>NC_134951.1:76570781-76876495 GCF_965638725.1 Aptenodytes patagonicus
TTCTATGCGCTTGGCCCTTGAATCCATTCTTTAACCGGACTATACATTTTTAGAGGAGAGGTTGGGTTCAATTTTCTGTTTACATTAGCACCTAACGCAAGGAGAACCTCATTCATTATTGCAACATTGTACCAATACTTGCAAACATTTAAGCAAATGATCCAATATACACGCTGAGACAACAGCAGTTCTCTCCCCTCACGCTTTCTAGTTGATGCCATTCAACCAATCAGTGCTTTCTGGGACTTCAACTCTTCCTGTAAAAAATTAGTAGCCACCTTCCCTCTCACTGGGACGTCAGTGGGAACAGTAGTTGGCCTTTTAATTTTACAGTTCAGCGAACATCCCCGTTATCTCTCAGGATTTAGCCGCTGTATTTCAGAGCTGCTTTGGGGCCTCCAGCTCTTACCCAATAACCACATCCTGTTTACAATTGAGACCAATTCTGCTTAACCTCCTTACTTCATGTTGCCCACTCAGACCTTCCGGCCTCTGATGTCTGAAATCTCTTGTCAGTGTTTTATACCCCAGCCCAAAGACCAAGTGTCTTGCACAGCTGGGGAAGAAGCAATCAGACCCAACTAGTTTGCAACATCTTTGTACTCAACTGTGACAGAGTCCAGCTGTGACAGAGTGACTGTTAAATGTTCATGAGTCACTTAGCCCCCAGCAGTGCATCTTCATTGGCTGCACAAATCCCTGCCACCAAATGAATCCATTTGGTTTTGGTCTTCTTTGCCTGCCTTTTCTTACTGATCCTGTTATTTACTGCTCCTAGAAAAGGAGAGAGAAGATCACCTGCTCATTTCTTGATCAGTATTCTACAGATGCCACATAAGCAACCACTATTCCTAATAGGTATTTGAGGCAATGGGGCATGTCGTGTTGGCCTACATACCAGTGCGATCCCACAGACCATTAGTTGGTGCAGGTCGGACTTGCTGGGTCTTTTGCCTCAAGATAATCTCAGTAACTTCACAGATAACTGCAGAGTGTAGCCATCACTGTGCTTACAGTCTTTTTTCTTCTTTTTTTGTGGGGTAGTATACCACCAGTGTTAGCATGAAGGAGAAAGAGAATGATGGTAGTCCCACACAAGCCAGAATGAGTAGAAGCCCACCCAGTTATAATGTATGCTAAGATTTGATGGAATAATCCCAGAGCAGTGGGTAGGTAGTGAAGTGACAGGCCCACTCACGGTGTTTGTCATTGGTTTGTACATAAGCCCCAAAAGTGTTACTGGTTGTATCCAGAGAAGGCAGTGTACACTAGGTGATTTGCACACCATAATAATTATTGCACTACTCAGCATGGACGAGAAAAGTATCATCAGAAGTGACCCAAAGATCTCTGCTTGGCCTCTAACTGTACTAAAGCTTTTGACAGTCAGTCAGTCCAGGCTTTGAACACTAAGACGCTTAGCTTTCCTGAGAACTTCTTAATGGTGCTTAGTCACTCACACTGCAGAGTCAGGATCGACTGAGCCCTAGCCAAACATTTCCTTGCCATAAATAGAAAGAAGCTGGGAAACATTTCTGAACTAATCCTATTCAGGTTGTTCTATTCAAATGTATTGGACAGGGCAGTGTAACCACAGTTCCAAATGAGTTTTGGAATCTTTCCTGGCTGCTGGGAAACTGCTCAAGCTTTCTAGACTCAGAGCTGTTGCCAAACAAACATCTGTGATTTTTTTTCCCCCAATAATCTGCATTGGTGACAAATCCTAAGGAGGAGTTCCAGCTACAGGTGATCTTTTTGATATTTCTGCAGCTTAATTTGAATAAGCCATAAACAAGAAGGAAATGAAGAGCATGTGTCAAGTAGCTGGTCAGCTCCTGGAAAAAAGCCATGCTAGTACTTGCCGTAACATCAATTGGAGATGAACTGTCTACTGTTTGTAGATTCCCCCATTTCAGGAACATCCTGATTGACCACGCCTGTGCTGGTACGATGAGTTCCTGCATCTGGAAGCCTGTGTGATCTTTGGCAGGCTCACAGATTATGGGCATCTTTTATTAAAGACCTATGGAACATCGTGACTAACCCTATGTATGGATGTCATTAGGCTGTATGGACGTGCATGGCAGAGAGAGGGCACATCCTACCGCTGCAAGGACTGCACCAAGATTCCTGCACGTTCAGCTCAGGTCAGCAAGCATAATGACAAGTGCATACATTGGTTGTTGAAGTATGAATTGGAAGGGCTCTGCAGCATTGATCTACCCAACTAGTGTAGATAATAATACACAAGTGCCCATGTAGCTGTTGTGTGTTAAGCTAGAGCATGGCAAAAGAAAGAGGCATGGCTGTCTTAGGAAGAATGTAAGGAATTGTTACCAGTTGACCACTGTGGGTCTCTGACTGCTGGCCACTACCAGTGGTGTGTGACCGGAGGTGAATAGCTACAATGCACTAGCAAGGGAGAGTACATAAGGCAAAAGGAACGAATGACAGCAGCACTATGCGATGGAAACGTGAGACTTGTGAAAGAGGTTGTGCACCGTCCTGCTTAGTAACTCACATGCCTATTTGCACTTTTGTCCCACCACTGTCATCTTGGACCAGAGAAAAGCAGTGTCAGCTATTAAACTATATACAAAAAATTACTGTATCTAATGAAAATATGTTTATTGCTTATTATCTATTGACCTATTTACCTATTATTCTCATCTTCACTGATGCCACACAGTCCCTTCAAAAAATGTTGTACTTAAGCGTCCATCTGTCTTTTTTTCATGAGACAGAGGCTCTTAAATAAAAAAAAAATCAAAGAAATATTTAAGGAGGATGTTAACACCACATTTTTTGTTTTCAAATTTACTTTCGTTATTTTCAGCCATGTCTTCAGTACCTGTGATTAGGTCATCCTAGCAGCATAGTCTGACTGATTTGGCTCCAGCCAATCCTTTCCTTTTATCACTGTCTGAAGGAATAATTTATTTTTCTGCTTATCCAAATCTTCTTTGGCCAGTGCAGGCATTTAATTAATTTTGTTCTTATGTTGTACTAAAAATGCACAGTTCTCTCTTGTTCATGCAGTCTGTTGATTTCTTCTGCTTTCTTTATCGCATTTTACTTGAGCCTGGGCCAGCTCTGTGTTAAGAATAGAGGTATTTCAACCCTAGCATGTACTCTACTCTCCTGCTTCACACTTTTAGTTACAACAGCTTCCTCTGTTGTCCTGTACCCTTTAAATTAATCTCTTGTGCAATCAAAACAGGCAGTTTTGGTGGCAGGGTATTTCTTCTTTTTTGTTCATCATTTTCTAGGGTATAGTGCATAAACAGTCCTAGGAGCAGGGTTCACAATTCAGGATGTCTCCTTTCCAAGCGGATAGTCTGTAAGCTGCAGAGATCACCTCCTTCTGTCACCTACTCTCTGTTTGGAAAAAAATCAGTAAATAAAGGAGAGGATAGATTCTCTTTCCATGGCATTTTCCTCTGGATTGTGTCTACTCATTAGGTGGAAAGTGGGGTGTCTGAATTAAAATTCTTATTTCCTTGTCACAAATAAGCACCACCAGGGCTAGGCAGCCACAGAATGAGCAGTTTTGAAGTGCAGTGTTGTGCTTAGGCTCCTAAAATCTACGTCTGTTATACTTTGGATCTTATCCTTTGTCATTTTCTTCCATTCCTAACTAACTATATTTTTATGGAAACTTTTTTGCGTATGATTTTGTCTCATAATGTTTATCTCTCACTTGAACTGAAGTGTTTGGGGGTTTTCAGTCTCCGTATATTTATAAGAAAATCATTACTCAAGATACTGCTAGTGGATTGTAATGATTTACAGGGGGACCATGTAATATGTACAGTCAACATTTAAGTTTGCTTAATATGTTGTAGTTGTTGTTTAGATGCCAAAGCAAAATTACAAATAATGATACTAAGGAATTTCTACTTTTAACCCGGTCTATGCCATCACTTCAACATGTAATTAACCTTATGTTTCCTTCAATGCAATCCGTGCACCTTCTTAACAGTATGTATAAGCTTAAGCTACATCAGGAGAAGACATGATTTACTCAACTGATAGTATGACATACTTGGCATCAGTACAAAACTCGCATCATTACTTGCCTTATATCGCATTGCTTTGCAATTTGTTCTATTCTGATGGATATTTGAAACATATTAATGCAGAATCATATAAGCACAGAATAACTGAGGTGAGAAGGGATCTCTGGTGGTCATCTGGTCCAACGGTCCACTCAGTCATAAATTGGATCCAACTTCAAAGTCAGATGATGTTGCTCAGGGTCATGTCTAATTTTTGCGTATCTCCAATGATGGAGATTCTGTAACCTCTGATTTTTGCATTATTACAAAATAAAATTACAATTTCATGTCCCATGTGCTGCATTTCTGTTTTCTCAGTTTTACATTAATAGTAGGCCTAAGCCAGGATAAAACCTCAGATGTACAATGCTAGGACAGTCAGAACAGGTTTTAAACAAGGTAAGGCTTTTATCTAACTAGAAAAATACGGGCTGATACTTTACCGAGTAATGAATATTGTTTCATATGTATTTATCATACACATCTTATGGTATTCGGTCAAGTATAATACATGTGCTCCTTATTATAGTGCCACTTTAAGACCTGTGTAACAGAGTGAAGTAAATATGAAATACAATCTGTCTCCATTAAAAGGCAGCAAAATATTACAAGTGAAATCAACACAAGCTTTATAAAATAGCCAAATTAAGATGAAGTATGAGTGTCTGCCAAGTGAAGAAGGATTTTCTTGGACTAAGTGAATTAAAGCTAAAATACGATGGACAAAACTAATTTATCCATTCTTAAAACAGATTTATAGTGCTGCAATTTTAAAAGTGTCTTTCAAATATAGTGATCTGTTTATATACAGTATTTTGTATGAAGTATAGCCTTTTAGACAGGATCTTTCATCAGTGAGTCATTTTAAGTGACTGCCCACTACAAGGAAAAATAAAGCTCACATATTTTATTGCTGTCATTGTAATTACAATGCATTAGTTGGAGGGAGATTCCTGTTGTACAGTAGTTTAACAATCTAGACAAGTACTCATTTAGATTACAGAAACATTAGACCTTTGTTAAAAATGGCTACTATTTCACTGGTATTTTTTGTTCTTACTTTAAATTAAAAGCAGTGAATTACAGAAACTGCAAGGCTAAGCATGCAAGCAAGCAAGCAGACAATCCCTTTAATGATGTTGAAGCTAGAAGATCCAAAATGCATCTATGCTTCATTTAATTTTAGGCTTTTTTTTTTTTTAGTACATTTATTTTCATTCATGTTACCATTTTTCTGTGAATGTAAACCCTTCTTGTAACACCAGTTCTGAAATAATAATACCAGATACATATTTAAATTTTCTGATCAGCTCAGTTGTGCGAGAAAACTTCAGATTTCAAGACAATTAAACGATGCCCCATAAAAACAAGAGGATTCTATATAGTTTTAACTTCATTCCAAGCATGGCAAGCAGTACTTCTTTCCGCATCTTCCCCCCTCCCTCCCAACGAGTGAAACAGGAGGTGAAATGCAAGGACAGCGGAGGCTTTCCGGAGAAAATGCTTGTGCCCTTCAATTTAAGAAGAACATAACAATTTGAAATTAACAAGGCAGATAATTGTTTCAGAGAAAGTAAATGGGTAACAAGGCAAATGGGTAGGAGAAGCCTAGAGTATGCAGGACAGATTCCAATTTATTAAAGTCAATAAGCCTGACAATTCTCAATTCTTCCAATCTTTACATTTTTTTAGATTCTGTCCCAAGATACTAGTCAGTGAGCTTCTTGAGTAGGCTTTAGGTCCAATTGGTGACTTAATCTAAGACTTTTTGAAACCCTACTTGAGGCAATTGAACTTTGGCATGGCACTGATTGAATTAAAGCCTAGAGGAAGTTGTAAGCTTTAATTAGATCAGCCCAGCAAGTGCTGTAGTGAATGGCATTGTCCTGACCAGAATTTAGACCTAGTGCTGGGATTAAGTTCAGCACCTTGATGTCTTACCATGATTTTGAACTTTACTTCAGGCAGGGTGTGTAAGGAGTCATTAATATCTGCTCCTTCAAATCTCCCTGTGAGTCACCATCCCTTCTGCCATAGCAGCCCAGTTAGGGCTGGTTACAGCGCCAGTTAGGAATAGCCATCATTTATTAATTATACCTATATTTTATAGTGCATTACCATGTAGATGGTCAGGCCAAAAAGACAGTTTCTGAGAAACAGTGGGAGAAAGACTGTTGGTGCAGAGGCCCACCTCTTTAGGGCAGACAGACAGGTTAATGGGAAAGAAGACATGATCTTCATTTTAGCAACTGGAAATTGAGACACACACACAAGTAAAGCCGGCTGGTTTAGCTGTGCAAGTATCTGGTACGATTTGTACTGTTTCATACAGCTACACCTAAATTACGATCTGCAGTGGAAACTGTTTAATTTGCATTAGATTTGCATTTTCCCCCTTACCCATAAAGCAAATAGCTTTCCTGTAACAATGTTGAGGCGTGTCCAGAGGTATTGCGGAGGCTGTGGGCACAGCCTGAGGGTACCCAAAGCTCTGCCTCCCTGCCAGGTTGAGGAGATCTGTTTTCCTCTTCCCTTTCTCCGGCCAGCCCCACTCCCTCTGTCCTTTTCCTCAGCACACAGCGTGCTGCTCCTCGTGGAGGCTGAGTGGCCCTTAGTTACCTTGTGAAGTTTTTAAGGCAAAAATGGCGGCTAAGGTTTTGAAAAGCACTCCACCCTAACTAATAAATACTAAACTGCACTAACTCTGGACCATGAAGGTTTCATTGTAAAGACAGTTTGATACATATTCTGTCAGGGTGCTGTGAGGGCTGGTGGCTTCCTGGGTCGTTAGGGGCTGCCCATGGGGGTCCGTAGGGACAGGGCCTGGCAGCCAGGGCCCTACCCACCCCCCCTATCCAGGAGCAGGCAGCCAGCAGGTCCCAGGGCAGCCCCAGCCCTGGGCACCAGGAACCTCCCTGGGGACGGGCTGAGGCTAGGCTGGGACATGGGCCTGTGGCAGGGCAGGGCTGTGGGGAGCTGGAGACCAGCCCTGCTGCAGCATCGCTGGGGCAGGGGCTGACGTGGGGTCCTGGGCCGTGGGGGACCCCTGGGGGGCCGGGCAGGGACAGTCAGGGCTGGTGGTGCCCCCGGGACCCTGACATTTTCATGCCAACATCTAAAGAAGCAATTCATATCTGAAGGGCAGTGTGCTGGTTTTGGCTGGGGTAGAGTTAATTTTCCTCATAGTAGCTAGTATGGGGCTGTGTTTTGGATTTGTGCTGAACGCAGTGTTGATAACACAGGGATGTTTTCCTTACTGCTGAGCAGTGCTTACACACAGTCAAGGCCTTTTCTGCTTCTCACCCCACCCCACCAGCGAGGAGGCTGGGGTTGCACAAGAAGTTGGGAGGGGACACAGCCGGGACAGCTGACCCCAGCTGACCACAGGGATATCCCACACCATATGACGTCATGCTCAGCATATAACGCTGAGGGAAGAAGAAGGAAGGGAGGACATTTGGAGGTATGGCATTTGTCTTCCCAAGTGATGGAGCCCTGCTTTCCTGGAGATGGCTGAACGCCTGCCTGCCGGTGGGAAGTAATGAATGAATTCCTTGTTTTGCTTTGCTTGCGTGTGCGGCTTTTGCTTTCCCTATTAAACTGTCTTTATCTCAACCCACGAGTTGTCTCATTTTTACCCTTCTGATTCTTTCCCTCATCCCACTGGAGGGGGAGTGAGCAAGTGCTGTGTGGTGCTTAGTTGCTGGCTGGGGTTAAACCACGACAGGCAGTCTTAATTTATGTCCCATGGAAATTTTTTTCTATGTCATGACTATTTTTGTCTAGAAGTTCAGCAAAAGCAAAATTTTTTAAAGAGAAAAATGTATCTCATAAATAATCCTTATATCAAATATAAGTGATTCAGTCCCTTGCTTTATATTTAGTGTGAGCATGCATTCATAGTCCTACAATGTTTTTTTGGGAAAGATTGTATAAAGTTGCTCCATTTTCAAATTTAAAATTGGAGAATCTGGTAATAGTTATATAACGTGAATGATATTATTAAAGCTGTTTATTTTGTTTCACTTAACGTGAAAATGAGTTTAAGATTTATATCGTGCAACGTCACCTACTCCCTATTACAGAAGTAAATGGAAAGATCTTCTCACTCTCAGTCTTCTAACTCCCAAGCAAGAGAGTCCATTGTTTTTGTGAGAGCTGATTTAAGAATAAATAAAACCTGGGCTTCTCTGATCTGTGTCACTCACACTGTCTGTCTCACTTGTTGCGTATTTTCATTTGACTGCATAGTTTTTGCCACTAAAAGAGAGTTCTCTTGTTTATTTCCAGCACTACATAGTGACTTCACAAGTGGCAATGAAAGGAAACAGGACTTGTAATGAGTCATCACAAACAAGTGCAAACAAGCAGTTTTCTTTCATTTGCTATTTATTATGCACTGTAAGCCTAACATAGATTTGGAGAACTATCTGTGTGTATCTTAAAATTAAAGAAATGCTCCATTTTAGGCAGTGATTGTGAAAAATTTTCAAAATCCATTTTGCTATTCTTGTTCCGTTGTGCCCAGCCTTATCAGAAATAGTGTGTAGTCCCTAGCACTAGCTTTTAGTATAGTTTGTTCCCTTGAAATTGAGCAAATTCATCAGGGATTATCGATGGCCAGGCTAGGCTAGACATCAGGTCACTTACATTTCCACCATTTATGTGTTCGTCAATTCCTAACCAGGTATTTAGGAACTCTCCATATATTAGATGCTATATCCATGTCTACAGACTTCCTCCTGACTACTCCATTCAGGTTTGGAGGCACTCATAGACGTACTGTGTTTCAGGAATCCCCTAGAGCCACCACGTACCAGAAGCCACCATATACTTAGAAGAGTCGTGAGGCTGCTCTATCTTTCGTTAGGTGCTTTGACATACCTTTGTCTATCTCACTGATCCTGCACTAAACACAGTTTTTTAGATCTAAGAATTTAGGCCACTGAATAGTATTTTCAAGGAAATATTCTCATATAAGCATAAATTTGGTAAAGTGTATCTCTGACAGCTGGATTCATAATGCCTGTGACTTTAGAGCTTTCAGGTGTAGATAGATGTATTGAAAAGGTGTCTTCCCAGAAAAAAAGCATATTAGAGTTATACTATGATAAAACTTCAGCTCTTCTGAAATGCAATATATAAGGATTAACAAACATTGCCCCCAAAAACCCTGTACATGAAACTGTTCACATAATGCTGAAGAATAATGCTTTCTTCCTCACAGCTTTTGAAAGCATGTTATCTTTGAGCTAAGTAAACGATTAAGTGAAATAAGAAGTTTATCTTGTCTCCCTATTCTGTTCTGCATAGGTTCTTATTACCACTATCACCACTGTAGCTGTTGAGTGAACACCAGTTCTGCATTCAGCATTATAACTCTCATTTGTCATATGCAGCTTGTTTTCTCTCAGTCTCTAAGGAGAATTATATGAGCAGTATAATGTTTCCCTTTGGTAGTTTTCTTTGAGGTGGAGAGTTGGTTGCACATACGCGCTGCTGTATTTTTATATGAGAGAAAGTATGATCAAAGAAATGTGCCTTGCACTTCAAACAGAAAATTATGTTTGTGACAATCCATATTTCATCAAAACTGTGAATTAAATTTAGGGAAAAAATAGAACTTTGTTTAAACAATAAAGAAAAAGCTTTCATAAAGGTGAAAGCAGAGAGAAATATTTCTTCTAAGAATATAAATAGAACAAGTAAATACTTAAAAAAGGGAATGTTTTTTAAACAAACTTTCCCCACAGAGCTCTTGCTACACAAAAACTGTAGGATAGTTCAACCAGTGAAACTCATGCCCAGCAGAAGTAAAACATTCTAAAATTTAATAGGACCAAAATGTGCTCATGTATTTTCGTGCTGGAAAATACCAAAATTAAACAAATTAAAGGAAGAGCATAAATAGGGAAAAACAAGATTCTGCTTTGCTTTTCATACATTTTAAAAAAGATTGTAATCTACCACTGCCTAATATTTAATTTCTGAAGTAATTACGTGCATTGTGTAGTGTTTGTGAAATAAACATACAACTTGAAACAGTGTTAAGATATCACACCCTCCCCAGTCAGAACAAGCTGCACATTTCTTTTGTATAATACAAAGTATGCAAGTGGGTAAAAAGTAGTGTGACCTGGAGGTCAGTGACTTCCAGCTCCAGTGGATTAACAGAGAAATGCATCCCAAGATGGAAGATTCTTTGGTGGAGGTCGCTTCCTTCAGCTCCTGCCTGGTCGAATGTGGAATTGTGAGTATGAGTGCTTCAGCTGACCTCAACTGCCACAGTATTACATGAGCGGGAACTATGCAAAGGACAACGTAATCCCCCCTGCCCCCATATTTCTATGCATTTTTCTCTTACACTTCTTTTACTCAATACTCATGTCCCTCAACTGTTCCTTTTATTGCTCTAATGTAAAGGTATATGTGATACTTGGAAATCCAAGGGAAAAGTATTTAAAAATGACTTTCAGTTTTATGAAAATGTTTGAACCAGAAAAGATTTACTGAGATAATTTATTGTGTAGATTTGCATAAAATCTGAGAACTTTCCAGTAACGGGGTAACAAAAGATACAAAAATACTTGCTTGCTATACCACCAGATGTCAGATAATCATGAGGAGTGGTATCAGATGTTATGTACTCTTGGTTTTTCTCCATCCTGGCTACCTCCCCACGTAGTTCATTGCCCTTCATACTTTATTCTGGTGCATCCTGAAGGAACTTTGAGCTTAATGTTTCCTGTGAGCTATCTCATCACAGTTATAGCTACTGTCTCTTGACGCTGATCTGTAAGCCTGTCACATTTCACCAAAGACCTTGACCATCTTTTAACTATGTCTTGGGTATCCTCTTGTTTGCCTTCAGTTAACACACAGAGAATCAGACCCCTTGGTCTTCCTCCCAGAACATTATGTTATTCATACATCGGACACAGCTCACAGTGTGAGCTCACGCTACCAGCACTAAAAGTAGTATATTTGAATTCTCCTCCTGCTCCCTCTCCACAGCAATACGAGCTCTGATTTTACTTCATCTTCTTTCTCAGTGTCACAAAGATTTCTCTCCTCAAGGGTGTGTTCCTTTCTCGGGTCCTCATCCCATAACTAATGCAACATCTCTCCAGCTTCTTTAAAAACATCTTTTCACACATTTTTTTTCCATGAAACATAGCCACACAAGTTATCGTCCTTGCCCATCATTTACCATTATATCATTCTTTCTTTTTACCCCTACTTACTCTTCATCTGATATTATCTCAAATTCAAGCATTTTGTCAGCATTTTCAAGTTCTGTAAGACCCAGTTCCTCCTTACACACCTAAATTAATTTGTGATGGTCATATTTCTAACTTTTACTATTTGCTTGGGAGGGTCTCCTCTTTTCCTCCATGCTGCTCTACATGCATATACATAAAGTTTCTGAAATCAATTTACAAGGCTGAGTAAGTCTTTCAGAAAGCCCTATGCCTTTCATGCAACGTTAGGCTTAAAAAACAGGAAAAAATATTTTTTGTGTCTCTTATCGTATATAATTTACCACTTTTCTCATAGGGGATGAACTTCTTTTGCTTCCCACCACATAGTAAACAATGTATCAAAAAAAAAAAAAAATCATAATAGAAATGAAAATAATGGATTTTAATTGATAGACCTTATACACAGAAGTCAAACATCACAGGAGATTGTTTTGAAAGAAAAGAAGAGCAGTTTCTTTTCTGAAGTATCTTTGTACACACAGGAATTAGTTTAAGTGTCTGAGGTTGCTCTAAGACTATTTGCTTTCTTGACATTATCAGGGATGCTGAGAATAGCCTCAAGGTGGAGATGCATTTACTTTACATTTAACAGGGGGAAAAAACCCAAATAAAGCCAACAAAAGCACAATAAAAACTCCACCTTTACTATTTTGAATATTTTAGTGAAATGTAGATTGTCGAAGGAACTATAGATAAAGGAAGACTTGGTTTGTCTTATTTAGTCTTTAATGATGTCCACCTGAACAGCTATTATGTAAAAAAAAAAGTCATTGACTAGACCTGCATAAAAGACAAAAAATGAAAGTAAAATGAAACAGAAATAAGTAGTAAATTAAAAACAATAATAATGCTAACAGAATATTCCAAGATATGCTTAATGTATGTGTTGATATATTATGTATTTATTAATGATCTGGAAAAGACAGTTAATGACATCTAGGTGAGAGAACTAGTCAGAAGACTTCACAAAGCTAAGAAGAGTCATATGACCAGCAAAATAAAATGCTGGTAAATTAATATATAGCGTGGGAAAATTTCAAATATAAATATGAATATTTATTTTCATGTTTTAAATTGCCAGCATCATGCCTGTAGAAAGCTCAGGGAGAACCTGTGCTTGGTAATAGCGAACAAATAAATTGTTACTGTGCACAATCAATAGAATATATTTGTAAAAATGATACTAATGGCATATTGAATTGAGACTGAATTTTGTCATTCTAAACATTATTGTAAGATGAAAATAGGTAAGCAGAGTCTGACCTGTTTAGGAAAACTGTAAGAAGATATCGGAGAGTAGGTCTACGTCATTCAGGAAAGAGATTAATTAAAGAGGCATCAGTTATATACAAATAATAGTGAAAAAGAGAAGGTTATGAGGGGTTATGAGAAGGGGATGAGTCTACTTTATACTTGGTCATCCAAGAAAAAAATGACAAACATTTAACTAAGAGTTAACAAACTAAAAATTGACTACACAAAATGAAGTGTTGGAATTTAATGCAAAAAATTAGTCAGCCAAGAGCTTTGAAAGATTTTAAAAGATGTTTGGATGATTAGTAAGAACATCCACTGATAATTAGCTGACAACTTTGAAAAATATTGCGTGTAGACATTCATGACTAGATTAATCAGAATTTAGCTGGAGTAAGGAAGGAAATTCCTCTACAGAGAGATCCGTTGTATTTCTTCATTTTGAAGTTTTTTCTAACTTCCTGTAACTGTCAAGTATTGTCTGCTGCCAGAAACGGGATTATATAGACAACTGATTTAATTCAATTGGTAAACTGCTGTTCTCCTCCCAACTAAGGCAACGTTCATTTCTTTTGTGATAGCTTTTTACTTATGACTGAGTTTCTTTCTGCTTACAATATTTATAAGTATCTCACTTTCTTTATTGTTAGCAGAGACTGACTCTCTGTGCAGGAGCATTTCTGTTCCTGAAATTATTCTCTGAATTCTGCAATTTCCCTTCATATCTTGGAACAAGCTTTTCCCACCCTGTAAACAATGCTAATGGGAAGATTAATCACTTCGTAAGTAATATAAATAAGAAAAATTCCCTGTGTTGTTTGTATGTGTTTGAGAAACCATGTTAAACTTTATATATATTTGGCAAACACAGTATCTGACATTTAAAAACTTATTAATATTTGGACAAGAATCCTGGAAGACACTTGAAATTCAAGCAGCAAATATGCCTGGATATCTGTAGGAAATTTTCACTGCGTACAAAGAAACTGCTTCTTCTGTGAAGCATTTGCAGTGTTTCAGGATTGAAGGGAGTTACGGAGGAGGTGCACTTCTAACTTGAAGAGCCTTTTAAAAGAACACCGCATGTACATACAGTTCCTTAAAGATTCTTTACTGTATTATAGACTTAACATGACCATTCACATACATAATTTTAATACTGTGTGTCTGTTTTTCAGCTGTGTTGAGCTTTGAGAGTGAACACTGGACTGGTTATTTCACTTACAAGTTTTCATATTATCACAATGCTTTTTTACCCCAAAACATTGCAATGAAATTCACCCTTGAATTATTTGTTTCAAAGTATGCAAATACTATCATTATATATATATTTATATATTTTTTAAATATATATTTGTTTTTAAAATGTAATTTATCAGCATTGGGTTTGCTGAATGTTTTTATTGTAGAGATTAAAAATCAAAACAAGAAGGAAAAGAGTGAATCAAATGCTAGTCTGAAAAATCAGGGCATGATGCCCTGGAGGGTATGAGATTCAGGCCTTCAAGGGCAGTACATCCCAATGGTAGGATCACTCAAGTGAGAAATTCCTGCCACTGGATATGACTGAATTCAACATTGATATGAAGCAGGAGTAACTCCAGAATTGCTCAGATACTAGAGTGGCAGGAACTCTATAAAATCCCTAATTAGAGAGAGAGAAAGCTTGGTGTTTGATACACGTGTTGACTTAAGTCTGCAGCTCGCTCTGAACAATTCACCGGGAGTTGGGCTGGGGAGCCCTCTGGCTGCCCTGCAGTTGTTCTAGGTTGCCCAGGGCTTCAGTCATACTCAACATCGACATCTTAAAAGCAACTCCTCTCTTACCCTGCAAGTAAAACTCAGTATGGAGGTAAAAGCTAATACACTGTCAAAGGACAGGGCAGAAAAAACTTCTATATGCTCCCCTAAATGCCTTTCTACCACCAAACTTCACTCCCGGACTGAGCTGTCCCTTGCTGTCAGACCTGGCAAAGGAATGAGAAATTCAGAATTTGTGTTTAATGAAAAAGCATTGGAGATGTTAAAACTCACTATGAAAGTAGGAGTCCCCTTGAGTTTTTTGTATAACTCACCAAACAAGAGAAGGGTCAAAAGAGAGTACAGTCAGTTCTTCTGGAAAGTGTTCAAGGAACAAATCAATTCTCTAGCAGTCTGGAATCCCCTATTAAAGTGAAATCCCTGAAATACATCTGTATAGGCCAGAAATACGTTATGGTCAATGGTGAGCAGACCTAAAAAATCAGGACAATTACTTCTGATTCTTGCTGTGAGGAGACCTTCCATCAAGCTTAATATTCTTAGTCTGTACCGTCTGATTAAGATAAAATAAAATGCAGTCTTTATATGTGTCTATACTTAGCCACCTAACACCGTTTGAGATAGCTCTCTGAAAGGAATAGGTACCAGGCAAGACAATAATTTGTGAACCTGTTGGTATCCAAAGATAGCTGGAAAGAAGATATAACCATTGCATGCTTGAGCATGGTCAGCAGCTTGTCCTCATGAAAGGAGACATTAACAATTCTCGGCAGTAATATCTCTCTGATTATTAGTGTGTCTCTGCTAACTTTAGTCAGCCATGAAGAACACACTTAATGATGGTGAGATGGTGCATAATGATGTAGGTCTGAAATTTTTAATAGAAATTCTCTGTGTGACAAATGATGCATTAACTTTAAGTTGGACTGGGTCTTTAATATCCTGCCCAGTGAAAGAATCTCAGGAGTCTTACAGGTAGGACCAATTTTACAGCCAACTTTCTCATAATATGAAAAGATGACTTAGTCTTTAGAGTCTCCTCAATTTGGTCTTGCATCTGGTAAGGAAATTAGTGAATTTTGAGGGGTGAACAGCCTCCCAAATTTGTGTGTATATGTTTTACCTTCCTGAATGTACCAAGAGACCAGTGTAGTAGTTGTTGCAGACTCTGCACTGTAAATTGTACTTCACAGTACGTGCAGTTGAGAATAATATAAAAAAGAAACTTGTTTACATAAGGAAACTTCCTTTCCTTACACAAAATATTAGGAGGATGCACTTCTTAAACAGACAACATGAACTTTACAAAACCGGTGCCTCTTGATATCCATACGATAAATGACATTTTTTTAAATATTGCATTTGCTAGGCTTGTGTTCAAGTTTGTTGATTCTGTTCTGAAAATTAGAATTCCATGTTTATTGACTGTCTGTGCTTTTTTGCTAAAATTTGCCAAAAAAAAGATTTTTCTAATTGGCAGCAAAGCATACTACTTCTGAGATGTGAAAACCAAGATTGGCGTTTTACTGACTCACGTATCATGATAATGGCCCACCCCTTTGGCACCCTAAGCATATTAGAAATAGTTGTTTTGCCTCTAATTACACTGTTGTAATCACACAGTACATAAGGAAGATGGAATAAGTGTTTTGATTATTGGCAATGTAGAATCTGGTTCACTTTTCTATTGTCTTGTTGGATCTGTGACAAAACTAAGAAATAAAGTGTATATTGTACAAAAATTGATGTGATGTAGCTGACTAAAAGCAGAGAACGCAGTTGAAGTGGTGCCCCATGTTATGTAGCAGAAGAGAGAAGAACTACACATTAAATGCAAAACCAAAATCTGAACCTAGCGAATAAGTGTTAGTATTAGGCTGTTGCAAAAACTGGAAGTTTGAGTGTCTGTTCCACTTATGGGAAAGAATGCAAACATGCTTAAATTTACCTCTAAAATAGCAAAAGCCAATCCTTCCCAATAATTGTTTTTTAATGCTACTGCATAGAAAATATTAAGTTTGTTTTTAACTTATGCAATGTAAAAGCCAAGATGATCTCAGTAAATGTAGGCACAATCTTACCACTGGCCATTGCCAAGCCTAATAAGAACCCTAAAGACATCAACCAGCATTATATGCCTATGATACATAACTTGCAGGCACTAAAACCGTTCTCACTCTAAAAATAATAAGTTGTTTGTCTTGAGCAGATTTTAAGATGTCGTAAATTTTTTTTCATGCATGCGTCTGTAAGGAAATAGTCTAAATGCCAACGGATATAATGTTGCATTCATCAGTGCTTTAGCCTAAAACAATAGCTGTAAGATGTGTTATTAGCTCTGTTTCTCCAAACCATGTCTTATTTCTAAATACCATTATTTCAGAATACTAACATTGACAATTTTGTTAGTAGACTCCAATTCTTACCTCATGTGGTGGATTACCATAGCAGTTAGACAGTGGAAGCCAACAGATTAAAGGTATTCAGCTGCCCAATTCGATATTTTCCCTCTCTTAACATTACTTAGCAGGTGCTGCACCGTTCTTGTGGGAGATGTCGAGGCAGGAAAAGTGGGGACAGTAGGCACAGGGGACATCTTATGTGTACTGGACGTGCTGAGCCACTTCTTGACTTTCACCTGCTGTGAAAATACATTCCAAGCTCTCAAATATTACATTTCTGAGGGAATGGTGACTTTTGTTTGCAGCTGCCAGAAAAAAGTGCCCTTTGTTTGCAGCCTGTCAATAGAATGACCTTTCCCTCTTGCCAATTTATGCTCAAGAAATACATGTGATTGTTTTTCCCTTTGCTGCATGTTTCAAGAATCTTCCAAATTTGTTTGATCAATGGTTTAGAAGCTTTCAAACTAACATGAGAAAATACACATTTTTGCAGACGCATTTTCAGTTGGACCTGAAGCAGCTGAAGCTAGAGATCAGCTAGAACTATAGAATCATAGAATTGTTTAGGTTGGAAAAGACCTTTAAGATCATCAAGTCCAACCGTTAATTAATCTGTACTTAATGAAGGAAACTTGCTGAATTTCTCTAAATGCTTGCCTATGACACGTATCCAGAGTTACATAAGAAGTCTGCCATTTATGCAATCTGCTTTGGCAATATTTATATTTGTATTCAAATCTTCTGCCTTGTGAAAATGAATAAATCAAACCTTGTAATTGCCTATCAGACAATAACCTGCATTTTGGAATGTGTATGGCTACCTCAAAGGCAAGAACAGGCTTCAAAAGCCACTTTCAGGTTTTCAGAGTTGGTCTAGCCAGCAATGCTTTCTTCCTGCTATGTTCAAAGCAGATACTGTCTTTGTCTTTAGTGAAACAATGCAGATGCACCATAATTTTACATAACTGCAATGAAAATTTAAAAAGTAAATTTAGATGCATTCTTGTCTGTGTGGCTGTGTGGCAGGTAGAGATGTACTCAAATGACTTTTGCCTGTACTCCAAGTTCTCTGGAAATCACATAGCCACGTTAGCATGCCATTGTACCCAAGCTGCAAATCCCTGCTAAAAAGAAGCAGAGCACGTGTTGCATGTTAACACTGTGATACTGCTTCTGATCTGCATCTGATCCACATTCAGCCTTCTGGGAGCAGCATAGACCTCCTACTGATCTCTTTTCCTTCTCTGAAGGTAAATGAGATGCAAAATTGGCATCAGGTCCTCTTCTTAACTGTTGCGTATTGACAATAGGTTTCACGCCAGCACTATCAGTTAGCTGCTGTTGCCCTGGGTAATGCCTGAGACCATCTACAGTGGAAGCTCACGCATGTTATGCTCTTACATGCAGGCAACCAGTTAATGCCAGTTCTTTATATCTTAAGTGCCTTTAAAAAACAAGTCTTAGAAATGGCTGCCTGCACTACCACACATGTTCTTTAGGAGGCAGAAAACATGGGGTCAGATTTTTAGGAGATTTTTTTAAAAGACTGCTTGTTTGAGTGGGGCAACACCTCTCCACTAAGGTGCCTGATCCCTGATGGATTTTAGCAAGTACCACGCTGGTTAGACTCCCATGCAGTGCACAGGACGAGTTACTTGCCTAATTTGCCAAGTCAGGAGCATGGTTGCATTACATGCACTACATATTAATTGATCTGTACTTCCCTACTGATCTCAAATCTAAAAATCTGCATTATGTAAATCTCATGAAAGCTAGGGCACGTGCAGAACTCATAAATCTCATTGTCTCAGAGGGGATGGGTCCAAGTCATCAAAGTCAGAGCAGCGACAAACAGAGGTGAAATCCCTCAGCCTAAGCCTCAAAGAATAAAGTTGAAGTGAATTTTAACCAAACAGTTACATGCACGAGGAGCAAATGCAGGAACAACTATAGCAGAGTAATTTGTTATGATGTGGTAAATTTGGATGGTGTCTCTGAGCCCTTAGTAGCCTGTGACCAGGAGTTGAATTCCTCTTGCCTTAGATGTGGTATCTTGCAGAGGTGCACTGTGCTAACTGTGCCTCTCAGCTGTCTTTTGATGAGAGCCATACTGCCCTTCCACCCTCTGGCAGCTGCATCCAGACCTCTTCCAAAATCATCTTAAAATATTATTAGCTTACCCAGTAATATAGAGGTCATGCCATGTTATTTACAGCCAAATATGTATTTAGCATGTGCTAAGCTAACCTGTGCTTTCAGGCAATAACAGCTTTGATGCAGTAGCATCCTAAACTAACTCTCAGCTGTTCTTGACTGTGTCCATGGTCTTTCACTACTGCTTCTGCCCAGTGTATTCTCAAACAAATGGTGGCCTTAGCTGCATAAACTCTTAGCTGAAATTGCTTCCTTACTGCAAGCACTTAATCATGTTGCTCCTCCATGATTGCCCTAGAACAGAAGGCAGCAAGCAATCCCACAGGCAGGGAAAGACCTTTTCTGGAAGGTGCGGGGACGAGCCTTCAGGCCCTTGTTGTGGCCTCCCAGGTGAGACTGCTGCCTGAATTGTGAATGTTTCTCCTTCACTGCATTTCAGTGCAAAGTGCCAGTGATTTAAGGCCAACCTTTGAGGGCACAGCCCTCAAGCAAACATGGCCTGTTTCATTAGGAGGCAATTCAAGAAGTTGCTCAACTGCTAGTTACTGGTTCCGGGGTGAGACCTGATAAAAGACAATGCAAGTATTTCTAGTCCCTGAAGCCGACTTTGCCTTGAACAGACTGGATTACTTGGGCAGCTACGTGGAGAGGAACAGTAAGCAAAGAGACAGTAAACTTCATAATCCTAAACACCTCCTGGTTGCACTTCTCACGATTACAGTCTTATCCCTCCCTTTCAGCATCTACATGTCAAGACATGCATTCTTGGGGCAAGTGTTGGCACATCTGTTTATTAATGGCATTTGCCCATATTCCTACTCAGAGCTACATGGCACTGGAAAGCTGTCATGTTTGTAGCAAGTGTCAGACCTCAGAATGAGGCTTTGTGCCAAAATACAAGGGTATGGAACATGCCACAAGTACCAGGTATGCCCTGAAAAATGCTCCGAGCCTGCTCTCTACTAACTTAAAATCCTGTAACTTCTTCAGGGCTGTGACTTGAGCTAAGGGTCTGAGCAGCTTGTAAACTGGGAGGAGGAAGCAACATTTAGGCTGCTAGCAGATGCCAGCAGATGGAGAAAAAGGATATGTCCGTAGTGCAAAAAGGAGCCTGGTCCACACTATAGTCATATCAGCAGAGTGTCATCCCAAGCTCATTAGGCTTGCTGAGATGTAAAGCTTATTAGTTCATGCACATTGGCTTCCTTTCACAGACAGGCTGCTTCCTGAGGCTAAACGAGCATGCTGGCACATGTGCTACACCATATTGTCATACCAGTTCATTTAACAGAAGTTCAGACAGCTATGCATTCCTCTCCTTGTGCACTGTAGCTCTACTCTAGGTAGCTGGGAGGGTAAGTAGTGACTGAGCTGTGGCTTTTAACGCTAGTACTTGCATGATGCTGACAAGCATCTATGATCCTGCCCCTACTGTCTTTAAAAACCTACTCCTAGATGTATGTAGGTTTCCAGAGTTGATAGATAGCTGATAATAGCCTGATGACTACAGGAGTAGACACTTTCTTCAGTACAAGATGCGTTTTTGTGGGCCACTGGTATAGCTTCCTTTACAAGATATTAATCATTCTTTCCCAGCTCACATTGATGTTCTCAATAGAAAGGTGTGAGTGCATACATCTAGACAATGTGATCTTCCATTGACACCTCTCTTAATGAAAGACCCATATTACTGTTAGTCTCGGGACAATGGACGCTTTTAGAACAATTTCTGGACCTTTCCTTTTCTTTATGTTTCTTTTTAACCTTGTTTGCATTCAGTCTTAATTATGCTCAGGCTTCTTCATTTGTTAGACACCACCGTTTAGAAATCCATATCCTAGCAGCTATGACTTTAGCAGCCAACTGCTTGATGACTTTCCTCTTAGGAACTAGCTAGAATACCTTCCTGTTTAGCAATAGCAGATTCTCTTTCTACCATAGTAAGTAGGCTAGGCGTGTGCTACCCTTCAAATACCACTAGCCAAGTAAATAAAATACATAGTCAAAAAGCCACATACTGAGCCACTAGATGCTTTCCCACATTTCCCAAATGCTCTCCTTCCAGTTCCCCTCTGCGCCCTTGAAGCCGTTCTACCCCAGCCAGATAAGTTCACTCCTACTGCCTATTTCCCTCATTCTTCTCAGACCAGCTCCAGTAGCTCCACGCCAAGATGCCATTTTGCCACCCTCGAATTGAGCATTATTATTTCAAAGTTTTACTTCTTACTGCTACTGAAATTCTAGAGTTTTGGATCATGAATAGGGTCAGGTACATGTAATCTTTGTATTTGGATCATAACCACAACACTGGACCATGTAAATGCTTTTCATTTATTTTGTTACTTTTGGTTTTCCTCTTTTGTTCTCATTATTTGGTCTCTTTTATCTTTCCTCCTTTCATGTAAAATTAAAAAAGAGATTGCTTCAGAACTTTTAGAAAACTTTGCAAAAAACCCCCACCCTAAAAATCCTTCCATACTGTTAATTTCACATCTGCAAAAGCAGTTACAAAAAGCTCTACCACCCACCTTTGGTCAATAAATATCGTTACTGCAAACAAGCATGAATTGTAGGAGCTGAACAAATCAAGATGCGCTTTTGACAGGTTCATTTGGCAGTGTAGGAGGATATTCTACAATTCTAAAAATACGTTCTATTTTCACAGACATTTTGAGATGTCTCTGTAAGTTCTCTTACAGAAGATGGCCCAGGGCCCATATGGTACAAGTCATTCTGACAGATGTTATATAATAATCTTCCTTGATTAAACTAGTACAAGACATTCTCTTCTCACCAACCAAATAACAAGCAAGAAAAAACCCATCCATTCTGAAATAAAACACCACCAACTAGATAGACGTGATAGAGCCAGAGACCTTGTTATAAAGAACGTTGTGGTCACGTTTGGCAAACCCTTGTCCCTATGTGTCATGGGAGGAGTCCATTATCAGATGAGGAAAGTAACAAACAGGACTTATTAGTTCTAGAGCTTTTATCCATGTTATTAATTTGAAAGCCAGATTAGGGAACAGCAATATAATTCTTTAAAAGGAAAGCAATAGGAAGAGAGGAGCATATGCAGCACTGATAATAATTTAATTACTTTGCACAGAGAAACTGAAAGCAACTAATTTACAGAGAAAGTTTGCATGATATTTTGTGGGAATAGACCCCTTTGAAGGGCCTTCAAAGACTTTCTATCAGATATTGCAGGAATAGGAATCAGATGGCTTTTGAAATAGGAATATGCTATTACTTTTTTGACCATATCCATGCATATAAAGGGCACATTGGGGTATTTTCCCAAGGGAGTTTACTGAAGTGGCCTCAGGCACTTCATCTAGTGCCTGATGCAGCACTAGGAGCATCTTCTAGGAGCTCATTACAAATACCGCAAAATAGAAAAAGTCTTTAAGCTTTTCTTCAAGTTGCTCAAAACTGCATCTGAGTCTCCAAAGCTGTTGATGAGGGGGAAAAGGATATAATGAGACCATGCCTATACTGCCAAAAAAGGCAATTAGCTCTGAAACATCTGTGGTGATCACCTAAATTAAACATGCAAGAAAGAACCCCAAAATTATAACTGTCTTTAATGACTATGGCAGAAAAAACTTCAAGCTTTTGCACATAGACATTTGATTTTCTCATACTAAATATGCTCATGAGGCTGCAGTTTCTGGTTTTCCCTCATTTTTTGAGTTGTTAAAATTGCTTTAAACATTTAAATGTTTTTTATGTGTGTTACATGTATTTTATGTGTGCAGAGCCTCACCATATTGTGTTATGATTTGGACCTAATTTTGCAAGCCTGCTTTTTTGGTATTTTATTTATATTAGTAGTCATGTGGGGATGACTATAATTCATTACTCTCATGAATAAATTTTTACAGAATTAGATCCTTAGTCTAGATCCAGTAAAATGGAAATCAAAGGGCATTTTATACCATAATGCTTTTGTGGATCTAGAACTTTGTTACTTTTTAGGATTTCTTTCTCTCCTTCTCACTCTCAGAACAGGTAACCATTCTATCTTGTTTAATTGCTCAAAACTGTATGTTTATGTTTACACAGTAACCTCAGAGACTGATGATAGGAAAAGAAAATCCTCTGGTCTAGTGATATAGCACTATATCTTGTTCAGCGTTGTCAGTCAGCACTCTCAATTTCATGGTATTTATTCTGATGTAAAGGCATTTAAACATGCAGGAAGACTCCCGTTCATTTTACTGGTCTTGGCATGCTTGTCTAAGTCTCAGCTAAAGCAACAATCTTCTGTTCATCTTGCATGAAATTAGACTTCATCTTATTGTACCAAAACGCCTGGGAACCAATTACAAGTCTATTTTTATGGTAAAACAAGCATATTAAAAGTTTACAAATTGGGTGTATGTTTACTTTCCTTAGCTCACATACTGTGCTCTGGAGTATTATTCCCATATGTAAACAACACTGCAAATATAAATTGCCTAAGTGGCTTCCCTGTTGTCAGAAACAGCTGTTCAGTGTGGTAGTTACTTCATCTTTTTTCAAAAACATATACTAAGCCCGCTGAACTAGGTCTCCTTCCAGTGAGTAGCAAAGTGGAATACTGTAGTAATTATTTTCTTCAGTGAAATTTTTTTATTTGAAAGTAAGTGTCCATTCATAAAATGAATATACTAACATTGACTGAGCAAAATATAAAATCATGGGCCTAAATTTAAGCACTCAAGTGTATGTGACACTCGTGCTCAATGCTAAGCATGTGGTTTAGTATTTTGATAAACAGGGTTCTAACACATCAGCTTTCCCTACCTCCTTGTGAATGGATGAGTATAAATTTGATTATTTGTATTCACAGTCTATGTTTTGAACCTTGAGGTATGCTTTTGTCATTCTTTGAGAGGTGGGGGTTTTTTGTTTGTTTTTTTTTTTTTTTCAAATGCAAGGGCTATGTATATTTTTATTTGTTAAAATAAAGAGAGGTGCACATTTTATTTGGTAATACCAGGTGGTTGGATTTAAAAGAAACACCAGACACTATGAGACTCATGATAGAACTATGAATTTCCAGAAGAGGGGAAGGCAGTCACTGCTATATTGCAGATAACGGGACAGAGCTCTTGTGTGGATACTCAAATCTGTGTGTGCGACCAGGGTAAGCACAACACACCAGATGCACAAATGCTAAAAGGCACAACTTCCCTGATACCTTTGTACCTCTCTGGCAACAACCTATCTAAGCCAGTAACTACTTTCACCTCCTCTAGCATTTGAGGCTATAAAGATTGTAGACAGTATGCAAGAACCCTCAGCAAACACCACCAGTAGAATACTAAGATTTAAGCACTCTAATACTGTAGTATTAATCTCAAAAATCAACCCTGGCATTCTCCAAACTAATTCTGTGGTAAGAATGACTGTCCATTTTTGGTACACTTAGTTTAGCAGAAGTCTCAGCAGCTACAGGAATAGTTTTTATCTAGGTGGGAATTTCAGAGCTGAGACCACTGAAAATGAAACATCTCACAAAGAGATGATTGAATTGATGTTAATGGGTGCATATGTGGTAATGGAATAGTCCAGTGTGTATTGTAGGTACTATGACACCTATACATTTTTCTGCGCAAACTGGAAAACCTTAAGAACTTTGGAACAAGTAGCATTATCATTAAAACATTAGAAGGATTAACCAACACAGTTGGGCAGGGCCTTCCCCTTGATATGGAGGGTGTGGTACACATATTTAAACAGGCACTCCTTAAAAACAATCCCAATTGTACCTGTAGTGAACAAACAGGCTTGACTCAACGTATTCGTCAAACCTTATAAAACTATGTCAATAGTAGAATGGATGTTGCACATGACTTTCTCAGGAGAAGAATTAATACCAGACATCAATGATAATTCCCTTAGCTATTGTTTCCATAGACTTATAAAGATCACATCAAGTCTGGTAAGAAAAATACATAATCAAAGTACCTGTATTTTCAAAAAGTTATTGTTAGAGGATGATCCAAGTAGTGACCAATGGCTGAATCCAATCCAACCTACGTACGGTTTTCTGCTACAGGCTTAAGAGACATGTGGAAAAGCTCGTCTTCTGAATGCCTGTGGCAGCTGTGTAGGCTCTGGGAGTGGTTCAGGAAGGGCCTCTGGTTCCCAGCCTGGAAAAGCAATCTGCTCCACCGCGCTCCATGGATAGTGCTAGGACTGGCCATTATTGTGCTTCCTCCATGTCGGAGCTACACACAGAAGGAGTCTGCCTCTACAAGAAAGCAGATCTCAAAATAAAATACACACATGTTCTCTGTAGTTTTTCACTATTGTTGTTTCCAGTTCTTTATCTGGCAATGTGTGTTTCAGGTTTTAATGCCTTTGGTTTAGAGGTCTCTTCCTTTCTGAGGAAGGGATGTGCTGTCACATATGTTTGAAAAGGCCCTAGAGTATTGGGTCCTCCTTTATTTGGCCTCTGGTTTGGACCCTAATATATGTCTGTGTAAATAAATGAACTGAACAATAATAAATATACACAATTAAAATCATATAAACATAAATGTATTAGTATTGTATGTTATTCATAACATTAATAACACTACAAATAAGATAAACCAGTAAAATCTAACTTAATATATATTTAAAAGTTATTATTATAAATAGAGTGTAGTATGTACATGTTAGTGAAGAAATTTATGTTAATGCACAGAAAACTATAGAAAGACAACTAGTGGAGCTGTATAGTAATCAGAATATAACTTCAGAGAGCTATGATTAGGAGACAAACCTTGACGAATGTGTTGTTCTATGCAGAAATCCACAGGACTTTTTAAAAAATGCATTTAATGCCATCTTGGGGGACAGGGGGGAGATATAATATCAGACAATAAAAAAAATGCATATTCTTTTTTTCATTACTATGAACAATAAATTCCTAAAATTCAAGAGTATGTTCAAGAATAATTAACTTCCCCATAGCAGAAGTGACTCCACGGGAAGTACAGAAGTAACTTCAACCCTCCCCTCACATATTTAGCAAAAATTTTGATTAAGCACTTCTGGAAGCTGCCAAGAATAGCCCAAGCACACATCACTTCACTGCTTTGCTCCTGAGTAACTTTATTTCATGCCATTTCCAAGCTCATTGTCTACCTTCCTCTACAGTTTCAGTTGCAGAGGTTGTTTTCAGTTCTGTTCATAAAAACGTTACTGCTTACCACTGTTGACGATGTACAGTGCTGCCCGTGTAGGAGATCGGTTGTGCTCCGGATGCTGCTGAGTGGCAATTGTGAGTGAAGGACCCTCTATAGACTCTGTACAGATGCCTAAACAAACTCGCATTTTCAGAACAGAAAACCTCACTGTATACAAACCATTCTCAGCGGCCAATTACGTGGCCAGTCTGGGGAAAAGAAGCAGTATACTCAGCATGATTTATCAAGAATAATAATTTCCTTTCTAAACTAGAGCTACTTATGACCTCTTATTTTAAAGTTGGATACCTTCAAATATTAATATGTTTTAAGATTTCAGACTGAAAGCATGTGTGAAGATTTCAGGAGGTGAAAAGCAAATAAATACTTGGGTCGCAAACAACTTCTTCTTGGAAGAAGTTGTTTACAGTGCTGCATTGTCTGAACATACTGCAAACAACAGGGAATGGCTTACAGCATCTCCTGCTGAAGGGGGACATGCTGCTATCCCCAAAGGAAGGAATGCACAGATTAGTTGTAGTGATGTGCCTAGAACATTTGGAGCGGAGTGAAGTGTGAAACTAAGACCTGCCAATGCTGCCCCTATCTATAGCACAGCTGTATACTTGCCACCAGAGAGTCAGTGGCTAGCATGCAATGAGATGTGCACTAAGGACTGAACTGATCATTTGGGATCTTAAGTTACAAAAGTACCAAGATGTACAATATTAAGACCAAGACATCCAAAAGGCAAGAGCCCCTTTAAATACAAAGGTGGGACTAGGCAGTTGAAAATCAAGGAAAATTTGGAAACAATGGAACATCACCCATGTATCACACATCCCATGTATCACAACAGATACTTTTTAATGATTAAAAGAATGGAAATCTTCTGATACTTTTAGAGGTTTGCAAATTTCTAACAGGCTTTTTTTTAACATTCGACATTTTAAAAAAAGAGAGTTCTTCTGATGGTATATAAAATACAATTAGATGGCCACACTGTGTATTTACCCTGTTGTGATGAGGGCCTGTTTTACCTAGATATCCGTGGATGCAGAACTGGGACAAGGTCATTGTTTTAGGAACTACTACAGGTGATTTAAGGGGACGGAAAAAAAAATTTAAAAGCTGCTTTTGCTTCTTTTTTCTTACAGATATCAAGCTTATGCATTCTTGAGCATAAGTCTGGGGCTAATGGAGGTAAACTGAGGAGGAATCAGTTTTCGCTGGGCAAAGGGATAAATCTTACGATTACATTTCTTATGCAGAGACTGATGTGGAAAAATTGCAGAGTAAAATGATAAATGCTAAACAGATCTC
This sequence comes from Aptenodytes patagonicus, assembly GCF_965638725.1. Lineage (NCBI taxonomy): Eukaryota > Metazoa > Chordata > Aves > Sphenisciformes > Spheniscidae > Aptenodytes > Aptenodytes patagonicus. The sequence continues at coordinate 76,598,165 of NC_134951.1, forward strand.
ATTCTTCTTTCACTCAGGTCTTCCTTAAAGAAAATTTCTTCCAGGGCTCTGCAAGCAATATTTGGTTTGCTATGTTGATTAATTTTTTAATGTAAAATCTGCAGAAGTTTACTGTGATTAAGGTGTGAAAGTTTTTGAAAAAAAAAATATTGTTCATTTTTAAATAGAGGCTCTGCCTTAATTATTCTCATTCATAATTACCTCAGATTTTCATAAACCGTGCCTGAGACTGTCCCTAACATGTTTTTTTTCTTCCTAATATCTGGGAGCATTGCCTCAGAGTACCTTGCTCTGGCACTGACTAGGATAGCAGTGACGTGTTATTTTCCCCATGAGTTTCTGAGACAGAGCTTGGTCCTAATTTAGTGTCAGACTGCACGTTTTCTCTTGTGAGGCCTAAATCTAATTGGATTGCATGCAGTTCCATCCATGGAACTGCTTAGAATATGATTTATTGAAACAAACCCAGAAATTTAAACAGTCTGAGCAGAGGAAAGGAGGTTGGTTCATCACCACTGAGGATGTGGATTCCTCTCTGGCTGAGACCATAGGAGAAGTAACCTTCAGTGGAGAGGTGCCTGAGCAAGTCCCAGACAAGAACATTTCTCCAGTAACACCCAGCTATTAGGATGTACCAGCCTCAGACTGGTTTATCAGTGTGGTTCCGTGCCTGAGCTAACAAGCCTGCCCAAGCTAAGGAGTACATCAACATACTGGAGCAATTCCACGGAGGCCTGCCAGGGTGGTAAGGGTGTACCACCGTGTACACACGGTGTACAAAGGGGAGGCTGAGAGAACTGGACTTGTTCAGCCTTTAAGAAGAGAAGGCTCAGGGGAGACATTTCTGCCATCCAAAACCTGAAGTTGACTCTTCTTGGAGGTACACAGTGGAAGGACAAGACGCAATGGACCCAAGTTGGAACAAGGGAAAATCTGACTCAATTAAAGGAAAAAAATGAACTATAAACTTCTGCAAGGAAAGAATTGCTGACAGTATGGTCATAGCATATGTATAGAGATACCTTCAAATAAAATACAAAAAGTACTTAAATAATTTCAGGAATGTTTTAAAGGTCTGCGGGATGGCAGAACATGATACCTTCGCATAACATTTTAGCTTGTTTAGCATTTTAGAGAGGTTTCTGGTGGCAAATAATTCTCGCATTCTGTAAGCCATATTCATTTAGAGCCAACTAAGCCCTGGAACTACCAAAACTCTCCTTTAAAGATTAATTTCTGCTACATAGTTACTTATGCTTTTATGAGGGAGGAGCACATTCCTTATTTTAAAAAACCAAAAATATCTGAAAGTCCATTTGCAGAAGACTTATTATTTCTGCTTAACAACCTCTATATGCAATTTCTCTTCAAAACACCATTTCAACTCTACTTTGCCTGCCCTATATGCTCCAAGTTCAGGTACTATTTTTTAAAAAGAGTGAGTCAAATGTGGCATTAGAATTAGAATATTCAGTTACAGGGTTAGACATTTTCCCAAACTAGTTCTAGCATTCTCTGAAATATGATGGTTTTCTGAGAATGAAATACTGCTACCTTGTGATCAAGGGTATTCAAGAGGATCACAGGAATGTATTTCATTGGAAGGAAAAATGAATGATGAAAAGACCCTTTTCCCCATCTTCTCCCACAGGAAAATATTGCGACTGTTTCCAGTAATGGGAAAAGTACATTGACACTTTTTATTGTCCCCTCATTACACTACCTTAACTTCTGTTCCTTTTCCTCAAATCTAATGCTTATTGTGCCATCCCCCCTATATTTCTGCTACCATGCTCTCTCATTCACCTACAGTCAAATGTTCTTCGAATCAATCAATAGGATTTAAAACCTGTTGTGAATTCAGGCTCAACACCCATTTGCATAGCTCCAATCACAAAAGGAAAAATGAAAACTCAAGTAGTGTGGAGCTGCTATAGATGCCTTCCAGATCATGCTTTCACAACTCTCCCGTCTTTTCAGACACATCTGATTTGGTAGGGCTTGGACCAGAATACCTACACTCTAACAAATGGCAGCTGATGTCAAAATTAGGTACGCTTCAGAGTAATGCAGAAACTACTCTTCAGACTGTTAGTGGTAAAGCAAGCAAGCAAAAAAGTTCCTTTAAAAGAGAGTCCTAACTAGGACTTCTCCTTTGCCCCTTCAGCCTTTATCAACCAAAGACACCATTCCAATCCAGAAAAAGGATGAAACCAGAATTTCAAAGCTGTTTAGGCATGCAGATGAGGGGGGTTTACGAAAGTGTCTGAGTGATTATGTAAACTTGCAGATTTCCCTGGTGCCTCTCTGTATCCAGAAGATCCTAAACAGCTTTGCTAATCTGAGTCTAAGGAACCAGTTTGCCTCTTGAGCAATAGCAATATTCAGGTGACTGCGTAATTAAAATTTCATTACTGCTTACTTTATTTCTCATGAAGTTTACATTTTCATGCAACATTAATGTGAGCTACCTACTGTAGGCAGAATATATGTGAGCAAGTGCTGTTATAAAGCGTGTATTCTGGATTGCTTCATATATAGCCATCAGGTGACAGCAATAAGAAGAGGTAGTACTACTACAGGGTAGTGTATGAAAGACACAGGAATTGACTGCCTTAGCAAATGATGCTAAAGTTTTTTTTCTTATTAGGCAGCAGATATTTTCAAAAGGAATTCAGCAGAAAGCAAGGAGTATCTTTATCCCATTTAAAAATTGCCCATGTGTTTATCCAGCATGTTTCAATTCATATTCTTAACCTAATAACTCTTCTCAGTTACTACTATCCTCATTTAATCTTTGGACCAACTGCTCTGCTACCTCACCTGTTATATGAATGCAGAACATTTTCTCCAAGCTGGTAGTCTGAAATATGGAATTAGAAATAGAGCCTGCATGTTATTCTATTTAAAAAAAAAAAAATCAAAAAAAATAAAATTACTGTCAGCTGGACAGCTCTGAACTACAAATCTGAAGCATAAATAAAATTCAAACACCCCCATCTCCTCTTTATTTCAAAATCTCACACATACACATCATCTTGACCTTACTAACTTTACGAAATAATCAGTGTTGAGCTAGGCTTATAGTGTGGGGGTTCTATAGTGTGAAATTAATGAGCTGGATGGGATCCCTTGTATTTGGGAGGCAGAAGGAAGTTCTGTGGGGAGGTGTGAAGTCTACTCATGTCAGTGGAAATGTGTTGTGTGGGCACTGAGGTGCCTTTGAGAGGAGTTCCGTAATCTGACATTTTCTTGCTTTCAAGAGTTTTCTCCGCATGGATATCACACTTACTCAGCCTTAACTGATTCAAACAAAGTCCTTCGCTGTGGGAATATGCACAGTGAGTAGGGAAGTACTCAAAGTAAGGCTGGTGAAACCAGTCATAGATTCTGACGCCACAAGAAGCTAAATTCAGCAGTGGTGTGAGCAAGCTCACAAGGTACCAACCTTAACCTAGTCTGAATTTGGAGCAGAAATATTCCACTAGTCACCATTCGGACACGATATAGTCCCTGCTACCTGGCAGTGTAGTATGAGTGGGGCGAGAAGTGTTCAAAAACCTTTATCATTGTCTGAAAGCATGCAAGCCTTCTCTACTAAGGTTGGGGGTTTTGGTTCTTTTGTTTGTTTGTGTGGGTTTTTTAACTTTGGAGTCTGTTTTCTTACAATCTTGAACATCAACCTTACTTTGGCATAAAGTTTGTAACACTTCGGAGTAAGTGTGGGTCCACTAACGGTATGTGTGTATGTCAGCAACATGACTGTGTCGGTCTGTTCAGAAGTATATTTGTGCTTTCTGGATGGAAGTTCATGTAGAATATTTTTAATTTGACTTCTTTTTTAAATTGCTGGACTTTGATGCAGACTTTATTTCAGGTGATTTATGAATGTGACACGAAGAAAAGACCAGCATAAAAGCTTCTAATTAGCACCACTATCGTCAGTATGTTCCTCAGCTATCATCTCTCAACTTTCACCTTCTCTTTAACCCCAAAAGGGAATATAATAACCAAATATGTGTTTGAAAATAAAATACTACTATTTTATTTTTATTTTATTTTTGATATGTACTACTGGGTACATATCAAATTAATTTCCCCTTGTTAAACTTTTCACAAGAACTAAAGGAAAATACTTTTGTGCATTTTAGCTCAGTGTCGGCAGATAAGTGTTGAATAGGCAGGTACTGCAGCTTTGGGAATGTTTTGTGCAGATGTCTGCAGCACGGGTAAACCTCCCTGACAAGGAATTTAGTAACTTTTAACACTGAGTTACAATTATACTTTGATAAAGCCTTACATTTAATTCTACCTCTTTTTCCAGTGAGCACATATCTCAGGTAATCTCACTTTATTATGCCAGCCTGTTATTTGATTATACTGCCAACTAAAGCTTTGGTTGAGGCAGCATAATGATTTCTCTTTTTATTCAGTTATTCTCAAACTCAGAAAAAATCAGCTTTGGGCTGGAGTATTCCTTGCTTGGTTTCTACCCAAAAAGAATTTTTAAAATGTTTGATCAGAAATTCATTTCAGAGTGTGAGTATGGGAAAATAGACAGACATTTCTCATTATAAAAAAGGCACTGGTGTTATTTGGAACATCTGTACAACTGTAATGGAGAGATGTTAAAAGCTGAAATTGAGTGAAAAATTGTTTTGATTTGCTTGAGTTATAGGCTTTTGAAAACAGGACTCTGCACTTGGTCAAAGCAATTTTTTTTTACTAACATAGCATGCTGTGATGCTTTTATGGCTAATATGCTACAGAGCCAGGGGCTGAGGGAGCATTTCTCTGCATTTTCAGCTGGAGCTGGCAAAAAAACCTCTGCAAAATGGAAAATGGCTTTCAACAAAAATTATTTGCCCTTCATTGAAATTGTTCATTGAAATAAAACAAATCCAAGTATAATCATTTTGAATCTTGAAAAAAAAGGAGGTTTTTTTTTGGTGTTTTTTTTTTTTTTTTTTTTTTGCAAACTTCTAAACTACTACTAAGAGAAAAAAAACACCCTCAAAATGGAATGGGACTTCTGTGCTACTTGCAATATTCCAGGAGTCCAAGAAGCAGTACTGTTACCTACAATCAGTTCTTTCTGTTTACCAAAGGTGTACACAGCTAGATCTTCCAGTAATGCTGGCTACTATTTAGGAACATGGGACTGGTGATACTGGAGCAGATCTGAGGTGTATTGCGCTCAAACTTCCATCTGTCAGCCGAGGTACAAAAAACACCAGAGTAGGCAACTATGAAGCATTCCAGTAAAGTTATTCCAGACTCAGGCAACTACAGGTTATGCCCAAGGGCATGTTTTTAAAATTAGATGTAGATTGTATCACCCTTATTTCTACTGAATTTATTGAGGTGTTTGTCTTGTAACAAAGCACACAGGGAAAATTTTGGTATAACATGTAGCTTTGCATAAGTAAATTAATTTTATTCAAAAGAAGGTAGAGTTGATTAGGAGAAGAGAGCAAAAGATATGAAAATTTGGATCAGGATATATGAGCTGGGTAACAGAATTGTTTTATTGGAACTTTAATGAGTCATCTGCAAAGTAAAGTTGTGCTAATAATATGAAAATTTAATGTTGCGATCAGTGCTGACTTCAGTTGCTGTAACTTGAAGTCACTAATTTGTATAGCCAAGAAGGTTTAGGCATTGCTAGCAGTATGCAAAATAGTTAAGATGTATATAGGACATAAATATGAGAAGCAGATAGAAGAACATAATAAAAGCATATTTAGGAGAAATAGTCATTGTTGGAGGAGTTAACTTTCTGTAGCATGATGTGTATTGAAGTTAGGCTGCACTCTTAAATAAATTCATGAACAAGGTTTTGTGTGTGGAAGGATATAACAAAATGCTGACAGATTGCTGTGGAGGGTTTGATGGGAGATAACTGTTGATATTCACAATAAAAGAACATTAAACTTACCAACATCTCTCTGCAGTAAACCTGAGAACTTGTAATTATTTGAAAAATATTCAGAAACTAATTAACAGAAAATAAAAAATACTGACTCCCACCAACTTCAGTTTAACATGGTGCTCAATCATAGAATCATAGAATAGTTTGGGTTGGAAGGGACCTTTAAAGGTCATCTAGTCCAACGCCCCTGCAATGAGCAGGGACAACTTCAACTAGACCAGGTTGCTCAGAGCCCCGGCCAACCTGACCTTGAAAAGCTTTAAAATTTTTTTTATTACATTTTTTTTTTTTGCTTAGCTCTGGCCTCTGTAAAACTATGGAGAGTAACTCCTTTTGCTGCATTTTGTGGAAAAAAAAAAAAAAAATAAAAAAAAAAATCTACAGCTGGGATGGACCTGAATATAGGATGATGTTAGTATATCTTCTATATGATGTTAGTATATCTTCTATATAGTTTTCCATTCCATTTTGAATACATTTTAACATTTGTTTCATTTTAAATGCATGAAGATTTCCATTGATTAATAATGTATTGTTGAAAATATACTGAAGCAAAAGGAGTCTTATGATGGATCAAAGTTTCTGTTTTTTTATAGATGTAATCATTTACTGTGATAAAAAAGACCAGTTAAGTGTTACTCTTTTCTCTTTTTTACTCTCATAACATTTCTTCCCATAATAATGTATTCACTTCTTGCAACATAATCACTTCTCTTCTTTGCAGACCCAAGCACGTTACAGTGTCACTGCTATTTATTTCTTATTTACTTTTAAATATAAATGATTGCCTGATAATAATGGAGTTGTTTTGCCTCTCTGAGTCATGGTATCTCTTACTTCAGTAAAGGAATTTTTGTGTGACAGATGATGGGATTACTTCCTTCATTTAAATAAAAATAAACTGTTAATAATTTGTCTGAAAGACCTTTGCTTCTTCCACCTATATTTTTAAATACAGCTACTTAATGTTCAGCACTGTAGCTCTCACACAAGAACACCTTCCAACTCTCAGCTACAACTGCAGGAGGAAAACTAAGCTATTGGCTTCTATCCGCAAGGCCTTTAATTGCTCAGCTGATCAGTGCATGAGGGTTTTATTCCTTTATTTAAAACACAACACTTCTGGAAGTAGAAGAATAACTGGGAAGGGGGCCAGAAACTTTCAAAATTATACCGGAGCACTTTGGTAGAGAAAGTTAGGGCTGGCCAAAAAAAACCACAGAAGAGAAGAAAATCAAGGTTATGAATTGTTTGTTTATAGATGTTTCCATGAACTAAATATTCCGTGTGAGGATAAAACATAATGGCTTCACTTATGTATTAGGTCATCTTAGGACAATCTGTAAAGTATTGCATTCTTATTTCAATATCTTAGGCTGCTTATTCCAATTTCTTAATGTTCATAATTACACCAAATGAAAGTATCAACTTTATATGGGCATCTTTGAAAATTACTATTTCATGTCTATTGTAACCAACTTAGTCTTAAGATGTATATACCATTCCTCACCATACATCCTTAAGAAAATCAAAAGGCTGTAGATTAACCAGTCTCATAGCATGCAGATACAATAAACGGCCATGATTTTTCAGGCTTCACATTTCAGGTGGCAGTTCTATATGACCATAAAAAGTCTTTATATGAGAGTATTGTTCTTTTAATTACCCCATATAGTATATAAACTCCTAGAAGATTAATCTTCCCAATCACGTACAAAACATGCCCAACATTTAAAGAACTATGGCTGGAGGGTCACTAACACCATTGGATTTACAGGTATGAAATGAAACCAGGTCCCAAATCACAACTGGATGCAAGCATTCATTGGAATTCCAAAATTCCCCTCATCTACTTTAGAAATGCACAGCTGCTTTATGAATTTTTAATTTGCTCCTTTTTATTTCGGGCTTTATTACTGTTCTGACATTAGCCAAAATACTATACAAACAGGAACTGATTATGGCAATATATTCAGTTTATCTTTAATTGGTTCATTCTGGAAATGGGAGATTCTCCAAATAAACCTGCACCATTACAGACGTGGTGAAGTTCATGTTTACTGCACTGACGTAAAGGAAAGGAAACTACAAACTTCCTCAAACCATAAAAAAAAAGCAACACCCAAACCCTTATAGGTGTTGATAAATTACTAGGTCTCAAACTTTCATTTAAAATATGCCCTTCTGTCTGTGCAGTATGCCACTGATTTTCGTGGGAACCTTTATGCTTTATGCCTGCATCTCTGTTGGATTCTCACTGTGAACAAAGGCGAGGTGCCTTATTGCTGGGTAGCTACAAGTATGAAGGTAACCTAGGAATGTGTATGCCATGGCGACCTGCAAGTTACTGTGCAAGATCAGGAGTGAAAAGGAGTTTATCAGTTACCTCATTCCCTGCAAATGCAGTGCCCCAAAGCCAACAGAGATCAGAGAATTGCTCTGGCGGCAAGTCCCACAACACTTCCTAGACTTTACTAGGTTTGTTAGTTTTTAAGGACAAATCATAGAAATTGATCTTTCCCTTGAAAAGGCATATAAAAGGTCTTTGATCTTAGATGAATTTTGCTCTCATTGGGAGGGATGTATACTGTTATATTGTTGTTGAGAAGACTACTCCCATATTGTTTCCCTATTTGAATCCAGAGCAGGAGCTGATTTACAATCATGAGTTTAGTTACATGTCCTGGATAATAAATAATAACTGCATCAGCTCCTGGGCCAATATATTAGACACTCTGTGTGTAGAATAAAGATATGAACAATAAATAAGGGGGTAAGTTTGTAATAAAGTCAAGAGGGAGTCACAGAGAATAACAGGAAATTACAAAAGTTTCCAAATTCATTGTTATTCTGAATTCATATACCGGCTGGCACAAGTGGAATTCCCTCTTGTGAATATACAGCCCCTAGAGTTGAGAGCACGCGCAGTGAGCCAGCCATTTCTCCATCCTTCTCATTCAACCTGCTCCACACACAGTTGGTTGAAACCATAATTAAAACAGGGTTTAACATAAACCTGCTAGCCCCATCAACATTTGGGATTAGCTAATCTGCATTAGCTAACTGGTGACATGGTTACTCTTGTCTGTGTGATCTGGTGCTGTCTAACCATAAGGTCTGGAACATGATTTAGAAGTTATATGTAGTGTAACACTACTTACATTCTTCAAAGATTTTTCCAAGGCATCAGCAGCTTTATATAAAAGCCTTTCTGACTTCTGATGAGAGGACACCTAAATCCCATTTTTTTCTCTTACTATCTTCCTATGGCTGGCTTGAGCCACCGCTTATTCTTATAAGATGGATCCGACATTGCTGAACGGAGTCTTTGCAATGAGTTTACAAATTGTGATTAATTGATTGCGCTTTCCAGTCAAATGTGCCAAGGATTTGTGTTCGGATGTATATAATACACAACACATGCAAATGAATAATTATTTATTTGAGTAGAGTGCTAGATCTGTTGGCATGGATTCTCGTTGTTGGTATGCATTGTTTTCATGACCGTATTACTCACGTCTTTACTGTCTGCTGACTCTACTTTTTTGGAATAGAAGAGATACTCTTGTTTACAGTTTAGCATTTTTTAAACAAGTTAAAACAGTCGTCTGTGAGGACTGGATTGTTTTTGATTTTGGGGTTTTTTTTAATAGGTAAGACCATTTTGGAGTTGGTTGACTGCAAAAGAAGCACACCAAGAATTTCATGAATGAAAATAATTCTCATACTCTGAGCTCACTCAGGAAAGACCAAGTGGAATTTTACCAAATTTTTCAAAGCATTCACTTTCGAGCAGAGAAAAGTCAGAGCAAAAAAATATTTTTCTTCCCTAAAATTATAACGACTTACTGACAGAGATTTTAATGAAGACATCGCATCAACCATAACATCTTTTAATTGATGAACTGCTTAATGAACTCTGAAGCCATAGAACATACAAGGAACATTAAATCAAGGAAGGGTCCCTAATGATTTTACAATCTTGCAATCCCCAGCTGAAGTTACGACTTTAGAAGAGATGACCTTTGATTCCTGGAAAAAGGGTTCTCAAAAGGCAGTTTGGATAATTTTCCTCTGAGAAGAGTGATAAAGATGCTGATTAAATAAAGATCTGATCTCTTGAAGCAGACTACAGAGAACTTCACAAGGTTCCTTTCTGCTAAGAGTATACTTGTTCTGTTCACAAATTCCAGGTGGTCACAACAGGAATTTGGCTAATTAGAAATAAATTACTTTTCTCCATAAAATCTTAGGTTAGACTTGCAAGCTAAAAATGAAAGGCATGAAATTGGGACTTGCAAGAAATGAGCAAATGAGCTTATATTTGATTAAATATGATACTAATAATCATGGATAGATTTATTAGTTGTGTCTAGGAATGGTAATTATTCTTTGGCAGAATAAAAATCTCACCTCCATTTGTACATAGAATCATAGAATCATTAAGGTTGGAAAAGACCTCTAACATCATCAAGTCCAACCATCAACCCAACACCACCATGCCCACTAAACCATGTCCCTAAGCGCCTCATCTACACGTCTTTTGAATACTTCCAGAGATGGGGACTCAACCACTTCCCTGGGCAGCCTCTTCCAATGTTTAACCACTCTTTCAGTAAAGACATTTTTCCTCACGTCCAATCTAAACCTCCCCTGGCGCAACTTGAGGCCATTTCCTCTCGTCCTATCGCTTGTTACTTCAGAGAAAAGACCAACACCCACCTCGCTACAACCTCCTTTCAGGTAGTTGTAGAGAGCGATGAGGTCTCCCCTCAGCCTCCTTTTCTCCAGGCTAAACAGTCCCAGCTCCCTCAGCCGCTCCTCAGAAGACTTGTTCTCCAGACCCCTCACCAGCCTCGTTGCCCTTCTCTGGACATGCTCCAGCACCTCAACGTCCTTCTTGTAGTGAGGGGCCCAAAACTGAACACAGTATTCGAGGTGCGGCCTCACCAGTGCCGAGTACAGGGGCACAACCACTTCACTACTCCTGCTGGCCACACTATTTCTGATACAGGGCCAGGATGCCATTGGCCTTCTTGGCCGCCTGGGCACACTGCCGGCTCATGTTCAGCTGGCTGTCAACCAGCACCCCCAGGTCCTTTTCCGACAGGCAGCTTTCCAGCCACTCTTCCCCAAGCCTGTAGCGCTGCATGGGGTTGTTGTGGCCGAAGTGCAGGACCCGGCACTTGGCCTTGTTGAATCTCATACAGTTGGCCTGGGCCCATCGATCCAGCCTGTCCAGGTCCCTCTGCAGAGCCTTCCTACCCTCAAGCAGATCAACACTCCCACCCAACTTGGTGTCGTCTGCAAACTTACTGAGGGTGCACTCAATCCCCTCATCCAGATCATTGATAAAGGTATTGAACAAGACCGGCCCCAAAACTGAGCCCTGGGGAACACCGCTCGTGACCGGCCGCCAACTGGATGTAACTCCATTCACCACAACTCTCTGGGCCCGGCCGTCCAGCCAGTTTTTGACCCAGCGCAGACTACACCTGTCTAAGCCGTGAGCCACCAGCTTCTCTAGGAGAATGCTGTGGGAGATGGTGTCAAAGGCCTTGCTGAAGTCCAGGTAGACCACATCCACAGCCTTTCCCTCATCCACTAGGCGGGTCACCTGGTCATAGAAGGAGATCGGGTTGGTCAAGCAGGACCTGCCTCTCATGAACCCGTGCTGGCTGGGCCGGATCCCCTGGTTGTCCCGCACATGCCTTGTGAGCGCCCTCAAGATGAACCGCTCCATCATCTTCCCCAGCACGGAGGTCAGGCTGAGAGGCCTGTAGTTCCCCGGATCCTCCTTCCGTCCCTTCTTGTAGATGGGCGTCACATTGGCAAGCCTCCAGTCGTCTGGAACCTCCCCCGTTAACCAGGACTGCTGATAAATGATGGAGAGTGGCTTGGCGAGCTCCTCCACCAGCTCCCTCAGCACTCTTGGGTGGATCCCATCCGGCCCCATAGACTTGTGAGCGTCCAGGTGGCATAGCAGGTCGTTAACTGCTTCCTCTTGGATTATGGGGGGGTTTATCCTGCTTGCTGTCCCTGTCTTCCAGCTCAGGGGGCTGAGTACCCTGAGGATAACTGGTCTGACTATTAAAGACTGAGGCAAAGAAGGCATTAAGTTCCTCAGCCTTTTCCTCATCCTCGGTGACAATGTTCCCCCCTGCATCCAATAAGGGATGGAGATTCTCCTTGGCTCTCTTTTTGTCATTAATATATTTGTAAAAACATTTTTTGTTGTCTCTACCGACAGCGGCCAGATTGCATTCTAGCTGGGCTTTTGCCTTTCTCATTTCCTCTCTGCATGACCTAATGAGATCCCTGTACTCTTCTTGAGTCGCCTGCCCCTTCTTCCACAAGTGGTCAACTCTCCTTTTTTTCCTGAGTCCCAGCAAGAGCTCCCCGTTCAGCCAGGCTGGTCATCTTCCCTGCCCGTTCTTCTTATGGCATATGGGGACAGCCTGCTCCTGCGCCTTTAAGACTTCCTTCCTGAAGAACGTCCAGCCTTCCCGGACCCCTTTGCCCTTCCGGACTGTCTCCCAAGGGACTCTCTCAGCCAGCGTCCTGAACAGGCCAAAGTCTGCCCTCCAGAAGTCCATGGTTGCGGTTTTGCTGGCCCCCCTCCTTACTTCACCAAGAATTGAGAATTCTATCATTTCCTGGTCGCTAAGCCCAAGACAGCCTCCAACCACCACATCTCCCACCAGTCCTTCTCTCTTTGTAAACAGCAGGTCAAGAGAGGCACCTCCCCTGGTAGGCTCACTTACCAGCTGTGTCAGGAAGTTGACTTCCACACACTCCAGGAACCTCCTAGACTGTTTCCTCTCTGCCGTGTTGTATTTCCAGCAGATGTCTGGGAAGTTGAAGTCCCCCACGAGAACGAGGGCTAGCGATTGAGAGACTTCTGCCAGCCGCTTGTAGAACGCTTCATCCGCCTCTTCATCCTGGTTGTGTGGTCTATAACAGACTCCCAGCAGGATATCTGCCTCGTTGGCCTTCCCCCTCATCCTTACCCATAAACACTCGACCGTATCATCATCACAGTCATTGAGCTCTATACAATCAAAACACTCCCTAACATACAGGGCCACCCCACCACCTCTCCTTCCTCGCCTGTCCCTTCTGAAGAGTTTATAGCCATCCATTGCAGCGCTCCAATCGTGGGAGTCACCCCACCATGTTTCTGTGATGGCGACTAAGTCATAGCTATCCCGCTGCACAATGGCTTCCAGCTCCTCCTGCTTGCTGCTCATGCTGCGTGCATTGGTGTAGGTGCACTTGAGCTGGGCTATCGATTTCGCCCCCAGCATTGGCATGCCACCCCTAGGCTCATCTCTAGTGAGCCTGGTTTTATCCCCTTCCCTGCTTCGAACCTAGTTTAAAGCCCTCTCGATGAGCCCTGCCAATTCATGAGCAATGATCCTTTTCCCCCTGTGAGACAGCTGAACTCCATCTGTCACCAGCAGGCCCGGTGCCGTGTAAACCTCCCCATGATCAAAAAAGCCAAAATTCCTCCGATGGCACCAGCCCCTGAGCCACGTGTTGATCAGGTGTGTTTTCCTGCTCCTTTCAGTATTCTTCCCTGCCACTGTAGGGATTGAGGAAAACACTACCTGTGCTCCTGATTCTTCAACCAGTCGCCCCAGTGCCCTGAAGTCCCTTTTGATCGCTTCTGGGCTTCTCTCTGCAACCTCATCACTGCCAGCCTGTATAACCAACAGCGGGTAGTAGTCGGAAGGCCGTACCAGACCAGGGAGCTTCCTAGTGATGTCTCTGACCCGGGCCCCAGGGAGGCAGCAGAGTTCCCTGTGGGACGGGTCCGGTCGGCATATCAGGCCCTCTGTTCCCCTCAGAAGGGAATCACCTATGACAATTACCCTCCTTTTTTTCTGAGCAGAGGCAGTCATAATGCGTGGGGCTGACTGCCTCACCTAGGCAGTCCACCCCCTGGATGGACCTTCGTCTACATCCTCATTTGCCTGGCCCTCAAGTTCCAGGGCCCCATATCTGTTGTGTAAGGGCAACGGGGAAGGTGGGGGAGGCCGGGCAGGGATTCGCCTGGCACCTCGAGCAGGGACCTGTTTCCATTCCCCTGCGTCACTTAGGTCCCCTCCTTCTGCCTGGTGGCAAGAGGGCAGGGGATCCTCTGCTTCTTGTGGAGCCTCCATCTGCTGCCTTTGCCTCAGGGATGGTAGGGTGTGGCTCCACCAATCTATCTCCCTCTCACACTCCCGGATACTCCTCAACCTTTCCACTTCCTCCTTCAGCTCTGCCACCAGGCCGAGCAGATCATCCACCTGGTCACACCGCACACAGGTGGTGTCTCTGCTGCCCTCCGGTACAGCTGACAGGCTCAGGCACTCCCTGCAGCCAGAGACCTGGACAGCTGTATGCTTGTGTGAGATGTACATATGAGATGTACTAACACCAAGGAAAGGAGGAAAGAAGTATAAATCTCTAGGAAGATATATCTGTAGATATAGATCAATGGAGGGTGAAAGGAACCCCAGGGAGGTCCATTTGGAAAAAGAGGAGCTGGGGATAGTAAGTAGAAAAAAAAAAATCATGAGAGAAATGAGGCTGAGGAGAACATTCATACTATATATAAGGCTTATGACCTTTGAAAATGATGCATTAGCAGCAGATGAACGGTGCAGATATTTGTATTTCCTGAACGGCATTATTCCCGTAACAGATTTCCCTTGCTCCTATATAAAACAAAAGACCTGCTCCATCGGTTTTATGAATGGTCTACTCAATGTGCCATGAAACATCACATTAATTTAATGTTGACTAACCTAGCCCAGCAATTGGTAACTCCTTCCTACAGGTTTTCCAGCAATCCTCTAGGCTGGGGCTTGGAACATGCTAATTAACTACTTATTCAAAATATAATAAAATTAAATGTATGGCTCAGGACACTCAGATTTTGAAAACAGTTGGCTGGCTAGGGTAAACTGGTACATTCTGAAGACTTGGAAGTTGTACCAATTTGCACAAGCCAAGGATTTGGCCTATAGAAAGGAATAAACTTGTTCCATTTAATGTGCATTGTTTTATGTTGTTTTAGAAGTGGGTTGGGTTTTTTTTTTATATAATTGTGTGTTCTATGAGAACAGCATGGATTTCCAGAGTAGGTCTTTTGAAATTAATTTCCAAGGATTTACATAAATTCTCTGAGGGAAAATAATTTTAATTTGAAGGAAGAGCCCTACCGAGCTGTGCTGCAGATTTTAAGTAAATAAAAATTTTCCAGGGGTAGAAAACAAACAGCTCCCAAACAAAGTTGGAGAATTAACACCATAGAACAAATACTATTTCTGAGCACTCTGATAAAGCCCCTGTCCCTATTACTTCAGAGTGAAATCTTAGAAGTCATTATAACTTTAGATGTGTTTGATCAAAAGCAGAAGAGACTTGCCTACCGAGTGGGAAAATCGTTGAATCTGGAGACCTTGATAAACAATAGGTAATTATGCAGATTTAATACACATCACAGTATTAAACAGGTATAGAAAGCAGTGCTGTAGAAAAAATAAGGTCAGGAAGAGCTAAACTCTACCAAGACCTAGTCTCCAAATAAACCACTCTGATGGTTTCATAGTTCATGATTAACATAGGCCTTGATCCAGCAAACTCTGAAGTACATTCTGAAGTATGCAAGCAGTCCTTTTGAAGTAGATGGTCCTATAGTTAAGAATATACTTAAATGGTTTGTCGGATCACTGTTGTTAGTAATTCCTTGTGTTGCTTGTAAGATGGTGGGACAATGGGAAAAAAAGAAACTCTCTGATTTACTGGTTAGCAAGTTTTCTTCCTTCAGAAGAAGAAAGCTTTATTATTCTCCCGTCTTCTCTTGTCATTTGCATTCTTCTCCATACCTGCAATGTTAGAAACCACTTACCTGAACAGCCAGCCTGTCTTTCTCAGCTTTCCGTATAGTTAAATGGAGAGAGAAGATCCTTAACGGGGCAATTTGCAGCAGGAGTTGTGTCTGGGTGGGTTGCCTTCTGGAACAGGACTTTGCCCTCTTGCTTACAGAGGTTTAGGAGATTGCCAGCTAACAAAGATCACTACACTTGAGTAGCTTAAGTATGCTCTCAACACAGCTTGAAACTTCAATGAAAATTGTAAACTATTACAAAAAAACCCATCAGCACTCAGCAA
The DNA here is from genome assembly GCF_965638725.1 of Aptenodytes patagonicus. Taxonomy (NCBI): domain Eukaryota; kingdom Metazoa; phylum Chordata; class Aves; order Sphenisciformes; family Spheniscidae; genus Aptenodytes; species Aptenodytes patagonicus. Next base: position 76,614,261 of record NC_134951.1, read on the forward strand.
TAAGAGAATTTAAGTCTTAGCTCTTTCCTGAGTTACTGAATTTTATGGAGTTTTATGTAGTGCAAATCTCGTGTGAATATAACAGGACCTTTCCTTTCAGTGAGATTGTGTAGCCATATGGCTTTTATTTTTAAATCTGGTGAGTTTTGCTAGATTGTTTGCTTTTTAAATGTATTTTTTTATTTTGTATGTGTGTGCCTGTACTGCCAGGTTGAATAATATGGATTTTTGTACATTTGTGTAATATCTGCAGAGATCCACACTGCGTTCTTGTAGTTTGCAGTGCCTGACACTGAGGATACGTCATATACCCAAAAGGGGACAGAATGTGTTTCCTGGATAAGTTACACTTTGGTTATTTGCAGTAATTTTCTGCCTTTGTGATGATAAGGGAGGGTTTGAAGGCTGCCTTTCCCCCTGCTGAGAAGTTCAGCCAGAATGCGTTGCTGCTTTTAGCAGTCCTCTCCACCCTTCTGCTTGCCCTCACACTGACACCAGCTTTTCCTTTCTCCCTTCTTTTATTTCATCACTATGAAGATATAGTGCAAGATCCCAGTCTTCCCTGACCCTCCATGACAAACATAGTTGAGTCCTTTCCCTTCATTTCTGGCCATGAAGAGGAAGGGTGGCCATGACCTCCCTAGGCCCCTATGACACTAATCTAGATGGAGAACCCACAGCTTACTCTGACAGGGTAGAAATGCATGCTTTTTTGGCTCTTGTTAACTTAGTTAACAGAAGTACTGCGTCAAAGATTTAGCAACTTTTTAAACATAGAAGAGTATCCCCTTGCTGGCTTGTGCTGCTACCACAGGCAGTTTAAAAATTGGTTCTCAATCATCAGCCAGTTGGATGTTTCTTTTGTTTTAGTTTACGTCCTTGTATTGCCATCAGGACGCCAGCACTCTCAGCTGTTATATTCTTAAGGCCAATGCCATAGTATCTTCTCCTTGGGCTCTAGTTTACCCCGTCAGTACTTTTTTCTGTCCTGAGTACAGCTGGCTTTGTAGCAAAAGTGCATTTCCATGGGCCTCCATCAAGTAAAAATCTTGAGCAGAGGACCAGACCAGGGAGGTGTACACTTTTAGGTTAATATAATTACCCACAGATAGACACAGTCCACCTCTTTCCCTTCCTACTCTAATTTCTTCAAGTGACTTCAGGACTTAAAGCTTAAGAAAATGGACTGAGAAAAGCTAAATGTTAGTAGGGGTATGTCACTGATACATGCTCTCCCACAAGCTCACTCTTCATTTCTCTCCCTTTATCAACTAGACCTTTCTTTTTATTGGTTCCAGGGTCCCAGAGATCCCAGCCTGCTTGCTCACTCTAATAACATGTACAGGGCTAGCTGAACAAATCCCTAAATCAATAAAATCACTATTTTAGAGAAGAGCAAAGAAAAAATTGTTCTGGGAAAGCAAGCAATATTAGAGCTGGTCAGAAACACACAAGGAATATTTTTGAAATCTTGCTTGATTCAACTCTTGTTCAGCTGAGCTGAACCTGAACTAGTTACTGAACTGAATCATTTTCAAATTATGTCAGAATATATCTTCTACGTCAAACACATATATCTCCAAATGCTTTAGTCTGCAGATTGATGTAGAGCCCCCAGTAGACAGAGACATAGAATTTTTAAGTAGCAAATGGCTTGGCTCTCCAAACCCAAACTTACCTACTGAATGCAAACACTAAGTATTTAGCTATTAACCCAGTTTGCCATTTAGCTGCTGGTAATATGTAAAGGGTGTTTTCAGCCACCAATAAATATAACATTATTGGACTGGTTTGCAAATATCATCAATGCCAAACTAAAGCCTAACATAATTCATCCATGAGTCAGCAAATACCATTTGAACAGATCTACTTACCACCTGTATGCTAACCATCTCCAGAATTATGTGAATGACACAACGGCTCGCAGCATACTATGAAGTTTCCTTGTAACATGATTTTGCTTTCTCTTGAAAGAAAAAAAGGCCCAAAAACCCCCTCGCTGAGTTGGCTTGTATGGCCGCTCATGATTACCTCCACTTCACCATGCAAATTTTATTGGAGAGATCATTTTTTCCAAAATGAAATATGATGTATTGCTGAAAAAGTGACATGAACATGAGCCAGCAATGGGCTGTTGCAGCAAAGAAGTCTAATGGTCTCCTCCATTAGACAAAGTATTGCCAGCAGGTCGAGGCGAGTGATCCTTCCCATCTACTCAGCGCTGGTGAGGCCACACCTGGAGCACTGTGTCTAGTTCTGGGCTCCTCAGTACAAAAGAGACATGGGCATACTGGAGACAGTTCAATGAAGGGCCACAAAGATGATGAAGAGACTGGAGCATCTCACATATGAGGAAAGGCTGAGAGAGCTGGAACTGTTTAGTCTAAAGAAGAGAAGGCTCAGAAGAGTCTTATCAATGTATATAAATACTTGAAGGAAGGGTGAAAAGAGGAGTCAGGTGCTTTTCAGCAATGACAGGACAAGGGGCAATGGGCACAAACTGAAACACAGGAAGTTCCCTCTGAACATCAGGAAACACTTTTTCACTGTGAGGGTGACCCTGGTCAGCACAGGTTGCTCAGTGAGGTTGTGGAGTCTCCATCAAAAGCCGTCTGGACACGGTCCTGGGCAACTGGCTCTAGGTGACCCTGCTTGAGCAGAGGGGGTTGGACCAGGTGACCTCCAGAGGTCCCTTCCAACCTCAACCACTCTCTGATTCTGTGAAGTTAAGAGAGTCACAAATTGTATTTGAAGCAAAGTATCAGTGTATTGCACTCAGCCAGCCTAACAGAAGCCGTTTTAAACTGGGAACTTCCTGCAGGTTCCTGTGTGCTTTGGGCTCCTGCCAGCTTAGAAGGGTGGAAAGCTCTTAGCAGCTTCTGAAAACACAACTAATCCCAGAGGGCACAGATCTAAGTACTGCATTTGATCTTTGGTTCTGGAAAAGCTTGCTGTATTTGTATTTGTAAAGGAGAAGGAAGAGATATTTTTATGTGAAACTGTTTTAAGAAGAAAACATGGCTTGCCTTGGAAGATGTTAATGGGTTGGGATTATCAAAATAATAGTGGAGTTTGCCTCTCCCTTTGGTTTGTGCAGGCAAAAAATTAAGAATCTAAATAAAAAAATAAAGATAAGTTTTTTTCAAGAGTGCTTGACTCTTCTATTATGAATAAACTTTTCAAATTCAGTGTTTTCTCTTCCTCCAGAGAATGGTAAATTTGCAAACTCAGCATTATCACTAATGTCACTTGTGAAACATTAACTTAGTCCTCACAGTTAATGTCATCCTCAACCCAAGATGTCTTTGATCCAATCACCTATAAGCTTACGCTTATCCTTCATTTACTCTCCCTTCCTATGCGCTTGGGTCAGGTCACATTGTTTTTCTCCATACTGCCTGACACGAAAGCAGAGACAGCTGCTTTCAGTTCCTTGTACTCCCGAGGCTCCCGTATTCCCACGGCTCAGGCCAGAGCCACGCATGACAGACAAAGAGCAAGTGCAGGCATTTCCCTTCGCCCAAGGGTCCTGAACTGGATTATTCTTAGTGTGACAGAATGGGGGGGGTGTTTAGCTGGAATCCTCAAAGAACTTTCCATTGAACATGCACATTTTGAAAGGCTTTTAGTTTCTATTTGAGCAGAGTTTTCCAAGGGACAGCTCCTTTGCTCCTGAGTTGGCTCCCTTGTCAAAGAAACACAGCGGTGTCCAAGTCGCTTAACTAAATGGTTGAAAGTGTACATTGAAAATGGTAGAGGACAGTATTTTCCCTTAGTCTCAAGGTCAGAAAGAGCCGATCTTTTTTTTTCCTCCCACTAAACATTCATTCAAAAGCAGACACCCACATTATAATATTAGAGTTTAAAGGAAAAAATTTGGCACATCCGTAACTACTTCAAGACACAGCCCTGTTCTGGAAAGTATTGGGCAACTTTCACTTTGAGATTAGTGGTAGCCTTATTTGTTATATATCTATTTCATGCCCATAGTTTATTATGTAAACACATGCTTATCTCTAAAGCCTGGAAACATTTTTAAAAAGAAATCATAACCACAGCAGTACATATTTTAAGCTTAGTGCTCTTAATTTAGTCAAAAAACAAGCAAAATACTCATGTTAAATTGCTTATATGTTTTTATATAGTTTCTGCTAGCTATCATAGTTGTAACTTAATTTTTAATGATTTTTCGTATTGACCAAAACACTATTGCAAAACAGTATTTCAGGGCCCTCCAGCGTTCCTATTGCATGAACAGACCCAGTGATTCACCCAGGCTGCTCACAGGTGTGAGGCTGCAGAAGGGCTGTACGCAAAACTAGCTGTGCAGCTTATCTACCTTTACTGTATAGCTTCATATTCCAGTGCCAGGAGGTGGAAAGACTGTTGGATTGATTCTCTCGTATGCAATGCTACCATCCTTTAATACTTCTGTAGAACACTAAATTAAATGTCAGCAAATAATTAATAAAAATAAAATAGCAATTGTATTTTGATCATAGCAAGGGTTTTGTGTGCCTGTCGTGGTTTAACCTCAGCTGACAACTGAGCACCATGCAGCCGCTCGCTCACTCCCCCCCACCCGGTGGGATGGGGGAGAGAATTGGAAGAGCACAAGTGAGAAAAACTCGTGGGTTGAGATAAAAACAGTTTAATAATTGAAATAAAATGATAATAATAATAATATGATAATAATAATAATACACAAAGCAAGTGATGCACAGTACAATTGCTCACCACCCGCCGACCGATGCCCAGCCAGGCCCCGAGCAGCGGCCCCCCCCGGCCAGCTTTCCCCAGTTTATGTACTGAGCATGACATCACATGGTATGGAATGTTTCTTTGGCCAGTTTGGCTGTGCCCCCTCCCAGCTTCTTGGGCACCCCCAGCCTTCTCAGTCGGTAGAGCATGGAAAACTAAAAAGTCCTTGGCTAGTGTAAGCATTACCTAGCAACAGCTAAAACATTGGTGTGTTATCAACATTGTTCTCATCCTAAAACCAAACCACAGCACTGTACCAGCTACTAGGAAGGAAATTAACTCTATCCCTGCTGAAACCAGGACAATATCCACCCCTTATTCTATACCATCTGTGTCATGCTCAAGTCTCATATTTTCCAGTACATTTTCATTAATCACCACCCCCTTTTCTTTTTAATATATATATATATATACACACACAGAGAGATATCATTCCCTTAGTCTGTGAGCCATCCCTCTAAAATGTTCGGTGAGTTTATTTAGTCCATGACTTCGGGCTCCGTCTGTCATAATAATCTTCCAGGGCAGGAAAAACGGAGATGGTATGTGGTGTTGGATTGTTTCATGTTGAAGTCAGTTCTGGTACCATCATCACTGTGCTTTGCTTGGTTTCACTGAAGTTATTCTTCATTAGTCTGGGTGATTCTTATTGTAATAACATTAGTATGGCATATAATAGTATTATTAGTATAACTATTATAACTATAATTAGTATTTAACATCACATAATTCAGATCATTGGCTATTCTCACCCAAAATCAAATCCCCTTGAGGTACACATCGGACTTCCTCATCCTTCCGCATTATTCACTAAGCGCACCCAGGTCCTTGAGCAAAAGCAATCCCACGGATGGGTTTGCCTTTGCCCGAGGCAGGAATAACCCAAATTGTTTCCCCCAATATATTTTTTATGTGCACTACAGGGACTTTATTCCCATCTACAGTACGTAAAAGTTCTGACTGGGCAGGGCCTGCTCGATTGGCAGATCCCCGAGTGTTGACTAACCAGGTGGCCTTTGCTAAATGTGTATCCCAATGTTTGAACGTCCCGCCACCCATTGCTCTCAGCATAGTCTTTAACAGTCCATTGTATTGTTCGATTTTCCCGGAGGCTGGTGCATGATAGGGGATGTGATACACCCACCCAATGCCGTGCTTTTTGGCCCAGGTGTTTATGAGGTTGTTTCAGAATGAGTCCCGAGACTCAATTCTTTCTGGCGTGCCATGTCGCCATAGGACTTGCTTTTCAAGGCCCAGGATAGTGTTCCGGGCAGTGGCATGGGGCACGGGATATGTTTCCAGCCATCCGGTGGTTGCCTCCACCATTGTAAGCACGTGGCGCTTGCCTTGGCGGCTTTGTGGGAGTGTGATATAATCGATCTGCCAGGCCTCCCCACATTTATATTTCAACCATCGTCCTCCATACCAGAGAGGCTTTAACCGCTTGGCTTGCTTGATTGTAGCACATGTTTCGTATTCATGGATAACTTGCGCAATAGTGTCCATGGTCAAGTCCATCTTTCGATTACGAGCCCATCTATATGTTACATCTCTTCCTTGATGGCCTGAGGTGTCATGGGCCCACCGAGCTAGAAATAATTCACCCTTATGTTGCCAGTCCAGATCCACCTGAGCCACTTCAACCTTAGCAGCCTGATCCACCTGCTGGTTGTTTTGATGTTCTTCAGTGGCCCGACCCTTGGGTACGTGAGCATCTACGTGACGGACTTTTACAACCAGGTTCTCCACCCGGGCAGCAATATCTTGCCACAATGCGGCAGCCCAGATGGGTTTGCCTCTGCGCTGCCAGTTGCTCCGCTTCCATTGCTGCAACCACCCCCACAGGGCATTTGCCACCATCCATGAGTCAGTGTAGAGATAGAGCACTGGCCACTTTTCTCGGTCAGCAATGTCTAAAGCCAGCTGGATGGCTTTCACCTCTGCAAACTGACTCGATTCACCTTCTCCTTCAGCCGTTTCTACAACTTGTCGCATAGGACTCCATACAGCAGCTTTCCACCTCCAATGCTTTCCCACAAGACGACAGGACCCATCAGTGAACAGAGCATATTGCTTCTCATTTTCTGGTAGTTCATTATACATTGGGGCCTTCTCAGCACGTGTTACCTCCTCCTCTGGCGATATTCCAAAATCTTTGTCCTCTGGCCAATCCATGATCACTTCCAGGATTCCTGGGCGACTGGGGTTTCCTATTTGAGCCTGTTGTGTGACTAGTGTGACCCACTTACTCCATGTAGCATCAGTTGCATGATGTGTACAGGGGACCCTCCCTCTGAACATCCAGCCCAGCACCGGCAGTCGGGGTGCCAGGAGGAGCTGTGCTTCAGTGCCGATCACTTCTGAAGCAGCTCGAACCCCTCCATATGCTGCTAATATCTCTTTTTCAGTTGGAGCATAGCGGGCCTCGGATCCTCTGTATCCCCGACTTCAAAACCCTAGGGGTCAACCTCGAGTCTCCCCAGGTGCATTCTGCCAGAGGCTCCAGGTAGGGCCGTTCTCCCCGGCTGTGGTGTAGAGCACATTTTTTATATCTTGTACTGCCCGGACTGGCCCCAGGGCTACTGCATGAACTATCTCCCGTTTAATTTGTTCAAAAGCTTGTTGTTGCTCAGGGCCCCATTTGAAATCGTTCTTCTTTCGGGTCACTTGATAGAAAGGGTTTACAATCAGGCTGTAATTTGGAATATGCATTTTCCAAAAACCCATGACGCCTAAGAAAGCTTGTGTTTCCTTTTTGCTAGTTGGTGGAGACATGGCTGTTATTTTGTTGATTACATCTATTGGGATCTGACAACGTCCATCTTGCCATTTTATTTCTAAAAATTGGATCTCTTGTGCAGGTCTCTTGACCTTACTTTGTTTTATGGCAAAACCGGCCTTCAGCAGGATTTGGACTATTTCCTTCCCTTTTTCAAAAATTTCTCCTGCTGTGTTGCCCCACATGATGATGTCATCAATGTATTGCAGGTGTTCTGGAGCCTCGCCCTGTTCCAGTGCAGTCTGGATCAGTCCATGGCAAATGGTGGGGCTGTGTTTCCACCCCTGGGGCAGTCGGTTCCAGGTGTACTGGATGCCCCTCCAAGTGAAAGCAAATTGTGGCCTGCACTCTGCTGTCAAAGGGATTGAGAAAAACGCATTAGCAATATCAATTGTGGCATACCACTTGGCTGCCTTTGACTCCAGTTCGTATTGAAGTTCTAGCATGTCTGGCACAGCAGCACTCAGCAGTGGCGTGACTTCATTTAGGCCACGATAGTCTACTGTCAGTCTCCACTCTCCATTAGACTTCCGCACTGGCCATAACTGGGACTGTTAAAGGGTGAACGAGTCTTGCTGATCACTCCTTGGCTCTCCAGTCAACGAATTAGCTCATGAATGGGAATCAAGGAGTCTCGGTTGGTGCGATATTGCTGTCGGTGCACTGTGGTGGTAGTGATTGGCACTTGTTGGTCTTCGACCTTCAGCAACCCCACAACAGAGGGGTCCTCCGAGAGACCAGGCAAGGTGGACAGCTGTTTAATTTCTTCCGTCTCCAAGGCAGCTATACCAAAAGCCCACCAGTACCCATTTGGGTCCTTGAAATACCCTCTCCTGAGGTAGTCTATGCCAAGGATGCACGGAGCATCTGGGCCAGTCACAATGGGGTGCTTCTGCCACCCATTCCCAGTTAGACTCACTTCGGCTTCCAATACAGTTAGCTGTTGGGATCCCCCCGTCACCCCAGAAATACAGATGGGTTCTGCCCCTATATAGCTTGATGGCATTAGGGTACACTGTGCACCGGTGTCTACTATAGCCTTATACTTCTGTGGGTCTGATGTGCCAGGCCACCGAATCCACACAGTCCAGTAAACTCGGTTGTCCCTTTCTTCCCCCTGGCTGGAGGCAGGGCCCCTCTAATCCTCATCACAGTACTCATTTCTCATTTCTTGTACATACGAGTCAGAAGTTTCTTCATTAAGATCAGGAGTAAGATCAGCCCTTCTACTCTCTCTGGGGAACTGCCCGCTGGAAACTGGAGCAGCAATTTTCCTGGAAGAACCTCTTTCTGTGATTGTTTTCCCTTGCAATTCGCGTACCCGTGCCCCTAGGGCTGTGGTAGGTTTCCCATCCCACTTCCTCATGTCCTCTCCGTGGTCACGCAGATAAAACCATAGGGTGCCCTGTGGTGTGTACCCTTTATATTCTCTCTCTTGAGCAAAAGAACGCTTACTTCTAATAGCCGAGATACTGGTCCGTACAGGTGAGGAGTAGGACCTATCCTCTCTGAGTTGCTGGATCTCCCGGGACAGTTTCTCCACAGCCGAGACGAGGGAGGAAGAGAGACTTTCCTCATATTGCCAGAGTCGACCAGCCAATTCATCCACTGTCTGTTCCTCTCCATCTTTCCAGGTTATCACTGCCAATGAATTGGCGTATGACGATGGTGAGCTCCTTATAAACTTCGGCCACAAGGGTCATGTGCACTTGACTTCATCTGGATCTTTAGATAGTTGTTCATTGTTCAGGTCATCATAAATCACTTCCAGCACAGATAATTCTCTCAGAAACTGGATACCCTTCTCCATGGTGGTCCACTTGCTTGGGCGACATATGACATCTTCCTTGAAGGGATACTTTTCCTTCACGCTTGACAAGAGTCACCTCCAAAGGCTGAGGATTCGTGTCCCTTTTCCAATCACTTTGTCAATGCCCCCTTCCCTAGAAAGGGATCCCAGCTGCTTGACTTCCCTACCCTCTAATTCTAGGCTACTGGCTCCATTATCCCAGCATCGGAGCAGCCAGGTGACAATATGCTCACCTGGACGACGGCTGAAATCTTTTCGTATATCTCGCAGCTCACTCAGGGATAGAGATCGGGTGGTCACTGCCTCGTTTATGAGTTCTTCCTCTTCTTCCTCCCCGATCAGCGGCCGGCTCTCCTCCTGCTGTTCTCGTGATGGCCCTTCTCCAGGGTCGTCTGTCTCGTACACTTCTTCCTCCAGCCCCCTTTTAGAAGAAGCTTCTTCCTCCCTTACTAAACGAGCCAACTTCCGCTTCCAAAATTTCTTCTTGTGTACAGGGGCGACTGATACCGGCACAGGCTGGTTCTTTGGTTCAGCCACAGAGTGTGTCGCTGGGGTCTGAGTGGCCGCAGGGCCTGTCGCCAGGGTCTGAGTGGCCGCAGGGCCTGTTGCCGGAGTCTGAGTAGCCGCAGTGCATGTCACTGGGGTCTGAGTGGCCGCGGGGCCTGTTGCTAGGGTTGGAGTGGCCGCAGGGCCTGTTGCTGGGATCTGAGTAGCTGCAGAGCACGTTGCTGGGGTCGGAGTGGTCGCAGAGCATGTCGCCGGGGTCTGAGTGGCCGCAGTGCGTGTCGTTTTTCTGTCAGAGCCAGAGACCTTCCCTTCCCTTTGAGGGCACTGAATGGTGTTGAACAGGGCTCGGTAGGCATGGGCCAGGCCCCAGCACGTTGCAATGAGCTGCATCTCTCTGGAGTTGCCAGGGTGACAGCATACTTTTTCCAAATATTCTACTAACTTTTCAGGATTCTGCACTTGCTCAGGGGTGAAGTTCCAAAACACTGGGGGTGCCCATTGGCCTAGGTACTTGCCCATCTTGTCCCACACACCCTGCCACTCATAATTATTCAGCCTTGGGGCAGATCTCTGGATGATATTCTTAAATTGCTTACCAACTTTAGACAAAACCGAAACAGTATTCCGAAGAAGTATTAACAGAAGTATCTTAACTACCCGAGGATATTCAAAATACTGAAAAGTTACTGTAATGAAGGAGGAAACATCATAGAAGAAGGTAGTGACACTGCCATTCTGCATTTCCTCCGTAAAAAAACTCTCAGAAAAGTTACTGCAATTGCTAGTTGTCTCCACGAAATAGTCTCCGTGGTACAGTAACAGCTTCATTGCGAAACCTACATACCACACTAACGTCAAGGTCAATGTTCTAAAAACAAACCTCACAAGCGAGACATCACTAATCACTGCAGACCACAGCAAACTGCAAAACCCAACACCAATCTTTAACATGTACAGCAAAAAAAAGAGCACGATGCAGATTATACAAATCAATATCGAGAACAGAGAAACCAACATTGTGACCCACAACTATTAACAGATATAAGTTCCTTGATACACTCTGGTTAATCTGTTATTATCTCAAACCCTTCGTGCCCCACGTTGGGCACCAAAAAGGACTGTCGTGGTTTAACCTCAGTTGGCAACTGAGCACCATGCAGCCGCTCGCTCACTCCCCCCCACCCAGTGGGATGGGGGAGAGAATTGGAAGAGTAGAAGTGAGAAAAACTCATGGGTTGAGATAAAAACAGTTTAATAATTGAAATAAAATGATAATAATAATAATATGATAATAATAATAATACACAAAGCAAGTGATGCACAGTACAATTGCTCACCACCTGCCGACCGATGCCCAGCCAGTCCCCGAGCAGCGGCCCCCCCCGGCCAGCTTTCCCCCAGTTTATGTACTGAGCATGACGTCACATGGTATGGAATGTTTCTTTGGCCAGTTTGGCTGTGCCCCCTCCCAGCTTCTTGGGCACCCCCAGCCTTCTCAGTCGGTAGAGCATGGAAAACTAAAAAGTCCTTGAGTAGTGTAAGCACTACCTAGCAACAGCTAAAACATTGGTGTGTTATCAACATTGTTCTCATCCTAAAACCAAACCACAGCACTGTACCAGCTACTAGGAAGGAAATTAACTCTATCCCTGCCGAAACCAGGACAGTGCCAAAGAGAAGCAAGTCTCTAGGAAGAGAAGAATGCACCCTTGCTTCAGAATTGATGAGTTTGATAGATATCAGCAGAGTTTTATTACTTTGTGTTTGGCATGGTGGGGGGCAGGGGGGTGGCAGGGGGGGTGCAGGCCCTGCGTGGAAAGGCGGCTGTGTCTGAGGAGGTGGCGGTGTTGTGTAACCACACTGACAGAGTGCGTCACAACGTGTGACATGTGGCAGCAGAACAGCCTTAAATAGCTCTCACTGTCTTTTCTCCTCCGGAGGTTTTGAGGAAAATTTGGTTTTCTGAATAATGTTTTATCCTTCCTAAAATCACCTGATAATATGGCTCAAACTCCTCTAGAGGATGTCTCCCTGAGTTGTCAGAGAGTTTTAGGGTAGAATGGGTGGGAATCTTGGTCTTTTAAGTCCAGACATTAAAAGCATATTCCTGGGACTATAGGATGAATACATGTTCATTAATCCTGGTGTTCAAATTGATCAAAGTCCCTTCATGACCTCTGCTGTAACAGAAGTTAGGGGCTGAATTAATTCCTGCTTGCACTGAAGCCATTATTAGAAAAGTGCCTGACAATAACTAAAAATATTCCAATGATAGACGATACATTGCAAAATATAAAATTTTGTTTTAACAGTTAACTATCTTTTCTACTAAAATTTAAACTTTGTTCTTGAAGGTTCAGGAACTTCTCTGGATTCATCACCTGCTCAGGATTTTGTTATTCATTTGTCTGCAAGACTTCAGAGACCTTCTTACCACATTTCTGTTCTTTACTCTCATACTTACAGACTGCGACCAAGTCACTGTTTATCTCTGTATGCTAAATATACTGAGTTCCTTCACTCTTTCTCTCCAGGAGTTGTTTCTGCATGATCCTCATTGCTCTGATCTCTCTCAATTTATCTGTGTAGTTTTTGATCTGTAACACCAAATTGGACTGAGTATTCTAGTAGTGGCTGTGCAAATGAGGAATACAGTGGAAACATAATGTCAGTAGTGCTACTCAATATTCCCCTTTTATTCTCCCCAGAACTATAGTGGCCATATAGGTATGCTGAGCCCTCATGTCCAGTTCATCGGTTCCCTGAGTCCTTTTCAGAGTCACGGCATCCTGGGACCTCCTTCCTGTAATCATGGCTTTCATTTTTCGTTTCTGGTTGAATAACTTTGCATGTGACAGTACTAAAACGCAGGCTGTTGCCTATACCCAGGAGAGCTGTGTTCCACTGACCTATGTCCTTTGTGCTTTACTGCACCTCAGATTTTGGCATGAACTCACAGTTTCTGTAAATTGGCTTCCCTCTTCATGTGCAGAAACAGCCAATAACCTCCCCAAAGTCTGGTGAGAAGCCCAGAGCTCCTGGGGCTCAGCCTAGAGCCCCTTTTCTGTCCCCAGAGCTGTGTTCCTCCTCTGCCAGAGGGAAAAACCCATTGCCCAATGCACTGCTTCTCTACATCTCAGCCTGAGCCAAATTCACATCATAGATCAGCATTTATTACTGATCCTCAGCAGGAAATCTTCTTTTTATCTCAAAGTGAGCTTTTGCAGCTGGCCTGCCAGGCCTTCTGAGACACAGCCCTGTGAAAGATATTTCACTGCTGGTTAGACCCATTCAGAGCTCATGTTTCACAAGCACAGGTCTTCTTATAATGGAATTTACTAAGCCGAGACTTAGTCTTTCTCAGCTATTTCAACATCTGGTGTCAGAACACATAAGACAAGTTGGATTTCTCATCCATATCCAGCAGTCAGTATCGCTAGGCCAAGGATGGGGCATCGGCTGTGGCTGTTTACTCTCTGGGGGTGGGGGCTACGGTGCACTGATGGTGTTTCAGATTTAGGGCGAAGGCAGGAAGGTAGAAGCCACCTCAGAGGAGTTTGCTGATTTGCAAGCTAGGCAGGCAACAGGGTCATGTGGGATACTGCTACTGAGGCCGAGGATGGCAGCTAGGAAGAGAAAGGCAACTGCTGGATGGGTGACAACCATCATGAACAAAAATGTTTTAAGGGGCAGCTAGCTAGTCAGGAACCAGTGACTGTGAGCTGAGAGCAGAGACTGAGGCAGCTACAGCTTGGGCTCCCTCCCCTCCTTCCTCTTCTCTTATTTCCCTTCTCTTCTAACCCGACAGAAGCAACTTTTTCTCCAGGCACTCCTTGCAGACAGCATCAACACTGTGCATCCAGAAGGAAAAGGACTGCTGGAAACAGCCTGTAGCTAAGCTATCCTGGACAAATAAGTGTATTTTCTATGTATGCTCTAGCGATTCAGTTACTTAGGGATGGTATTTGTCTATTTCTGACTCTTTCTTTCCTTTTCCCTAAGATTGTCTTCAACATACCACCACTGTCTTTTATAGCAAACATGAGATATATGAAACATAACAAAGGAAAAAGAAGGCAGTATCCTCCTGTTTGCTTCCAACCCTTCCCACTACTGCCCCCAGCTTCATTTGCCATGCAGCAGCAGTCTTCTGTAAAACTTCTCTCAATACACTGCTCAGTGAATAAGCATTAATTAAAAGACTAAGAAGATGGAGATCAATGTTGATTTATAGACAGAAGACAGGCAGCTAAACCTGAATGGATAAATAGCTCTGAAATTAAATCTAGATCTAGAAAGTGGTCGGAAAGAAAAGAACGAAATATCTTCAGGTTCTTGCAATAGAAAAGTAAGAGCCAAATTCTGCTTGGACCCAGTATTTGCATAAGTCTGATGAAAAGGGCAGGACTAGACAGCTTGCAGGATACCGGTGGCAATGATGAGCAGGATGGGGGTACATCAGGAACAGCTGGTTTCCTTTCTGGGCTACATTTTTTACTTCAAGTTAAGAAAACATTTCCTCCCCAGTGTGCTGTCATGCAGTCTGCAAAATGCTCCCAGTGATTTCTGAAATGTGTTCCTTGCAAGAGCTTTCTCCCCACCTTTGCCCCTACAGGTTCTTCCTTTCAAACACTGAAAGGATTCTTATTTCCAGGATTCCCTTCTCATCACAAAAATATAATCTGATTACTTCCAACTTCTCCACCCATTTCATTCTCTCTCTAATCCCTAACAGAAAATTAGTTTCAGAATATGACACCTTTCCACTGTGGTACATGAATGTCATACAGAGGGCAGTGCTGCCTCTTCACAGGTTCTCCTGCTTCCAAATGTTACACCACTCCTTATGATTTTCTTTTTAGCAGGATTTGCCACTTTTTAAGCCAAAGAGGGATCCACTGCAGGAATGAATTTACACTGGCCTTGTGCCACCTAATCTTGAGAACTGAGACACTGAGTTTAACATTTCTGAGACAAACTGTAATGTGTTTAACTTCTAAGGAGGGAGAGAAGGTGTTTGAATGGGGATGGTTTAATAGAAACAGTATTTTAAAAAAAGACCCGAGCCAGCTGAAACAAAACCACCCCCTATTAAAAAGCAGTGGCAAAGATTTAGAATCATAGAATCATAGAATGGTTTGGGTTGGAAGGGACCTTAAAGATTATCTAGTTCCAACCCCCCTGCCATGGGCAGGGACACCTTCCACTCGACCAGGGTGCTCAAAGCCCCATCCAACCTGGCCTTGAACACTTCCAGGGATGGGGCATCCACAACTTCTCTGGGCAACTTGTTCCAGCACCTCACCATCCTCATAGTGAGGCGTGAATTCTTCTCATAGTGAAGAATTTCTTCCTTATATCTGATCTACATCTACCCTCTTTCAGTTTAAAGCCATTCGTTACCCCTTGTCCTTTCACTACATGCCCTTGCAAAAAGTCCCTCTCCAGCTTTCTTGGAGGCCTCCTTCAGGTACTGGAAGGCTGCAATAAGGTCTCCCTGAAGCCTTCTCTTCTCCAGGCTGAACAACCCCAATTCTCTCAGCCTTTCTTCATAGGAGAGGTGCTCCAGCCCTCTGATCATCTTCGTGGCCCTCCTCTGGACTTGCTCCAACAGGTCCATGTCCTTCTTATGTTGGGGGCTACAGATCTGAAGGCAGTACTCCAGGTGGGCTCTCACCAGAGCAGAGGAGAGGGGCAGAATCACCTCCCTTGACCTGCTGGTCACGCTTCTTTTGATGCAGCCCAGGATATGGTTGGCTTTCTGGGCTGCAAGCATACATTGCAGGGTCATGTTGAGCTTTTCATCAACCAGTGCTCCCAAGTCCTTCTCCTCAGGGCTGCTCTCAAACCATTCTCTGCCCAGCCTGCATTTGTGCTTGGGATTGCCCTGACCCAGGTGCAGGACCTTGCACTTGGCCTTGTTGAACTTCATGAGGTTCTCATGGACCCACCTCTCAAGCCTGTCAAGGTCCCTCCGGATGGCACCCCTTCCCTCCAGCATGTCGACCACACCACTCAGCTTGGTGTCATCAGCAAACTTGCTGAGGGTGCACTCAATCCCACCATCCATGTTGACATGCTTTTTGCCTTTCAGAAAAGAGTTTTTCAAATGACAAACTGCCAAATTCTGCTTCTCAGTCACAAAGTCCATGATTTGCACCATGATTTAATGCTTGGTGCATGAACATCTGTGAAGTAATGACAGCAGGCATAGCAGTAAGTTCCCGTAACTCTCTTAATGTTATGTATGTAGTGCAGTTCCTCCAAGGGAAATAAGAATTTACACTGTAAGAGATCCCCCAACCACTTAAAGTACAGGACCCTGGAGGCCCCATTAAATTGCCATTACGATGAACCTTGGACTGTGCTGTTCTCTCCCCTGGCTCCTGCATGTTTTGTGGCTCCTCAGCAGGCTCCCTCATTATTTTTGAGGGAAATGCAGTCAACAGATTGAAGATCAAAAAGAGTCAAAAGCAAGATGTGAAATATCAGCCCAGTCAGAATTGAACAAATGCCATTTGATTTTCTCTGCAGAGGAAGCAGTCTAGTGACAAACATACAGCTGTGCCTACTGTTTGGCACATATTGGGAGGTGTTTGATCACTTTGGTCACCTACTTGCCTGTCAGCTGTTAGATTTGTTTTCAGGGCAGTGATAGGGGAGGGTGAGGGTGAGGTCAGTGTCATCCTGAGCTGTTCCAGAGCAAAAGAGGGACAGAGATGTTTACCCGTCTGCTGACTGTAATTGGTTTCCTCTGTTCAAAGCTAGAGTCACCACCCTCCTTCTCCTTCCTTATATTTCCAGTCGCTATCACATTATGTTCCTGTGTGCCATTCTTTTGGTGGAGTGTAAATAGATGTTCTGGCCTGAAAATAGACAAACAAGAGAGGCGCAGCCTGCCCCACAGTTTCAGACAGAGCAGAACTGGCTCTGAACAAGTCTTCAAGGGCTGTGCAGTGACGGCAAGTAAGCCCTGTCCCCAAGCTTTTGGTCCAAGCAACACCACTGTTATGGCTGTACAGGAACCCCTTATCATCTGCACCGACAGGAGTTTCTGGTAGCTAGACATGACCCCACTACAGAGCTGCAGCGATAGGACTAGATGATTTCCAGAGGTGCCTTCCAGCCTCTGCCGTTCTGTGAGTCTGTATCCCAAAAGAGAAGCCAGACTTGGTGGGATTTACTGTTCTCAACACCCTTGAACAGATACCCAGCTTTGGTAAGAGATGCTAGCAACATTTTTATAGGAACACGTAAATAAAAACTAACTGCAGAAATCATCAGCTCAGGATTTTTAACAGGCTTTCCCATTTAGTAATATAAGCATCTAATTTTTCTGCTTGGCAGCTTTGTACAAACAGGTGGAGAGGAAAGCTCCGGGCTGGCTTAACTTGTGTTTTTTGACACAGCCAAATGTCAATATTCAGAAGTGTGTCATGCAAATCAAAGTCTCAGATCTGAATGGCTCCAGTCTTGAGGAAGTTTGCACAGAGATCCGGATTTTACAGATGGCTTCTATCTTTATGATGATCTGGCAAAGGCCTCGGGGCTGAACTTCAGCATAGTCTAGAGCTGCATGCTGCAGACTGAACTCATCTGAAAATTTATGGACGAGGAAAGAAAATGGTTGTTGCTCTCAACTACAAAAATAGCCTTTCCTTGCACTGAAAGCTGATGTTGTCCTAGTAGCCAATTGTTCTTACAATAAAGTACATATTAAAATGGCTGGCAGAGCAGAAGAAAGCCATTCAGGTGTGCCCAGGACAACATACAATGAACAAAAGGGAAGATGCCATTCCAACTTCTAGCCAGTAAAGGTTCATTGAACACTACTGTGCTGCTGATGGATTTTGAGGCATTTGGATAAGGTCATGAGCAGTCCAAGTGAAAAACAATCATAGCAATAACAAACTAATTCTCCCTGAACAGTCTCATGAGCAACACTGAAAGCAAAAGGAAGAATATGAGCTACATCAGAGGCAACTCAGAAGCTGAAACAAAAATATAGTAGCCAGAGTCTACTACAGTTTCCTGTGAAATGTTCCCATTCATCTGCATGAACCTTTTACACAGCAGTCATGTGAATAAACCTTTGTGGAGTCCCTGGTGCCCTAAGGCCAAGCACATTAACAGCAGGCTTTGCATATGCCAAAAAAAAAGTTTCTCTGCGTTAGTGAGCTACGCTTCTGCACTAAAGACTCATTCAAACACAAGGTTAGTTTCATTCCAGTTCATAGGATTTGAAATGGATAGAGGTAAAGTAACACAAGCACATGCTAGGACACATATGCCCAGAAACAAATGATAAGGGTGCAGTTACACGCCTAGGTTAATAATAGCTTTTTACAAATTCTCTCAGGCTAGGTTGTGTACTGGCTCTACAGTCAGTAAATAAACTCATCTCCACTCCTGACACTAAATAAGTATTCCCCTATAAGGAGATGAATACCGAGATACTGGAAATAACCAACTTGGGAGAAAGGCTGGATCTGTAGTTAGAGCACACAGTCAGGACCAGTTCCCCTGATCCCATAAACCCCTGTGGTACCCCTAGACAAACTGTTTTAACAAAATCTTTGGGGGTATAAAGGTGCCTGTATCCTACTGATTTAATTTTTTTTCAGATGGGGTTAGCTGGGATTTGGTATCTAAATATGTAGATCTTAGCCTTCCAGTACATCATTTTCTCCACTAATAAATAAGAGTAGCAGCATTACATGTACTCACAGCACAGCTAGAGACTAATTGCGTTAGAGCTTATGAGGTTCTGAGGCGGAGGTAATGGACACCGCACAGATATCACACACTGAAAATATAATGGTGTATATTGCAACCACTTCCTACCCCCACCCTGAGGGGACTTTTCACAGAGGCAGCATGGAAATTATGTCATAGAATCATAGAATAGTTTGGGTTGGAAGGGACCTCTAGAGGTCATCTAGTCCAACCCCCCTGCCGTGGGCAGCGACATCTTCAACTGGATCAGGTTGCTCAGAGCCCCGGCCAACCTGACCTTGAAGGTTTCCAGGGATGGGGCATCCACCACCTCTCTGGGCAACCTGTGCCAGTGTTTCACCACTCTCAGCGTAAAAATTTTCTCCCTTATATCTAGTCTAAATCTAGCCCCCTTTAGTTTAAAGCCATTCCCCCTTGTCCTGTCACAACAGGCCCTGCTAAAAAGTTTGCCCCCATCTTTTTTATAAGCCCCCTTTAAGTACTGAGAGGCTGCAGTAAGGTCTCCCCGAAGCCTTCTCTTCTCTAGGCTGAACAACCCCAACTCTCAGCCTTTCTTCATAGGAGAGGTGTTCCAGCCCCCTGATCATTTTTGTGACCCTCCTCTGGACCTGCTCCAACAGGTCCATGTCTTTCTTATGCTGAGGGCTCCAGAGCTGGACGCAGTACTCCAGGTGGGGTCTCACCAGAGCAGAGTAGAGGGGCAGAATCACCTCCCTCGACCTGCTGGCCACACTGCTTTGGATGCAGCCCAGGATACGATTGGCCTTCTGGGCTGCGAGCGCACATTGCTGGCTCATGTCCAGCTTTTCATCCAGCTTTTTCATCCATATCAAATCAATCAATTGCAAAAGTCTGCCCAGGCAAATTAATATAATTCCTCCTGGTGTCCAAGGGGATAGGTACAGGAATTGTTATTCTTTAATTTTGCATATTGAAAATCACAGCACTGAGGAGAAGGTATCTTGGCAAAATCTGGGCCCTGATGCCCATTGTCATTATTCTTGGTGTTTTGCCGGGGAGGGGGAGAGAAACAATCCTCCCCTGTTCTTCCAGCTGTGAAAGTCCGTGTGGCTACCGTCACACCAAGAATTCTCTTTCCTTTCTGCTAGCCAGAAGTGGGTCATCACTGGCTTACAGTTCACCAATCTTTTTATTTGCAAGTTATTTCAGCAGCTTAGAAAACCTCTGAATAAGGACATCCTGTGGCCAGCTTGGTTGTGTCCATTCCTGCTCAGCAATGCCCATTTAATTATTGTGTTGCCCTGCCTCCAGGTCATCCTGCTTCTATCATGAGAAAGCCAGAAAGTGAACACTCCCTTGGCCTCTTGGCAGAGTTTCCAGTGTTTCATCATTTAGGATCCTGTGTCATTGATCTATTCATGCATATAGATCTTAAACAAATCAGGCCTGAGACATATTTGTAATCCAAATGAAACATTTTAGAAGAGCATACATTAGCTTTTAGTCATTCTGGCTACACTGTGTGCAATCAATGTCACATGGAAATAAAATCTAGTGGTTATAAATTGTGAGGTGTGACAAGCCCTTGTATGTGTCAACAATTACAACAATTATTTCTGTAATGAGCAAATACAGAAAGTTAAAGAAACAGGGAGATTATCCTTCTAAACAGTTTCTAATAGAAATTTCATTTTAGCCAGCATATCTGACCTCTCTTTTTTCCATCTATCTCATTCATTCATTTGATCATTTCTTATAGATTGAGTTTATGAAAAGAAAATCCTCAGTATAGTTAGTAGGGGCAGAGTGCATTTGAAAGCGAGGGCAATGGTACAGAAAGCATAAGAAACCTTTGTTCCTAGCTTGGATACTTTTGTGTATCTTCCCTCACTCCCTATTGATACATTATATTTACAAATAAAACATCAGACTGATCCTTGCTATGAGGATAGGTCCATTTTCTTTGGAACTAATCTATTCCTCATTCTATAGTGAAAATGGATCAGTATAAATATGTTAATGGCCTTACCTGAGGCAGGCATTTCAAGAAAAGATAACTGAGCGTGATGTACAGTTTGAGTTCAGAGCTTCCTGTTTCAAAGTGTGCACAGATTTCTATTTTTGTAAAGCAAAGGAAAAACTAATGAGCTTTAGACATAAAACATTTGGTACCATCGTGCAGCTGCTGTATGCCAGAAATGCTGACAAACCTGTTTGTAAGTCTGCGAGAACCACATGACACAGTATGGTTCACATTCATGTTGACCTTTGTCTTGTTTGTGATTGAAAACTAAAATTACCAGAGTCAACAGAGTGCAAACTATGTAGAGTAATTGGGTTTGGTTATCTTTAACTATTTCTGTGTTTCATGATTCTGGCTTTCATGTACACAGAAGCTACCGAGCCATTCGTGCGTGCTCATGTGGAGATGTAGATTCAGTGTGTTTGACAGCTCAGGAAAGTCACAAAACAATGTTGTCAAACAATTGCACAGAAGATGCAAGAGGCATTAGCTAAACTGTCAATAAGCTACGACATTAATGTAAATTATCAAATCAAATCTGTTGAGCTAAACCCAGTGTAAACACGCATTTATCTTAATGGAACAGCACTCGGATATTTGATGATTAGGTTCTCTTCCAAGACAGCAGGCTAGAAGTATAATTTGTGTTAATGTTTCCCTTATTAACACAGTGTCATTAAGTATTTATTCAGGAATTATTTGTCTAGGACACCTTATTTTTAAGGAACACCTTGATCACATGACGATTTCTTCCTTGCTTACATGATTTCCTTCAATCGGGCGTGTAACACAAATACGTGGTGAGGCCTCCTGGTGCTGGTGGAAGGTGATGACAGCCCCTAAGTGGAATTCAAACGGTGACATTTTTGCCAACGGGTAATGAGAATCTCTAGGTGTACATCAATGTGCATGAATTAGAACAAGTTGCTGGCATTCAGGTGGCCCCAGTCATCCTTGGTGCATCCTTTCCTTCTGTATTTGCAAGATACTCAGAAGATCCAGAGACCTATCCCTACTAGGGATTCACAAACTACCCTAGTACGACATATTAATAAGAATAATCATATTCCATCAAGTGGGAGCTTACCTTCTCTCTATCAACAATGGTTTCAGGATTCACATAGTCTCTGTTCAGGTAGTGTTTCTTTAAATGACAGCTCAAAGACCTTTTCTTAATTGTGGCTATTACGTAATATGAAAAATGCAAGAAACAGCGTGTCTGAAGTCTTGTATTTCCCTGAGCAGGGACACTGCATTTTCCTGAGGTGAGTTCAGTGCCAGAGTTTGCTGCGGTGAGTAAGCAGACAGGCAGCCTAGAGTCTTTAGATATTGTACCTCTGAATGTCATCTTACAGTGTCAGGAATCTCAAAAGCAAAATATGCTGCTATTTCAATTATCTAGAAAATAAATAACACTGGCCACATTAATTTATTTCAGTATGAAGGGGTTTTATTACCACTTCTTCACAGCAGGTTATCAGATTGTATGGCATAGTCAAAGATAAGACCTCTAGCTCAGGAAGTCCCTAAGCTCTTCTTATCTTAATGGTGTAACCCTTCCAACGACCTCATACATGGCTAGGTTACACACATGCATTAGTCAAACAAGGTTAGAAACTTCATGTTAGAAAAACCTAAAACAAAATCAGTGTGAGGATGATTATTGATGTGAAAAAGTTCAAGAGCCCTCAGCACTTCTGAAAGTATTGTTAAGGAAAGTAGCCTTATAGATTTCTTTCTTTTTCCATTATTTGCTTCTGTTTTGTTTTCAATGTCCTATGCAAAGACATTTCTTCATGCTTGAGCACTTTTTAAAAGGGAGTAAATTTGCACTTAATGTTTTATATCTCTCTAGTTTCTAGTAATTGATAATACAGTGAGTGGATTAAGGGACATAACATACTTATATTCTTCTAGTAATAGTGTCTTTAAATACAGCTTTTTAGCTTTGACTTAGAATATTTTTTCATAGCAAACCTGTCTTTTATTTGTCATTTTGTCATGTCCTTTTCTTTCAAGAATGTCTTCACATACGCTGACATTTTGCATTTGTCATCCCTTAGACCTAGGAGTCTCTTTATTTGCTTCCTACTTCCACAGAGTTCATTCACATAGTCATTTCTTTTTATTGCTATACACTCTCAGGCTTTTCCATCATGCTTCTCCCTGTAGCATTCCATTCACTTACAGAAAAAAAGTAAAATCTTCATTTTTACACGTGTCTAAGCCATCATTGCCTTGAGTACTTTTCTCCTTTTCTGCAGGAACTAGCAACGACTATTCATGTCATGAGCACAGTTTTATCTTTAACTTACTGAGCTTATCCAGGTTAATATCACTATCTTTTTGCCATTACTCCTACTACTTTGTTGGTAATTAATGTCCATCTTATTTCCTAATCTCTGTTTCGAAGTCAGTGACTATTTCTGTTCTTTGCATTTTCCTAATGAGAGAGGATGGGGAAAAATGGTGACATGTATAACAAACAGTATGTTTCTGTTTTTTTTTTCTTTTAGTTATCGCTCCCTCTAAAATCTCCAAAGCGCGACTTATAGTCATACATACAATAATTTACAGGAAGGATTGTTTTTCCTTTGAGAAAATGAGTACTTTTGGACCTTCAGTCTTCAGCATACAAGCCAGTGATGAACTGACAGGATTAAACAAACTTTCTGTCATATTTTTTACATAATTTTCCTCTACAGATTTTTTCTAATCTTCCCCTGAAGCAGCCGGCAGTTTTTACGGAACAAGACAAACTGAAGTCTGATGTGGAGAAAGGTGTCTTTAGGCACATAAAATAGAAATGTACAGTGGGAAATCCCAGCACAAAAGTCAATCGTGCCACTTCCTTAAGGCTTCAGAATGAAAATGCCCTAGAACACGACTTCCTAATTCAAGCTTCTAAAATCCTGTTTATCTATCTGTTTCATGGGTAGAGACCTACTCATAGGGAATACAAGTTACTGTTCAGAATATTATAGCATTTAGGTGCCTAATCCATGGACAAAGACCCATTGTCCTTGGCACTGTGGAAATAGGGACCACAAGACATCCTCTGCCTCTGAGAGAGCTTAGGCTAGGTGAGAACACTAATAAAAGAGTAAAGAAATAGTATTTATTGATCAACATATGCTCTGAGCATGCTGTTGTCAAAAGTTTATAGGCATAAGAGCAAAGAAAAATTATAAGGAAGATAGATAGGGAAGAAAAATAATGAGGTAGCTCCATGACTAGTCATGGACCTTTCTTTCAGAGTATGAAGGGTGCCGGAGAGAAACACGAAGACTCTGTGTTTGAAGGTTAACACGAGAAGCGGAGGGTGGCATTATATCTGGCCAGAGATCAGGATTTTTATAAGAAATGAGAATAAATGCATTTGGCCGGGATGGGTATCAGCAGTCTTACAGAAGGAAATCAAGCAGCGTGGTCAGTGAAACAGAATGGAAGCCCAGGGATGAGGTGCACAGGGAAATCTCGACAGTCAGTGTGGCATGTTGGGAAAAAGACCTTTGCAGCAGGCGGGGTGGGTGGGAGTAAGGTTGAGACCGCGTTTCACAAAGAAAGAGAAAAGGATGTTGCAGTAACTGACACGTGAGATAAGGGCCCTGCTTTAAGGAGGATGAGAAAGGCATTTTCTTAGAAATGTAATGTAGGAATAATTTCCAAATTTTTTATGCAAAGAAGCGTGAAAATTTTGAGAGAGAGTGCCAAGTTGAAGGTGACATACTCTTCACAAGCCTAGAAGACAGGAACAGGGTTTTAGCCATACTAAAATATTTAAGTAAGAAGTGGCAATTTTATATCATGACCTGCTAGATTAACATGGACTTTTGTTGCCATGTTATTTTATTTTTTATAATGTAAATTATGTCAGCATACTGCAAGATAAAGATGAAGAACTGATAATCTATTTTTAAGGAGCATGCTTCCTAGGAAGAAGTGTTCCAGAGATTATTAGCTATGCACAGATTTAATTGTTTTGGTGCCTTCTAGCTGACATTAGACAGATCTTCACATCAGTGCTGTCACGTTAATTATATTAACATCATACATTTTTTCATTGTTAGAGTTTTATACTAAATAGCTGCCTTCCTATGAATAGGTGTTAATCCGTACTTCTGCCCAAACTGAGAATATATCATGCCAGCATGTACCTTAGCTGCATACCGGTAATGCTATTGGAACATATATGAGAACATAAATATATATATCATATCTGTATTTTATATAGATATTTAAAAATACATTTATATTGTTAATAGTATCGAAGCCAAAGTACATGAACAAATACTTGTTAAGGATTCCCACTATCCCAGACTACATCTGTACTCTCATATAAACTGCAGTTCCCTCATTAGGTCTTCAGAGTTATCAGGTCATTCGTTCTTGAGTCCAGATTTATAACAAAAGGCTACCTCGAATTTTTCAGTTTGTGCAAATGCAGGGGTCAATGAATGACAGATTCTGGCGACTGTGCAAATACAGGAAAAAGACCAGGAAAGGTTTTGATAAAAAAGGAGATGTCTCTTGGAAATGGTCCCATTTTCATACTTGTGAAATGAGACAACTCTAATGATATAATACACTTTCTGATTCTCCCTGCTTACTTATTTTTTATAAGACAAAGGGGCATTCAGTAGCTCGCATAATCAGAAAAAAAAAAATAGGGTTTTGTTTTGTAAATCTTCAAAGGTACATCTGTTCAAAGGACAAATAACAAATCAAAATACTTCATATGCAGTGTTCTGCATAAAATGATATTATACATGAAATATGTAGTATTTCCTCTTAGGCATTAATAGAAGCCATCAAAAAACAATAAGGGCGGGGGGGGTGGGGGAGACTCCTTGGGCAGCATTTACCAGCATGACATGATTTTTGTTTATAGAAAGGTGTGAAACACCATGAAATAGTACCAGTTTTCAGGAGTGGTGATTTACTAAGTATGTCAGCATCTCAATCTAGTTTTTCACTTCAGAAAAAAGGTTTTGTTTTTTAAAATATTTTGTAAATGAAGCAACAGAAAAGACTTATTTTCATAGTCAAAGGAAAAAATCCCTTTCATGTTTTATTAACTAAAACTTGGCAAGGAATACTGAGGTCTAGAAGTCCATAGAGACAAATGTAGAGGAGGAAGATAATTTTCAGTTTTGATTATGTATTACTCTAAACTTAACAAGGGCTCTGAAATACGATACTTAAGAAAATATAGCCCCAAAACTGCAAACTTTTGTTTCTAGACTTGCAAAATTGCAAGATGTTGCAAAGGACTAGAAGAACTCTACTAAAGGGAAAGTATAGAAAATTTTTAGCTGTAGTTTAAGACTGGAAGGGTAAAGTGCGCTCCAGATCCTGCAAGCTCTCATCTCCATTGTTAACTCTAAAATTATGATCCATTTTAGAGAATTTGATGAGACTATTCAATGAGTAAAGTTAAATATAACACTGACAGCACAGGAGTGAAAGAGATCACAGCATTCCCTCAACCAAAATTTCATGAATGTAAGAAAATTGGAATTTGCCATTTTCAGTGGTGTTTTCCATCAGCTTTATTTTTTGCCATGCTTGCAGAACATACCAAGGAAATGCAGGCTTAAGAAATTCTGGTATAGTCCCTGTGTTTTGCAGCGCTTGTATAGTTGTTAAGACATAAATTTAGACGTATATTTTGAAAAATTTAGAACTTGCTTTTTGAAGTATTAGTTTTTGGCTCTCATTTAAAATAACAAATTTATTTAGCCTGAATCTCTGATCCTGTTATCACGTCCAGCTGCTTACCAAAAGACTATGTGCTTTTATTGTTGCCTCCGTTCCACATCTTTTTGTTGTAGAATAGTAAGCAGTTTAATCTTTCCTTTCAAAAAGCATAACACGCTCAAAGCTTTTACTATAAAGTACTAATAAAATAAAGAGAACATATGAATAAAACACAATGAATAATGGTAATGCAATAAACTACAAAGTACCTTTCTACTTGCTTGCATTAAGATGCAAGAACTTCAGCTAATCTTTAAATATGCACATATGCACAAAACAATTTTCTGAAATACTGAGCCATGTGACAAAGAATTAATGGTGTCTTCCAAACAGGAGTTCTCAGGATGAAATATTTTTGTTCTGACACGGCTCATTTTCTATACCGTCTTCATAAAAAAACTTATCAGCCATTTTCATTTCTCAGAGTAAACATGTATACAAATCCATATTTGCCACATCTGTTCGATAATTTTGTTCTGTAATCTTTAAGAGGCAAAACACTAACCGCTTTTGTCTTTCCCATGCTGTTTCTCTGGTAGCACTCATATTGTTCTCAGAAAATAGGAAGTCATCAAATGCTACCTGAATTGTCCAGAAAAGCTTGAGAAATTCTCTGAAAAGATCCTTACAGACACTATTTCTGCAGCACTGCATTTCCTGGAAATAAAAGTCATCAGCCTCAACATGCGTGAGGTATGTATAACAGCGTGCCCTTGCTGACTTCAGTGGGGACAGCGAGCCTTGCACTAGGTAATGAACTGGCCAACTCTAACCCTGTTTAGCTGGAAGAAAAATAATGGAAAGAACAGAGAAGAAATATGTTTTTAAAATGTGCTTGTGGATGGCAAGAGGAGTATTGTCATGAGGAAGAGGTGCTGAGTCAAACCTTAATGGTATCTGTTCAGCTTTCTTCTATAGAAGACTGGCAAATCAGCGTGTCCTCAGCTCCACATCTTCGTTATGGTAACACTTTCCCTCCAGCCATCCTTTTTGTCTATGTTAACTGGACGGCCTTCAGTCCAGAGGCTCTCTTGGGTGTTTGAGTAGCTTCCAGCTCGATGGTGGCTGGTACTCTCCCAGGGACTCCAGGGACTGGTCTAATAAGCTGTTTATGTACGACTTGCCATTCAAATTGAGCTTTGTCCACCCTTGCTCTGAAATAGGCAGTGAATTGGAGATGATAGTTTTAAGAAAACTGTAACTGAGAATTACAGTTGACGAAACAAAGACGATCGGCCAGGTGTCTTCTCTACCACTGGAGGATGTCAGGGGTAACTCAATTAAGCATAACTGAATTACACCAAAGCAGAGGAATGGAAAATCTGGACTGATGCACGCAAAAATGAATGTTTGGCAGAGGACCAGGGACCCAGACTGTGTCTGAGCTAAAGATTGCTGGCGAGGTGGCTGTAAAGTTGGTTGAGAGGGGATGTTAAGTGTGAGATGAAGGTCAGGCTGAATCAGCGTATTTGTAGGGAGAACATTAAATACCAGTGAAGTGGCAAGATGAGGACAATGCAGATTAGCCTGTGGAGACAGAATTGGTTATGCTGTTTTATCTGACTTGAAAGGCTGGTGGGGGGAGATGATAACACTGGATTAGTAGGACATAAATAAGATGGAAAAACCCAACACATCCATGCCAAATAATGTACAAATGTTGGTAGTACATTGGATTTATAGGCCCACATTATAGACCTCATTTTCGTGGTATCACCTCTTTAGTCTATGGGCTTTTTTTTAATAGAAAACACTCCTTGTATAGCTATGCATATGCTTTCCCCTTTCAAAATGACTTTTGAATGGCAAGCTTTCACCTGGCTCTGAGTTCAGTCATTGTCACAAAAAGCTTATTTTAAAAATATATTTCCAAAGCTATCAATGCTTCATGGGGATGTGAAAAGCAGCCAGTTCAGAAGCATTGTGTATCTTGTATCGGTCTGTCCAGCCTCTCTGCTCAAAGGGTAGTGCATCAGCATCCCTCGGCAGTGGTACCTGGAGCGAGCTGGGCCCACATCACAAAATGCAGCATCTCAGACACCAACTGCAGCTTTTCAGGCAGACCTATTGCTTCTTGAACAAGAGCCCAGGGAAAGGAGAAGGGGGTCTGCTGAGGGACCTCAGCCATGGCTTGTCAGTGTGCTCAGGGCCAAGCAATGCTGCTGAGAGGCAAAACCTCCCCTGGCAGTTCCCCTACCCCAGGAAGTACTGGGCCTGCTCAGGGCACCGTGCTGGGGAGGGACCGATGCTTTTCCAACTGGTTTTACAGGCTTCACTAGGCTGTGGAAGAAAGGCTGCCTTTTCATTTATGAAAGAGGTATTTTTGAAAGGCAACCATCTACCATGTAAAGTTTGTTCATTTGCTTTTCTCTTTCCCTTTCCATCTAGAAATGCTCCTTAATGCAGAGCTGCTGTCTCAAGGGTATCTATATAACCCCCAATTTCCCACCCTATCCCAAACACACACAGTGCTCACACCGTGTAACGCTACACATGCCAAACACCATGAAGTATTGCTTCATCAATAGCTTTCCTCTGACTCTCTCCATTAGGGCTGAGCCTTCATGTCTGTGTTTGTTAGATATTTTAATATGAAACAGGAATTTGTTCTGTCAGC
Source organism: Aptenodytes patagonicus (assembly GCF_965638725.1). Taxonomy (NCBI): domain Eukaryota; kingdom Metazoa; phylum Chordata; class Aves; order Sphenisciformes; family Spheniscidae; genus Aptenodytes; species Aptenodytes patagonicus. The sequence continues at coordinate 76,643,215 of NC_134951.1, forward strand.
TATTTTAATGCAAATTATGGTGGCTGTCGAAGGTGCCAGTTAGACTGACAAGCCTACATGTGCTGGTCTCACTCTCTGCAACTTAGGTAGTAACATATTATTTCTGTTATTGTATTGAGGCAGCTGTCAGAAACTAATCCAGCATGTGGGCCTCATCCTACAAGGTAGAGTACATACCTTATATAGGAATTTAAAACCTAAGTGTAATGTAAGTAATGAAAAGTGTCTGCTGAACCAGGAGGGGGAACAGAGAGATAATGATGACTCAATACTAGTCAGCCTGAAACGAAATAACCCCAGCTTGTCTGCTGCCTGAATTTTAACAAGCATATGTTTATTCTCAACATTAAGACAAGAGACAGTTTTGAAGGAGGGGAATTTTTGGAGACCTCTTCTTACATGAGAAGAAAACACAAGAAGACTGCTATTATCGGCAAAACCAAAGAAGGGGTCAACAGCAGGAACAAAGGGATAACCTGGGCAGGTATTTCACAGCAGAGAAAGAGAGAGAAAGGTTTTGTAGTGGATCATAGCTGAAGTGACAAGTAGTGCTGTGATATTTTTTTTTTTTAGATTAATAGTTCATTCTACCAGTGAATGCAACCTCTCTGCCCTCCTCAAGACAGTACTGACAAGCCAGGAAAAGGATTGTTGCAGCAGCCTTCTGGTCATAGCAGGGGAATAAGAACTTTATCTGTGAGGGTGGAGAGGAGAGGTAGCCAATTTTCAGAAGGTTATGGAGGGAATAAGGGGAAAACTTTAGCTCTGATGCAGCTTTAGGGTCAAGGAGAGAACTATTGTCAAGAGCAAACTGGCGAGGAAGATGGAGCGGTTTCTGTAAAAGAAAAAATAGACTTGTCAGGGAAAGATTGGAAGCTCTGTTTTGTGCCTGTGGTGGCAGGACATCCATGAAGAGACTCAGGCCAACATTAAGACATGATGAAATAAGGAGTAACTTAAATTAACCAAGGTAAGCAGAAGAAATACACAAACTAGCTATGTGCCCAGTTTCAAGGCTGCAGGTGAGTTGAAGTGATATAAACAAGAATATTGCTGCAGTTAGCCTGTTCCATGCCTAATTTGTCAACTGCAGTCATTAATCTCCATGGCACCATCACAACCTCCACAGCAAATGACTGCAGCGTTACACAGAGGTATATATGAGGAATAAGCAGCAGGAAAAGATTAACCCCTCTTTAATAATTTTGTCTCTTGGAGTGTGTGTGCCCTGAGAGGAAAAAATTCTACTCAGAAGTTGTCTTTACATGCCATATATTTTATGTTTTCAGAAAGGTTTTGTTAATTTTTTACAGATGTTAGTGAAGGTTTTATCTTTACTGTCACTCAGTGACTTCTGTGTTCTGTCAGCCCAGCAAACCTAAGCTCAAGCTGAAAGTTGTGTCCTCTGCAGTACCAAGGACCATCAGTCGAAGTGTAACTCTTATCCGTGAATCACAGTATAGCTCAGCTCACTTTCCCATCATTGCACTGGTTTTACAAATGAGAATGTTATTAAGAGCTTTTTAGGCAGAAAAAATACGCCAATGGAGAAGATTCATTCAGCAAGAATTACATACAAAAAGTACCAATTGCTTTCAGGACCATAAACAGACTCTTTGCTGTACATGTGATGGGTGCAAACAGAAAGAAAAGAGAAAGTGCAAACCTTACATGAAGACTTCTGCCATAAAGGACTTCAAATGCCATGCTAATTCCACCATCTAAGCAGGCAGTGAAGAAACATAGGCAGAAAAATATCTCATGATATTTTTCAGAAGAAATTTCATTAAGTCTGAAAAGTAGCTTTTGGTTTTCTGTAGGAAGTTTATTTCTTTAGAAATATTTTATGTTTGTGAATTTTTTATATACTTCAGTTTTGGTCCAACTATCATGTTATGAAAGAGGAAATGAATCAAAATATCTTACAATTAGCAATTAATTCTTCTAAAAGACCTACAAAGCACTTTTTCTTCTGTATATTCTCTAGTTAGTGAAGGAGACCGCTTTCCAACTTAGGTATACTTTTCTGCAGAGCAGCTACCTATTAAGATGTGTGCAGCTCTCCTACTGTAACTCAATGATTTCTATGTCCTTGAAACAAATTGTCTGGCAGCTGCTTGAGATCTAGCAAGTGTGTCAGCAAAAGTGACCCATATGTCAACCTTTCACTTTGCAACCCTCTGCTGATTGTGAAAGAAGCGTGAAAAAATTCCAAAAGGTTCCAGTTCCCTCACTTAAGTACTACCACATGTGGGTGTTTCAGATCTACAAGTTCTTGTGTTATTAAAAAAAAAAAAAAGTGGAAATTTTCATAGGGACAAATGTTTGCAAGATTTTGTATAATTCTTTCTTCTGAGGAGGCTAGATGTTTCACATCAGTAGCCTCACCTAAGGTACAGTGAGCATCTTTTAAAGTGTATCACTGTCGTGGTTTAAACTCAGTCGGCAACTGAGTACCACGCAGACGCTCACTCACTCCCCCCGCCCCAGTGGGATGGGGGAGAGAATTGGAAGAGTAGAAGTGAGAAAACTCATGGGTTGAGATAAAAACAGTTTAATAATTGAAATAAAATAAATAATAATAATAATAATAATAATAATAATAATAATAATAATAATATACAAAGCAAGTGATGCACAATGCAATTGCTCACCACCCGCCGACCGATGCCCAGCCAGACCCCGAGAAGCAGCCTCCTCCGGCCAGCTTTCCCCCAGTTTATGTACTGAGCATGACATCACATGGGCCAGTTTGGGTCAGCTGTCCTGGCTGTGTCCCCTCCCAGCTTCTTGTGCACCTCCAGCCTTCTCAGTCGGTAGAGCATGAGAAGCTGAAAAGTCCTTGACTAGTGTAAGCACTGCTGAGCAACAACTAAAACATCGGTGTGTTATCAACATTGTTCTCATGCTAAACCCAAAGCACAGCACTGTACCACCTACTAAGAAGGAAATTAACTCTATCCCAGCCGAAACCAGGACAATCCCCTATCTTCTTCATCACTTATAATGTTTTAGGATACCTTGTAGCTAGCAAATAACACTGAAAACTGTGATTTTTCAAAGGGTCCCCTTGTACTTCAGTGCTCAACTCCAGTTGAAACAGGATCTGAGTGCATAACATCTTTTTTGATGGTTGTACTGGCATTTCTAATTCTAGTGCCAAGTATGACCAAGTGAAAAGATACACAGGAGCTAAGGGAAGAAAGACAAAAAAAAATAGATTTTATTTCTCAAAATTCAAGACCAGTTTACTTAGATTCTTTTACATACTTCTTCAAAAGTAGATGGTAAACTTTTTAAACTTTTCTGCCCTTTGACAGTAAACTGTTTTGTGGTTATAAGTAGGTAATGTGGCTAGTGTCACACAAAAGTTAACAGAGATCGCATAAGAGCTAATTTTCTGTTGAGTAAGACAGTTATGCAGTGTTAGTTTTCTTGAGTAATTACTGTGTTATCTTTCATTTTGAAGGCTGAAGTTCTGAAAATTTTTGAAATCTTGCTTAGCCAATTTGAATGAAATTATTCATGGCCTTGTTCTGAATCCTTAAAAACCCAGTGAAACCAGTAGGATCCTCTCCATTTCTGTGTTTCTTTGTTGGTCTATGTAGGTTCTTCTTTGCAGATGGCATTGTAGACACTACATAATCTCTTTACAGCAAGTAAAGAGATTAATAAATACAGAAAGTAAAGATTCAGGGCACTGCATCCTGTCAGCAATGTTTCCTTGGCTCATCAGGTTAGATGGTGACATGCTGGCTTTCACACATGCACATATCAGACCAGCATTGCACGCAGGGCACCTCAATATAGAAACCAGACCACTGACCCAAGTAAGAAGGGGTCACTGAAACGATACATCAAAGATGACACTCCACTCCATCTGATATACAAAACCAATCCAACATAATAATGTGCTCCTGTGATAAGACACCACCAGTGAAGTGGCACATAAAGGAGTCACAGTAGCAGGGTGAAGTATCACTATCATTTTGGCAGTTTTGTCAAAGATATTGCTAGGGCAGTGTGTATGTTTCGTTGCCTCACTCCATGCGTGGCACTTTCAGGGACGGCATATTATTTCTTAGGGCATGAGAAGATGTGATACTTACAAGTAAATGGAAGATTATTTTCTGCCAGCATGCTGACAAGCGCAACTTCTCCATGAACTTTGGATCCTTTCTGTGAAGCTGTGTTTTTACTAAAGGATAATGCTGGACATGGCAAGACTAACCGCAAAGCTGCTGCCATAATGTACACAAAGCTGAAAAGTTACGCTGTCCCTTTTGGTCTTTCCTACAGCAGATAGAAGCTTAATTTTTTCCAAGAGATTTTATCCTCCTTTTTTCCTGGAACTCTTTTTCCCGGAGCATTTATTTCCTCTGGCTGTATGATAGTAATCATTCTGCATGGATACATCTGTGACCCTATGAGAAAGGTGAGTGCAAAATGGACAACCATAAATTCTATTTAAGGATCAGTGGCAAGGAATAAAATGAAAGTAACGAAACTGGCCAGAAGGCACTGACATTAGGAGAGAGTCTTAATATTCCTCCCTCCCCTCCCCATCTTACGGAAGTTTTAAAGTCTTGGAAATTGTCCTTCAGGGTAAGTTTAATGTGCAGCAAATAGAGACTTATCCACGTGACACTCATTAGCATTTATGGGGAGTTGTTTTGGCTCTGGTTCTGGGAACCTTGCTGCTGGAGCCTGCAAAGCGTAGCAGCGGAGCACAATTTATGAGTTACAAGCACAAGTTACAAGTACAAAGATGGCAGAAGCTTCTCGTCTTTCACAGGAGAGAACGCTGACGGACAGGCGTGTAGGAGATAGCTTTCCTGGGGTCACTGCCGAAGGAGCCACCATTTAGGCATTGTAGCTCTAGACAGTTTTTTTTTTTTTGAAGAGCAGATTACAAAGCACCTGCCATTCAGAAGGCAATGGAGATCTCCTAGCTACTCCTATTGAAGGTGCAGCTGCAGCTCATGTAAACCATATCTGAGGTAACTACAAAAAACAAACTGCTAACAGAATAATAATGAACATAATGCAGGACGCAGAGATCTGCTGGGTAAGCACTTGGGGGTGAGGCTTGCTCTGAGCTCCACTCCATCCTGGTAGCGCTGCTACCTTCTAGGCAGTCCAGCTTGGCCTGAGGGACAAGCACAGGGAGAGAAAACTGCAGGGGCAGTTCAGGGCAAACCCTGGAAAGAAAAAGCAAAAAGAGCCAGCAGAAGCAGCATCTTCTAATGGGAAGGTAGAGGTGTTTGGCCTCTGAGATGTGTAAAGAAAAAGTTGTCTGAATGCCGCCCCAATTCCCCCTCTCTCTGGCAGGTGCTGTGCGGATGGCAACCGCATCGCCATTGCCACCGCCACCAAGGTCTGCCCGAGGGAGCCTGCAGCAAGACCCCGACACCCCTCGAGGAGGGTGATAGCTGTGTGCCTGCATAACTCGGCAGGGCTCTCACTCAGCATCACTACTCTTCACAAATTTTAACTATCTTCCTTTATTCTTAAGCATTATTTTTTACAGGATTAGGATTTTTTACAGGATTAGGATTTTTACAGGATTAGGAGTACAAGTGGACTTGAGATTTATAAGGTTCGGTATAGAGAAACAGACTACGTACTTTATTTGCATTCTGCTGTAGCAACAGCCTCTCACTATGCAATGGATGAGAACAGAAGATCAAAAGTCTGTTTTGAGACGGTCTGGAATTCACTCTACAGATGTTGCTCTTAACATACTGCTTTTAAATTAAATCTTTTTGTTTTTTTTTTTATTTCACACTCATAATACCTTGCTTCTAGACCTTGCAAGTCATGATTCCGGCTGGACAAAAGATACAATGCGATATCCAGGAAAAGAAACCTTGTTTAATTTATATTTAAAAAACTAGATCCTGTACAACAGACTTCTTGCAGCCCAGTTTTTGTGACTAAACCCAGCTAACACACACACTTACCTGGTGATACAGATGCTGTGCCTTGATTCGCAACCAGCAACCAGGATAAAACTTTCCAGACCGCTTCCCTGAACTATATAGTTCCAGGTGTTTTGGGAGTCCCCATGGACATCCAACACTTACTTACATTTTTATGCATGAAAACAAGTGACACTTTGAGATTTTCATTTGTGATTATTTGCTGTGCTTGCATATGTAGCTCTCAGTGGATGCAAATTAATTTAAAATTTTATGGCATTATTGGGATTTTTGTTTTTAAGTTTGTCCCTTAAAGCCAACAAATAGCCATCTGCTTGGCAAACTCTTCATTTTTAGTGTCCCATGTGCTTGTGACTCCTCGAAACTTCAGCTTTTCTTCCCCAGATATTTAAATATTCATTTATTTAATCTTGACTCATTCCACTTAATACACTGAATAAAGAAAATATTGCAAAGTCACCTTCACATAAAATGCAAATAAAAAACATTCCAAGGGACTGGAAGGTGCCTCCCCAGTTGCCCGTTAGGATTTGAGCAGTTGGGTGGGATGTGAACTCATTGGACGTCATAGTTTGCCATTCTGCTTGAAAAAGGAGCGTTGGCATTTTGGTATGTGACACTACAGGAGATGATACTTAGCTGCAAGGTGGCAGAGAAGGAGGAGAACTGAGGACACTGCAAGCAGCCATGTGGTGGGAGCAGGTCCCACCACTGGGGCTGGCAGGGGGGACCTGCCCGCACCCTCACATGGAAGCAGCAGCAGCTCCTCTCAGGCAAAGGAGGTTGTTGGCTGGCTCACTGGCCAGACTGCCCTGGGCTAGCGGGACAGCCCTCAAAGCCAGTGCTGGCATCTTTGCCAGTTGCTGCTGGGTATATAACTGGTTGGAAAATTTCTGACAGAATAATGTTTCCATTAAAGAGACAGTTCTATTAAAATTGACACATTTCACAGAAAGATGACAGCATCGATTCATTTGGACTCTTCCCTTTTGAAAAATGAGCCTTCTCGTTTCAATTCTATGCTATGAAAACATCTCATCTCAACTTTTACCACTTACTTTGATTTACAGTGCATTTAAATACTAAATGAGCTGTTATATACACGTAATATAGATAGATAGTATTCTGACATTAAAGCAACCTAGTGATTTAACTTTATGAAAAAGGTTTCATAGTATCAAAAGCAAACATTTTGATAGCAGATCCACACTACAGTTTCCACAGTGTCCATTCATAGGAAGTGTGAAAGATGAGGCTTTACAAAACAAAATGAGAAATCAGATTTGCCTATGCAGTGTGGCTAGTCAGGTTTCTCAACACCTCTGCATGGGAACCACTGACCGAAGCTGTCGTGTTCTGCAGGGCAGATGCTGGGAGGAGGCTCCTGATTTCCACAGGCTTGATCATTGCCCATAGCTAAGCTAAGGAGCCAGCATGACTATTGCTTTCTTTCCTCTCCACTTGAATCTACTGTCAGTACGCTCTGCTCTGCTCTGCTGGAAAGCCAGGGAGATGCAGGACTGACCACAACCATCAACCAGCCCTCACACCCTTCTCCCTCCACTGATTTTTCAAACCGGGATGCAGCCTTTCGGTTCATGGCTGGCCAAACACAGCTGTGAGAAATGTGATGTCGCAGCAAGGCTGCAGGACCCGGCGATGTGGGTGTAATTGAACAATAACGATTGAGGTGTAGGACATTTCCTGGGGAACTGATAACCGGCTGGGAGGAGTTAATGGCCCACATTGTGCTTTGGCTCATTAACCACTAGCAGATATTAATCCCCAGAGAACATTCCTGATGGGGGCTGGTGTTGCTGTTTGAAATGAGATGAGGCTGTATTTTGTTTTCTTTATGCCTACCTGTTTGTTCCCACCTGTGTTACGAGTTTGATAGTGATCTCTTTCTCTTTGTCAGAGAGAGCCAATGGGGGTCCTAAATCTCCTCCATATGCCCTAGCAAAGGTCTTGAAGTCACCAGGTGGTGATGGGCTGTTGCTGCACAGCAGTGCCTAGTTGTGCTAACTCCAGGCCCATGGGCCAACCCCAGATTCCCTTACTGCGGCTCAGTTCCACACTGGCATGGGAGTTTTCTCCTTTTCCATAGGCAATGCAATACAAGTATGAGAAAGGGAAATGAAGAGAGGCTGACTTATGATGTCTTCTAACTTATTCAGGGAAACTTCAAGGAGTCCTGTAATTTATAAGCTAAAATTAATTATTCTTTAAAGGGAGCTGTCCCGCAAACTGTTTCTGAGAAGAAAAAGATGTAAAGCAAATAAGCAGCTATTTTCAGAGGACATAAAAATATAATAACAGAAGTTATTGATGGGTGTACCTTTGTCAGAGAAGCTCAACAACATTATCAACTAAATCACCTCCCCAGTCTTTTACAGCTTCCCAACAGTAATGGAAGATAGCCTCTTATTTTTATTTAGTCCAATAAAAGAGATTGCATAGAGTTTTATGTCACTTTTTGTACATTTTAAAGTTATTTTATTTTCAACTCAGAAGGGAAATACTCACTGGAAACATCATACTGAAAAATCAAAACTCCTCTTTCCAGCCTCTTTCCTAAAAATACCAGGGACAGCTCTGGGAATCAGCATCAATGTAAACAGCTCTTGCTGGGCTGTCCACTGGGAATTACCTGAAAGTCATTTCTTGTGGAACGCCATTGACCATGATAAAATTACACCGAAGGCGAATTTGGTCCTGGCTACAAGGAGGAAGGACAGAATCACTGTGGATACCATGGTACTTGCATCTGAATGTTTGGCTTACTAGTGAGTTTGGAATTGTTCTCTTTGTATCTGCACTGGGAACATGAGGGAAAATCATTAATGGCAGGAGGAATTAAAAAGACAGAGGCTAAGAGCAGCTATCCAGTGAGATGCAGCCATTATCTTCGTGCCCAGAGCACTTGCCATGAACTCATTTAAAAAACTGCACTGCTTTATAGCTGGTGCTCGAGAGAAATGCTCATTTGAATTACTTTACAGCAACAGTGCTTTTTATATTAAAGGTCAGATAAACTCAGGCTCCTGTTGTAGAAAAATTCCACTCAATAACAGGGCTGTCTCTGAAAGACAAGAGGTTTGGGAAGGTTTTTTTGTTCATTTTCCTTGTACTGGTAGCCTTGGCAGGAACAGAGAAATTAGGCAGGGTTGGCCTTCTTCAACAAGAGCAAGGTGGTTGTGGCAAGGCTGAGGGGACTCCGGGCACCTGGATTACGTTGCACTGGAGGGGATATGAGCACACAGAAGAACAACCAGCCAACCTGACTGAGTCTGACCAATTTCACGAGGGAAGCTGCAGATGCACAAGGAATGTTTTATGGGTAGAGTTTTGACCCTCAATAAGCCAAGCAGTTATTAAGACTGGGACTGTGGGCCACTCTGCTGATGCAATGGGTTTTGTTCACTTTTATGTATATTACTGTATTGTATATTTTCCAAATAAAGTTGTTTGCCATTTCATCGTCTAAAAAACTCTCCTGTGATCTTAAAAGATTGAAGAATACCTGGAAAGCAACTAGGAAGGTCACAGCTTCAGTCCCTGAACCATGAGAATAGACACATTTTTGGACAGGGAAGATTTAAAGCAAGACCATTGAGAAAACTGAGTCTGCTCTGGCATCACCACTGACATCTGGTACAAAGTCACAAAATAAAAAGGGAGAGAGACTGAAACATATGACCCCAATGAAATAACTGCTCCTGCGGCATAGTGGCTGGATGGAGTAATACAAGATAAATATAATCTACAGTCAGAAGAGAAAATAGATTGACCACTACTCTCAGGGTGCTATAAAATGCAGGAGTAGTATTCCTCTCTCTTAAACTTCGTAAGTGTATTACACGTAGAATGAGGACTGAACTTGAACAGAATAATACTTTATGGAACAAATAAGAAGAAATTGGTTTCTTTATTCTTTTTGTGATATTGTCTCATACCACTTTTATTGTTCCTCTTCTAACGTGAAAGAAGGCCTCAGTATGTGTGTGATGCCAAAATACACTTTGGATTTAGAATTAATATTCTACCCTTATAGCAGAACAGTCATTCGAAAACTATCATAAATGATATACCTAATACCATAAAGCAGTTCTGAGAGCGAAGTGAGGGCTTGAGGCTTCTTTTTTTATATTTCTTGAATCCTTATGGGGCTCGCACTGCCACAGAATCTTAAACTCGTGACTTTAAGAATTTATTCTCCTAATACTTAGATGTTATTAGAGAGTTGAAGGAGCAAGTCCATGAGAAGTGACAACTTGGAGTCCTAGAGTCTTGATGGTGCTCCTCAAGTTTTCTGCTTAGTTCTTTCAGAAAGCTAAAAAAACCCCGATATTTTGCATTTTCACTGGTAAGTTCCCTGAAGTTCTGCTTCTGCTTAACTCCAGAGCAAGTTCTCCATCTCACAGGCTCAGCAAATTTATTTAGTTCCCAAAATTGGACAGGCTCCTCAATTTAAATGTTTCTTGGTCATAGTGAACCAGACGTAGCAGCCATCCTCAGCACACTCTTTAGAAAACATATACATAAGTAGGTTTGATCCCCAGTCAAAACAGTGCTGGAAGCTGTATTTGTTTAAAGCTACAGAGAAAGAAAGAGGAGAATGACATTGAGTATCCCTTCCTCACCATATGAACACGTCCATACTTACTCCCTCCAGTAGTAGGGAGTATCCTAATTATGAGTTTATTCACATTGGATTTGCTGTCTCTAGCCTTGGGATACACAAAACTTCTCAACCACCAGGCTCAGCTGACATAGTACTCCCATCTTGACTCTTGAACATGGCTCTCCATTGTACAGATGTGAAATCACTGGGCAGCAAGAACACATCTAACCTTTCAGTCTCAAAGCACTAGCCGGAGTCCCGTCCCCTAAGACCTGTTAATACTTTTCATTCATTCATTATTTGTCATCAGATACATGCCTGGCTGAGGTTCGTTCATACTAGTAGGACTCTCTCCAGGATGGATGTTTTAAATAAAAAAGCATTATGCCTCCCGAGTCTTTCAGGCTCCTAGCTCTGGGAAGTGATTTGGTACTCCAGACTACTAGGCTAAGTAGTCTAAGTAACATCTGGAGTCCTCTATCAAGTGAAGATGTACATGATTCAGAAGAAGGGTAAGATTTAAGATACAAACTTGTGTCTGAAGCATTTCCTATTTACAAGTTCAACGCTCAAGGCATTGGAAACATCCCACCAAAGTGCCATCTCCTCCAGGGAGGACAGGGGATCCAAGGTTGTTGCAGTTTAAGCACCAGATTCAAGACTGTGGGTTCAAACTGTGAACTGGAGTCATGGAAATCCAGAAGGTGAGTCCTTTTGCAGCTTTAGCCCTGTGTGACTTTTCAACTGTCCCAGCTGGGTACAGAACTGAATGAAAGGCTACATCCCAGCTACATAAATGGCTACTTTAAGACGGAGCTGGGTCATTCACACTAAGGAAGAACCACCTCATTTATGGTTAGCCATGTTAAAGTTAGATATCTGCTATTGTCATGTACATATCTCCTTAGCTGGTGGGAAGAGATAAAGGCTGAACAAATTATTCTTAAGAAGTGCCTGCATGGTTTATGGTAAGAGCCTAGGTGAATGACCTGGAATAACTTCTTGATGGCTACAGCTGGAAAAGACAAATCCCATTTCTTTGTGATTAACATTATCAAGAGGAGATGCTAAGGCAATACTGTCAAACACCTGGTTTTCATCAAGAAGAAATCTACCATCGACACATCAGTCATATGTATGCTTATTTAGGCCAATAGCCAAATGACACAGCCATAAAGTCAGAGATATCTCCCTAGCAAGAAAACAATCTTAGTTTAGAAGTGGTGATAGGTTAGGTAATAGCACCTGGTTTAGTTGAAATCTCACTGTTTTTTTGATTAGAGGACATACAAACGCTTCTTTGATAAAAGTCAGAAACCTGCTTTAGGGAGCTAAAGAGCATGTTAAAAACCCCTCATCTTGAACATGTGCAGTACACCCCCATGAGCCTTCACCAGACAAAAGGGGAGGGGGGGCACTTGTGTTGTGCTTTCACACATGGTTTGCATATAATGTGAGAGTAACTGTCAATGACAGCATTTAGATGGTTGAAAGAATGTGTTTTTCCAGCATCTTCTTGCAAAATTCTGTTTTCCAGCAAACTCCTTAGATACCGAGTCTCTCAGAATAGAGCAAATGGATTGCCAAAAGCCATGAAAACAAAATTATTGTTACCAATGATTAATGAAAATAACATGCATGCTGGTAGGCGCACACTCACTAATCACATTTTCCATATACAAGTCCTATTCTTACATTTACGTTCAAAATACTTATTTTGCATAAAAGGGAACAACAAAAGAAGCTAAAAGTAAATACTCTGTGGGAGAACACAGCCTGCATCTCCTCTGCAACAGCCTGTGCCTGAACTGAAGATGCAACAGTAGCAGTCTCCAGCTGATACCATATTCCTAGTGACTGAATGGGGTTATACAGAGAGAAGATCCTGATATTTCCTACACATCATCACAGTCTTGAATTCTCCGGACTAGGAAAATATTACTTTGATAAAAGTGACATATAACAAATTGATGAAAGTTAAGCATGAGGAAGTAACTCTTTCTTTGATCTTTTTGCAACATTAAACCCTCCAACTCTCTAAAATAAACAGAGTCAGAAGGACAGGACTGATGTAATTCACTGCATCGTGCACATTTAGACACTACAAATTGTACCCCAGACAAATTCCAGTCATGTGCTTTCAGTACCAGGTTCTCCACCTTTCTTCTTTCTTAGCAGTCTCAGCAACTTCCAAATGCTGGGCACGTCCCATCTGTAGCTAGGAATACAACAAAAGCCGTGCGCACAGAACAGTGGTCATCCTCTCCCCTTCTCTATCCTTTAGCCCTGGGCCCAGTTGGCACCAGCCACCTCACTGGGCAGATGGTGGCCTTCCCACTCCTCCTGTGGTCCTTTCTCTTCCTTGGTACTGACTGCCAGCTTTCTGGTGAGAATCTAAATTAATTTATCTAGTGGAGTGATGTCACCCCTTTAGTTCTACCGTGAAACCCTGCCAGAATGGAAAACAAAAGGAAAGGAGTCAAGGCTGGAGGGACATGGTGGGTTTTTTCCTTCATTCTCCAATTTCTGCTACAAGGCTGTAGGCGTAACAGCCTTAGGTAAATGGGTTAGGTTTAATGAGCACCCAACCTGCACCCATACCTATATTTGTATGGCACATAGCAAATAGCCTCTTTTGTCTTTTCAGTATTTGGCTGAAACTCAGACCATATGGAAATGACAAGAACTAATAGCTGAGCAGCCAGCACTTCCATAGCTGGCTAGACCAGTCTTACATTCAAAACCTGACTTCCTTTCTCACAGTGCACCTGAACCAAAATCTTAGATCTAAACTTCTTCTTGAACTTTGCAAAGCTAAAGCCTGGTGCTGAACTGTGCAGTGGCAGACCAACGTGAGCAAACACGTTGGAAAGTCTTGTCCTGTCCCGAATGGCTAAAAAAAGAGCCTTATGCTGTTTATGCAACTGCATCCAGGGAAGGCACTCAAAACAGCTCCAGGCGAGGGGCCTGGTTTTCCTGGCCATTATAAAGTATCTTTATCTCTTAGTTACATCTAGGTAACTGGCTCTGTAAGTTAGAAAGGAATGCAAACAGCCCTTCCACAAAGGAGTGACAACACCTTCCCTCCCGTGTGCCACTGATACCGAAATACTAAAGAGACATACGGTTTTCTTTGTCGAAGCGAAGTAACTAAATGTTCTGCAGACTGGACATTCCATAGATAAAAGGAATCCTTGAAGCTCTGTGTACAGGGGTGGAATGGATAAGGAAGTTATGCTGAAATCAGCTACTGCAACTAGGTGAAAAGACTGAGTTCAATTAGCGGACACAGTGAGGAAGACTATCGACGACCACCAGAGGACCCTGGAAGACCTCCAATGAACATAAGAGCGCATGCGTTAAAGTCTTTTTGCATATGTTAATGAGTTCCAAGAAATAACATGAATATGCTAATAATTTCTTAGAAATTTAATGAATATGTATATTCTGATTGTACATAACTCCCATAGTTGAGCAGCCCGATGCGCACACTAGGTGGAGCGATCCCCTGTGTGCCCGGCACCGCAATAAAGAATGCCTACTTTCTAAAACTCCAAATTGAGTCTTAGAGAGTTTTTCATCTGCCAACTTACGGTAACACCACAGTGTCTGCCCCTGCCGCGCCAGCCAGTGAGACGCAGCTAGTAGATCAACCAGCTGTGGCACCACTGAGGTACTCCACCATAACTTCGGATGTAAGATGGGAATCTTGTCCTTTCCTCTGCCTTTGCAACATGATAAGGTGAGCCATGAAATGGCTAGCTACCAAGCAGGTTTTTCTCCACCATTTTAATAAACCTATGTGCACTTTTAGTGTTTTTTTGCCATTTGAGGAAATTATTCTTTCTCCTTGGCCCCCAGACCAGTACAGTACAGATTGCAGTTTATACCCAATCATAAACTTGACCTAAAAGAAACTCTGAGAGTACATGATCCCTAGAAAGGTTGGTGTATTCATCCTCTGCTAGGGAGCACAGCAAACCCAAAACTTTCACGAGGAAATTTTCTGCTTTGGCATGGACACAATGGGGCTGTTGTGTGGTAAGTTCAGGTGTCTTCTGGCCACACAGCTGAGGAATGTACTCTCACTTCACATAAATATACATATACAGTCACTGACTTCTCTTTCCCAGCATCCAGATTGTCTGAAATCAAACTACCAAGGGAAGACCTGCATTTTTGCTATCACTGAGCACCTGTCAGTCATTTATAGCCCCTCGCTGCAAGCAGAAAACAAGGGTCTGCCTTTTTGTAAATAAATCCCCGAGGTGTGAAGCGTCAGAGGACCAGGCTGTTACACTGCCAGCTAGTCATTGCCAGCTATTCAGCCATACAAAATATCTGCTTTGTGAGAAATTATAAAATTAAGTCTGCTTTTAAATTTGCATTTACAGAAGGACTTCAAATTCCTCCGGTTTCTGTTTAAAAAAAAAAATTATATTTTGCACAGTGGTACTTTTTTTAGGATGAATTTTCTAATTTTTCTTCCTTTTTGGAGAGAGACACGTTTTCTCCATTTGTTTGAGCTCTTCTAACCTACAAGATAAATGTTCATGGATTTACATTTCCAGTGGCAATTTTTCTTTACAATGTTTTTGACCCAGACAGAAAGAGCAGAAATATTAAAGGTCTAAATTTATTGCTAGAATTTTTCATAGGTGAGTTTCTCAAGGAAAACCAATATCAAGCAAAGATTCTTTATTTCTAACAAAGCTTGATTTTGGAGCTGGACTCCCAGTGGAAATTGTGCCAAAGAAATAGTAGGGATGTTGGAAAGCGCAGGCCGTAAACAAAGGAAATAATTCAATTTTGAATAGGAAGGAGCTGGAAGAACCAGGGTCATCCGGGGAGATGAGGATAGAAAACCTGGGAAAGACAGTGAAATGACCCATAATCTGTCATTTTCTCTTTTGAATAGGCAGCGGTTAAGAAGACAACATTGATTTCGTTTGGCCTTAGAAAGAACACTGACTCTTCTTTTGCAAAGAATCAACCATTGTCAGTTCGTTAAAAATCTCATCAACTCAAGTACCAGCCAGCACTCTGAGGGCTGTACATGTTTAACTTCACAGCCGTTTATAAAACAAATACTGAAGTCCCGTTTTCTTCTACCTTTTGGTAAGAACTACCATTTTCCCAGAACTTAAGGTTAATGCATTTAAGTGAGAATTAGGGACACTGTATGTGCACACACCATGAGATAGAGCAGGTGGGAAAGGAGTGGGAATTAGATATGGAGGGTAATTAGTGGCCTGGACTACACGTGGTTGTTACTCCTTCGAGGAAGAGTAACCAGAAGCAATGTTTACCCAGGTTGGGAAGGTGGGAATGCTTTTTGGTTTTGCCAGGGGGGTGGGGGGGTTGGAAGTCAACAAGCATATCCATATGGCAAAACAGAAAGCATAATGTCAAAACTTGATTTCGTTACTATAAGAAAGAGGCTCCTCTTCCTGTTCAAGAAGTAGGTTTTTTTTCTTTCTCCCCCTTTTTTGTCAAGCATTATTAATTTTTTTAGCTTTAGATTACATAATCCTTTAATGCTTTGCTGCTCTTTTAATTTGTCTGTTATCAGTATCTTTTAAGTAGCATTTCTGAGCAATCCTGCATGCCCTTTAATCCTGTGTGTTCAGTGTCGCTTCTGTGACTCGTTTTCTATCCAAGTATTTTCCAAATGAAAACCTTTCACCATCCTTCGTGTCTTAGATCATCCCCTCTGCAGCAGAAAGAAGGTATCAGCCAGTAAGCATGGCAATTCTAACCTGCTTGTAGTTGGTGAAATATTGCAAAACATCAAAAGCACTTGAGCAGAAATTTTAAAAGCATGCAGAGACCGCAAGCTAGTTTATAAAGTTTGCAGTGATTGGTACATCTAACAAGCAATACCCTACCATGACCTTTTAAAAGCATCGAACACCTACTGAAAAATACCAAGCAACAAGGATGCCAATTTTTTCGTGCTTTGCGTGTGGCCTCTCTTTGTGAAGGAGGGAAAAAGGGAAGCTGTTACCTTAAAAGCACTCCATTAAGAGACACTCTGCAGCTGCAGTTGTGCCATGATGTCTCTGTCTAAATTAAACTGCAAATTTCTGCAATTACCTAAAGTGGTAAATGCTGAATTTTAAACCTTAGCTAGGTCTTTTGTAAACTACTTCTGTTTCTCTGCTTTCAGGGAGCTCTGGCTTCTCTGTAACCACCAGAGCACGGAAAGAAAAACAGAGTATAAAGGTGAATTCATCAGTTTCGGCTCCAACAACAAAGCAGTACTAGAGCTGCAGCTTTTGGAGAAAGAGAACAGATACAAGACGAAGGGTAGGCTTAAGGCAGGGCTTTTCCCAGGCACCTGTTTCTAGCCTTTCCGTTTGAGATTGAGCATTTGTTAGTTGGGTTACTTTGGGCTCAGTTACAACTGTCGTAAAGATCCAGACTTTCAAAAACCATTTGCACTGGGCACAGGAATTCTGAAAAAGAAAATCCCTGCAGGAGGCACAAGTAGTGTAAATATTGTCTGTAATACAGTCTTTGGAGCAGCCCAGTGTGATAACTCTCTGGAGCAATTAGTGTACATATATAACTGTATCCAAGTTTGCACCTAACTAATGCTGTGCTTTATTTGGGGAAAAGTCTTCTGCCCTGTTGCATACACACACTGAGCCCCACAGACCATGCTTGCCGCAGGGCACCCGTAGACATGCAGGCTATAGGGGCTGCCCTATAGCTGTGGCTGTGCTTTCCTTCTGAAAGAGCAGGAGACCAGAGCCAGAAGTGGGCATGGCTGTAAGGCACAGGCCTTGCTCCTACGCGGGCTGGCACCTATCCTCACCGGTAAGGATGGTTTCTTTTTACTGGTTGCAGGCCCCTTCCCACATGCTACTCTAGTGTAGAAGAGGCAAACTGGTTCCTCTGCAGCTGGAGGAGAAAGCTCTATTCTAACAGCAGTCATGGAGCTAGACTGTGCTTTTAGCGGGTTGCACTTTGTTTGCACACTACTTTTGCTTGCATATACATTTTAAACTTTAATCCTCAATGATTTTTTTTAACCTGTTCTATTGAAGTAGCTTCCTGCTCTACTGCTTCCCTATCAGCTGTACAGTCAACAGTCCTTTTACCATGCAAGCCACATACACGGCTGTCTGAGTTTGTGGCCTGGGAGCTAACCTGCTTCTGACACTCTATAGGAAGACTCTAGTAAGACTTTGACAGTTCAAATTGGCGTAAAGCACTGTGGTCTGACTTGCTCCAGGTTAGCGCATTCTTCCCGTTTTGAAGTCCATAGCCTGTTTGGCCTGTATTATACATGACATGAGCACCACTGGCCTCCCCTCCAGGCACTGCATCAGCTCAGCGGGCTGCTGGCTCGGCTTGTCCTACACCACATCTTTGAGTTGCTGCTTCAGGTCTGATCCGAGTTTAAAGTTCAGGTCCTGTGGGTTTAAGTTTAAGGCATTTTGTTGTTGTTTGTCAAGTCTGAAATATTTTCTTTCCTGATATTCATGAACTGACTTCTTGTCAGTGTGTTATCTCTTTATTTAAAAGCCCACAATCCCTTGCTAAAACCAGTGAGAACCGTTTAAAAACATTGCTAATTTTTTTTCAGAAATATAGTGTGTTTTAATCTGGATCTTTGTACATAAGTGAAAACTCATGAAAGAAACCAATGGTTTTGGATGCCGCCAATTCTGCATTCATGACTTGTCACATTAAAGAAGCTTGTTTTTCCCCAGCGTAAACACTCAGCACTTCTCAAGAAGTTAGGCAATCCGGAAAACCTCTAAATACATTTTGAAAATTTAAAACTTGTTTGCATTAAGATCTCAGTCCTGCAGTTCCTTATCAGAGCTCCCTTTCGTTTTAGCCAACGTCTGGTACCAAGCCCTTTTTTCCCTCTCCTCCTTCCACTTTCTGCATCTGTAACGATTTTAAGCTCTTTGGCACAAGACTTGTCTTTCCATACTCCCATGCTGTCCATAGCACACTCTGAATGCTGTGGCTGTAAATAGGACACAGGAACAGAAGTACTGATCTTAGTTGTGTCTGCATTCAACCTTCACTGTTCCACTCCCAACACCAGCACCCTGCTGCAAGGTTCAGCGCTGAAGACACAGCTCTGACATTGCAGGTGAACTAAGATTTTGGCAGGACAGCTACCAGCTGGAGCAAATACAAACTCCAAGAAGGTGAATTATTCTTCCTCCAAATTGGTTTCCTCGACCTGCTCTACACAGATACGATTGCGCAGCGTAGTTCCTTATGTTAACTCCTAGTAAAGCTTTTGTGTGATGCTTTAAGTGACTGACAGCAATGTCAGTGAGCAGCTGGCTGGCTTTTCCACAGTACTCCTCCTTTCTCTCCGGCCGTCTATGTGAACGTACTATAGGTTCACTAGACTCTCTGGGACTGAGTATCTGCAATATTACAGCAATACAGCCCCCAAACCCCACCCCAGCTACAAAGTTTTTGCTATAAGAGGTGTCAAATGGAAGACAACACACTGTATGCTTGTTTTACAGGATTACACAAATAGACTTTGACAGATTTTCTTTGTGGGATCAGCAGCTCATTTAAACTGTATTCCTTTCACAGGCGCTTTATTAACACTGACGCCCAGGCTTGTTACTTTGGCATCCTGTGTTGCCTGTGCATTGAGACATTAAGCAGGCTTCCTCTTCAGCTGTGCTACCTGTACATGTGGAGGAGCAGCAGGACCTGGAAGGCGTGACATCCCCTGCCGACTGCCATAAACCAGCTCTCAGGCACCACTGCTGCTGGGGCAGTGTGCTGTCAGTCACTGCCCGGAGAAACGCTTTTTTCTGCGGAGTCGACTCAGCAGAGCAGGGGGCAGGGAGCCAGTAGTCCAGAAATAGTAAAAACAATTGCTGCAAGAGAATTCTAAAAGCCATTGGAAACTTTTGAAGCTGGATCATGCCAAAAATAAGACAGAATGGAGTACTACCTAGAGAAGATGACTTAGAGGAAGCCTGTACTTCTCCAGAGATTTATCCCTGATTCAGATCTCATTATTTCTCTCCTTTACCCTCAACATATTCACAATCTTGGCAGTTTTCTAGAAATAGGGCATGACCTATGAGCATGAGACAGCAGAAATCCTCTCCCCTCGCTAATATTGTGAGGCATACATTGGTAAGCCTTTACTGGGTATTTGCCACCCGCAAGCCCTCCTGCAAGTGTCAGGTAAGGGGGTGCAAGAGACCCACAATGGCAGGGCATTGAAGAAGCCAGAGCTCACGAGGCCACCCCTGTCCGCGAGTGCCAGAGTAGCTAAGAGTGCAGCAACTCTTCCCTTCAGACAAGCAACTTAACTTAAGAAAGTGGCTCTTGAGGAGGTGCAGAGCTAGCTGACCCCGTGCCAGGGGATGCTCTTGGCTGCACTGCCCCATAGGTACAGCCCAGGCAGAGCAGCCCTGGCTGTGCTGCAGGGAAGGGCTCTGCTTGCCCTCTAGCTTGGCAGGGCCACTCGCAGGGCTGCACTAACACGCGTGGCAGTACCTGTGCCACCATCGTCCTTCTCTGGACAGCCAAATGCTGTTGACATCACGTGCCAGAGGAGGATCACATCCGGCTGGCTCAACATGGTGGACAGGGACCTGCCATGTTACTGCTGGCACCTGAGCACAGACATGCTATAAATGGCCTCATAAGAGTTTAGGGACCAGAGGAGAAATCTGCACTATCCTTACCCCTGCAAACGTTTTTTCCTGCTGTACCTTATAATTCAGTGTCGGAGAAACCAAAGTGTCATTTACTCCCATCATCAGCCTGCTTGCACAGAGCAGCTTTGTGGTGGCCACTAAAACCCCACGAGGCTGAAGGGATAGGAGGTCACCTGTACTTGCTGAGGCACACACAAATCCCCAGGTGCCAGTGAGAATGAAGATGTGGCACCTGTTTGGGGAGAATCTTGTATCTGGGTAAGTCATGCTTTTTTTTTTTTTTTTTGCAGAGAGCACTCAAAGACTTAAGCCAACCCAAAACTGAATGGAATTTTCCCCACTGAAGCTAGGGGAAGAAGTAAAAAACCTCATTTCCTATGAGTTAATCTCATAAAAACCACAACTCATTATGGGATTGGAGAGGATTATTTCAGTTTAGGTACTCTTAAGAAACATTCCCTCTCCAGTTTATATTTGTGTCAGATGCTGAATGGAGAGGTAGAAACTCAGACACAGCTGGTGGTCCTGCCTCAGGAAAAAAGTCACCTGTTACGAATGACCTGGTGAAACACTAGTTACCTGGAATGCTTTGAAGATGCCTCTTTTCCAAGTTTTATTCTGATGTTCTTGTTATCTGAGAAGCATGTCCTTCTAAGAGATCAAAGACTATTATTCTTGCAAGCATTAAAGCAGAACTGAAAGTGAGTCAGAGCTGGGATGTTACTGGACTGAGAGAGACAATTCAAAAACAATACTAGAGTTTTTTCTGACAAAAGGCTTAAATTTTCTTATGGAATATGCTTTTTTCAAGGGTGAGATAATCCTTGTCAGGAAATCCAGTCTTTTCACCAGATACCATGTTTGTGATTTGCTACCGGTTATGTGCTGCTTTGACTGATTTATATTGATAATGCCTGGTACATGGCACTTGAGGTGGAAGAATGGCCGCTTTTCTCCAGCTCATCTGTGTGACACCACGCCAAGGCGAGGCAGGAGAAGCCCTCACCAGGGCGCAGCAGGCAACGATGCTCCCAGCACAGGGATGGGCACCTGGATCAGCTGTCATCCCTCAAGCCCTGAATGCAGAGCAGATTACATCTATGACTAAGGGTCCTTTGGGCCACAGTTTAATGATCTTTTAAGTAATTCTCAATCAGTCTCGATCATGCTCTTGGTACTGGATACTCACCTGAGGCCTTGATCATATTTAACTAACCATTTACCTGTTCTCACCAAAATATGAATATTTTCCAAGTGTTCAAATATACATACATGCATTTCTGAATTGGATCTACTTTAAATTCCCAGCTTCCCTTTTTTTTTTTTAATATGTCGACACACTGAATGTCTGCGGATGTACTCAGAAAGTTTGCTAGAGAACAGTCAATTACAGTAAATTCTGAATATAAAATGTTTCCCCTTTTGTTTGAAATGGAAAATAACCTGAAAGCCTTTCCCTGGTAATAAACCAAGCTCCGTAACTTGCATTTTTAAAAGAAAAAAGAAATTATGATTTGGAGTAGTCACAAAGAAAGAGACCTCATCATGTTATCAAAAATAATATGTACTCCTAATCACAGAATATAACAGTATTCTCTTTGATGAATAGGAATTGCTCCATTTTTAAGCAGGAAGTGCCTAATGGGGAGACACAAGCTGGCAAAGCAAACTCTTGGAATGTTTGCATCCCAGCGTCAAGTCGCCAGCAGGTTTTACCCATACACTGTATTTCAACACACACTCATGACTGATAATTAGATCAAATTTCTTTCCTTGACCAGCATTTTATCCTTGTTCTTCCTTATTTGTTGCCTTATGTAATTAATGGATCTTTGTTTTATTCTTAGACTGCAGTACTTAGTGGGGGGAGGAAGAATTTTGTTTTTAATTTAACAAATCAAAATAACAATCTTGCGATAAAGTGTGGCACATTAAGAACAGCTGTCTGCAGCCTTCTCCTGTTCTTTCATGCACCCTATTCTCTCCTCCAGCTTGGGAACATTTCATTTAAATTTAAATCACAAAAAACCCCACCCAACCCCAAACCAGAAAACACATTTTGTTAGAAAACCACTAAAGAAAATAACGTGGCCATTTAGAAGAGACTTCACTTGTGTGTGAGAAATTCAGGACTCCACACAAGTGGAAGAGGCCAGAGGTGTCTGACAACCTGCAGACTGCTAATTTCAGCATCACCTTTGCTGTAGAAAATTGGCTGTTCCCTTCATGTAGCATCATCAGGTTGGCTCTGCTTTCATTACTTATCCTATGAAATGCTAGTCTCCCTTAAGTGACTAGCAGTAATGTATGATTACAGCAGTCCATGGGAGTTGGGGTGGGGTAGGAGAAGAGAGCTTTAGAAAACAGATCTAGGCTAATTAAAAAGCTGAAACAAAAAATTCTTTGCTAATTAAACATGTCTAATTTTTACTTAGTTACTAAAATTGGCTGGAAAATCTCAACAAAACCAAACAAAATTGGATTTTGTTGGATGGCAGGGTTTTCATGAAATTGGAAAAAAAGTTTTCAAATCACAAGACTTGCAGTTTCCATAAAACCTTCATTTGAAGGCGGAGCTATTAAAAAATACATGCAAAATATTCTATAACAACAACAGCCCCCAAGGTATTTCCCTTTTTGCAGCACGAGCTCAAATTCATGGCATAATGCAATTACACTAGATAGAAAAAAACAAAATGTAGGATGTCTCAATCAAGCACATTGTGTCTAGTATTCCTTACTTTTGACATTTCTCCAGTTCCCACCTATAACTGTTTTTAAGGCCGTAGAAATCCTGATTCAATTTATGTCTCTTTAGAGACTTCACTGCCATACCTAATTTACACATACAATCCGCTCATACTCCATATACAGATTGTGCCACCTTGAGAGAGGGAACTCACCAGCTCAGCTGTAATACAGCAGAGGTCTGATTCATTCTTTAAAACAAGACTTTTTCTCTCGACTAGCTACATCAGCAGCCTGTTTCCTAACCGAGGCTGTTTTTTAGTGGACACGATTCTGCAGTTTTTCTTTTTCCCAGGCTGTCAGGGAGCACCGACTTCGCGAGAGAGCCCATCCTCACATAGGCTTGGTTCAGTTCTGCAGCCAGACACACTATCTGGAGAGCGTAGACTTTGTTCGTGACACAGATGATCTTTCTTACTCCACTATGCTTTAATTATATATGCAGTTCACCAATCTCAAGATGACAAGAACACCTGAAACCGATGGCATTTTCAAGGAAATGTGATATTTGTAAGGCACAGAGACTATTATTCTTCTGAAAAATCTAAGTTAGACTGAACCAGAGGTACAAAAGAGCAAGGTAAAAGTGAAAAGCCTGAGCCCAAACTTATTTATATTTGAGATCAGCTTGCAAGTATTTGTATACATATCCAAGATCTTTTAAAGTTACTATGCTCATTTTTAACTCCCGCTATAAACAAAGAAAGATGTGATTGTCTGATCTTCTTTCATGATCTGGAATTACTAAAGCATTTGTGCAGCCTTAGGTCAGGTTAAAATATGAGCCCTGCAGGCCAAGCAAATAAATTAAATTCATTTCTGGACTACTGCTAAACTGCTTTTTATGGGGTTCAACTTATTTTGATTCACTGTGAACTTCTGATTTTCCTTCTCCTCTTGCTACCAAAGACTTCAGAAACCTTATGGTTTCCCTGTCATTTTAGGTATATCATGTCTTGGCTAAGGAAAGATGAAGGTAGTAGTCTTTTTTTGTCTGTTTGTTTACTTGTGAAGGTTAACTAGGACAGCATCCCATAACTTGTCAGTAATAAAGAACAGGATTTGTTCTTCCTCTCTAAAACTACAGCTCATCACACTAACTGTTTCAATGTACAACAGTTTTTATCAGTGTTATTGGAGCTTCAAAACCTATGCAAAGAGGACCGTCACAAAAGGTTTAAACCCAGTTCCAGTACAAGCTCTTATCAGCTCCAAGAGTGCGTTGCCTTTGTCAACTTTTAGAAATAAAGGTATGTGAAATATAGGTCAAATATTATCTGGCTTTAACAACAAAGCTATACTTCTGTTTTGCACTGAATGAAAGAGAGGGTTTCTAAACTCTTTTGAAATCCTAATGTTGTCAAGGGGAATATTTTATTTTATGAAACTTAATATTTATGAAAATGTTTTATAATGCAGCCCCAGTATCAGGCTTTTGGAAACAGCACCATGTTAGGGCCAATGCGCTTTTTGCAGATGCAAATAGTTAGAGATAAAAGAGGTGTCATTTTAATGCCAGGGCTATAGACATCCCAATGACACTGAGCAACTCACAGACAGCAGAGAAAAATGGCATGCCTCTTTTTAAATGCATAGCCTCATAAGTAACATTTTCAAGTGTGAATAACAAATATTACCTTCCCCCCTCAAGCACTCATCAACTGATTTGCATAGTCAGAAAACATGTCTCCTATATCTATACGCATAAAGTGTTATATTGCCCCTGTGCATGCTCACCCACTTTGCACATGTGGTTTGGGTTATTGAAAGTCAAGGAAATGGATCTAGTCATAATTCCCCTGAGAATGTCAAGCCAGATGGTTTATGTCTCCACAGCTGTGAAAATCTGCCTTTTAAAGGCAGATGTAAGAAGCACCTGCATGTGCATCCTTTTCCAACTAACGCTCAAACAGAGGCTCAGTGAATAAAGCAGCAGTTCACCATGAACGACACCGTGCTGCCATCTGCACTTGCTGAGGGCTTGCAAACCCCACTCCACGCCTGCCCCCAAATGGGACTGCTTGGGACAAATCTTACCAGAAATCTCTCCTGATCTTCTTCATAGTAGCTTTTGAGGTAGCTCCCTTTAGCCTATTTGGAAAGAACATTTTGCAATTAATTTTTAGAGTTAATTGCAGCACATGCTCGGTAACACTCAGATAAAACATTGCACCTCCAAAGCTCCCTTGACTCTGCTCAACAGTCCCAGCACAGCTCCACAGTGCAGCTATGATTCACCAGGAGCCGCAGCTTTATGGTAAGATTGGGCTAAATTTCAATGAACCTTGACCAAGTTTTCTGCAATATGCTTCCAGGAACGGCTATGGTTTATGACTGGGAAGAATTGGTGACTGTAGCTGAGTTTTGATGCAAGTTTTTCAGTTTTCATACTGGGCCCTGAAAACAAAGTACAGACTAAAATGCTCAGTGATTCTTGAAAGCTGAGATAGCAATGTTTCTACTAGAGCTACTGTTTCTTGTAGCACACGAAAGAGACCTAATGTCAGCAGGGTGTCTTCTGAGGTGCTGTGGATTAGAATAGGCCAAGTGCCCATTTCATCACACAATGGAAAAAACATTTTCCATACATCTCCACAAAGTGTTTCTACCTTACTTGATCGCCATTCAAAAGAAGCACTGATGACAGCTTAAAATAAGGTTGTCTTTCTCTACCTAAGGCCTCAGAAAGAATGAACCCCAGAGAACATTAGGAGAAGAAATAGTAAATGTATCAGACAGGGGAAAGTCAAGATGTTTGAGATTTTTAAATGCTGCAATATTATGATTTAAAACTAACAGTGAAGTAGCTCTGTCTTGTTGGGGCAAACTTTCCTCTGGACAAGTCAGACTGTCAGTATGCATCCTGCTCACCTCTCCTGCTCTGTACTTGTGTGGGTATATAATTGTTGTGGCACAAATCCTGCATTTACACCTAAAGTATTACTTCTTGTGGACTATTTTACTTTCACAGTCATAAAGAGAAGATCTGATGGGTCACAGTGTGAGGTTTCTTAGCTTGTTAAGTACTGATTTATTAAACCCTTACAGAAGAATAGCAAAACAATTTTTCTCTATCACAACAGAATTCAATTTGGCCTAGAAATTTCAAGTAATTTCAAGTCTACTGAACATTTTTCCTCCAAATTCAGAAAGCTCCTAGCAATTTTATATCATTGATCACTCCTTTGCAAATTTGTTCTTATACACATACTCCATGCAGGAATGCAGCCTTTTGCCACTACCATTAAATTTTTCATTCCAATTTTCTACAGTGAAAGCGTATTCTGACTGTCCAGTCTGCTCAGTCAAGCAGAGTAAGCTCTCATAACTGCTGACAAAAAGGTCACTTTGCTAGCATTTTGTTATTCAGTGTCTATTCAAAGTCTTGATTTTTAACTCAATGCTAAAATAAGTCATTTTGTGTTCTGCAGGCCTTAAAGGTTGCCAAACTGCCTTTGGAGTGATTAGAATAATTTGTTTTGAAGGCAATGGCTGAGACACTTTGCATGTACTGAAAATACTGAATTGTTGTTACTCTGATGTCTGCCCATGGAAGAATGTACATGCTCTCGTCTTCCTCTCATATTCTAGATACAGGTTAAGATAAAAATAAAATGGAAGGGGCTACTTTTATTAAGTAAAATCAAAGCTCCCCACAGGGAACCCGAGTTTATTCAGAACTGTAGTCTTATAAATCAATCTCGGTATTTTTCACAGAAGTAAGGTGCTACCCTCCACCACTTTGGCCAGCTTCCTGGTCTTGTTGCTAATGTTTTTTCCAATCTGTTTCTTAATTCACTTGGTATGATAAAGTCAATCTTCACTGCCCATCCCAAACTACATTGTAGTATCGCAATTAGGCTGTTAAACAATTGCAACATGATCTCCTCAGGCAAGGTGCACAGAAGATCAACAGTGCAATCTGTGCTTATTGTCTTGTATATCATGCTATGTCACTGAAGCTTTTTGCTTTTGCAGAATAGAGATTTGCAGTAGGAGCCTGCAGGTCATTTGATTGTGCTTGCAGTACCAGGAAAATAAACACGCACTGCTAGTGCTCATTTTGATGAGAAAGGAGCTCAATCTTGCTCTCCCAGTAGGATGTCAGAGAAACTGTCCCCTCCCCACACCCTTCTCCCCAAGACATTGGGCAAAAAAAACCCAACAACTTCTATTTCTTATTTATCATTTTAAGTAGATCACAGGTAGGCTAAAAATTCAATTTATCTCAGATTATTCAAGCTGAAGTAGGTTTTACAGCTTCTCAGGGTACTATGCCATACTCACATATGGCTTTTCACTGTGAAGCACTGCAGACTTCTGCCCAGAACTCTGCCTGCATGAGTGGGACTTCAGAGCACTAGAAGAGATACAGTCTCTACTGGTTATATGCTGGAACAGATTCCAGCTTCTGCAGTTGTGGAAAGAGTGAACTGCAGACTTATTTTTAGTGGCACAGATGCACCTACTGTTTCTCATTGAGACTGGCACGAAGGCACAATGGCACATTCCCAAACTGAGACAGCATCTGTCCTCAAGTGTTTTTCCTCTTTAAAACAAGAAGACTCTTTCCTTCTTTTTCACCCTCTGTCCTTCCTATTTCTAAGGCTGGGAAAGGTCAGCACATGGGTTCCTGCCGCCTACCAGTCTAAGCAATGTTTGCCACAGATACTCCTCTAAAACTGGGTAAAAGCAGCAGCCGATGCCAGGTTTCGGGTTCGATACCTTCATTCAGCTTGGAGTTGAGAAAGAGAACCTCCTCCACCTGTAAAGGCTTTCGCTGAATTCAGTTTCCTCTGGGAATCTCCCCAGAGAGACATGCTATTTAAATCCACCAGCTGGGAGTCCTCCCTTCTGCTGACTCAATGCCTACAGGGTGTAGCTGCTTTCCTGAGCCCTTACGGGGGCCATCCATCCTGCCTCAGAGGGACATTTAGGGTAAAGGCATTTCAACTGTGGTCCCAAAACACTAAGATTTTGGTTCAGATTTGCATTAAGAAAAAGCAAGAATGGGACACTCTAGTATATAGAGATGAAGTACCCACAAGCCAGGTACAAGTAAAATACTTGAAGAAACTGATGCATTTGAAATGAAGGCACAGGACAATTCACTCCCCAGAGTTTTGGGGAAAGCAACCAGCAATACGCCAGGTTTATGTGGGAAGTGGGGGTCAGCAGTGTTATCTGACTGGAGAACAGCAAACACAATGCCTTTATCTAATAAAGGCACCATAAATTACGTTGACAGCAACGGAGCCATTTGTTTGGCTTTGCTTTTACCAAAACTTAAGTGCATTTTAAAGAAAAGAATCATTATAGACATGGAAGGAAATAGGTAATAGCAAATGGGCCAAGACACAATGTGAATTTGCCAGTGTTAGAACAGATTAGACTGATTTCTTTCTCTGGTGAGATAATTAGTATTCACACAGGGAAATACATGGATGATCTAACATCAGAAAATTATTTAAATTGCTACCACATAGGAAGTTATTAATTAAACCGGAGAAGATAGGGAATACCTATGAGAATTGTAAGCTGCAAGAAACATGCTAAAGAGGATGGCTTGGAAGGGAGTATCAAGCTGGAAGGAAACAAGGCAGGCAGTTCCTCAGCAATTGGTCTTTTGGTCTCATCTTACGTAATGTTCTTGTTAGTATTTGGAGCATGCTGGTGAAGTTTGCCGACCCTGTGAAGTTGGGAGGCATTACAGAGATGTAATAGGGTTAGACAATTGCATCGGAAGAAATGGATGACCTTGCAGACTGGAGTAATAGAAATTGTACGAGTGAATGTCATTCCACATAGAAAGCTTATTCATTTCAGGACAGCAAAAACTTCTGCTTTAAGGGATGGATATCAACTAGAAATGATGGGAGGGGAGAAAGACCTGGTTGTTTCCAAGTGTGGGATAGTCACTGTCCTCTCTGACGATTAGGAAAAGCATTTCTGTAACACTGCCACAGTCAGCCATCTTTGCAGTAGGACAGAGTTTTTCCTGCCAGGCCTTTTCCATACACTCAGAGAAGCAGCACATCAGGAGGCTGGCATTTAAAACACTGTGACAGGGCACTGTGGCGAATGGAGCACTCGTACCTTTGCAAACCCATTCTCTCAGGTTCCTGAAAACGCAAGCAGACATAGCACCCCAGTGCCGCTACTACACTGACGACACTCAGCTTTTAGAGCTTTCTCAGTGACCATGTTAGAGACTATTTAAAAAGAAAGAAATCATATTCTTGGGAACAAGATGTCAGTGAGAAAGAAGTGCCAATAAGCCATTCTGTGTTAGATCAGCTGAATGTGAGCCTGCAAAGAAATAATATCCAAACATTTTATACATCTGGTCAGTATGCTCCCCTTGGAACTAATTCTTCTTGGGCTCCTAGTTTTTTCATTTGTCCTGCTTAAATTCAGCTTAAACACACAAAATGTCAAAGAAAGGCAAACTGCAAGACAAGACTTTATAAATTATTAAAGATAAGGGATGTCACAGCAGAAATTCTGGCTCTGTACTTCATAAGGCTGTCACATTAAACTTCATGAAGGGCCAGTCTGAAATTGGGGAACATATTTATTCTGAAACGGACTTCCAAAAAACAAAAAAAATGTGCTGCTTCCAAGCCAAATGGAAGGTACATCTCTTGAACTTGGTCTTCTGTAGCATAATCACATGGTAATGCAAGTTTTAGTTCAAATAAATCTAAAATACTCACCTAAAATGCAAGAGAACTTTTTTCTTCACTTCAAACCAGAGCAGGACCCATCCTTCCAAAATAAGAAGCTTCCTAAGCACATCTGTATCTCAAGGGAAAAGGTGAAAAAACAGACACTCAATAGGGATGATCACATTGCTTAATACATTATTAAAATGTATTTAAAATTTGACCACCATTATTAAAAGGGTGGTCAAAGTGAAAACTATAGAATAAAAAACCTTCAGAAGACCACCAGAGACCGTATTGCCACCTAGCAGAATATGTAAAAATGGATAAGATTGACTAAAATATCTTTTAAAGATTAGCGAAGAAAAGCTCTTGGTTTCCTAACAGAAGGAAAAACCTGAATTATTAGTGAAGCTGGGATACTGACTGCTGTTGAAATTGAAAGTAGGCCTGCAAACTCAGACATTTGGCCCTGAGCGTGGCTACACTCCAAGTTTGGGAGAAGACAAGAAGACAGAAGCTTTGGCAAACAGACAAATACACCTTTCATTGGAAATACTTCTACCACAGCAGAGGATTCCCCAGTTTTGTCTACCCCAGGGACACCCTACGATGAATGCCCCATGAATTACTGCATGTTTCAAAACACTCCACAGCTGCTAAGGGACAGAGTCTGGTGAACTGATCAATCAATGAAAAGATTAATCTCGTTTGTAACAAGCATTCTTGGGGGGGGGGGGGGGGGGGGGAGGGGGGAAGAGCTAGAGAATGACCACAGAGAATTACCAAACTGTTTATCTGTTAGACACTTTTCCCAAAACTTCTGTTCAAATTTTGCACTTTAGCAGATCTGAGCAGATAGCAGGCTGTTCAGGCATGGCTAGAGCTGAGCTCTGCTCCTTCATCTGCTGCAAGGTGGCTTTGTGGGCAGTGGGACATCACATCTCTGGGCATCAGAAGAGTGCAGATCTCCAGACAACAGACTGCTGGAGCGGCAAAGCAGCCTACCATTCACTGCCTGCTTTGTCATTGGGATAGCCCTGGGTGGCGAGACTAGTATCATCCCTACTGCCAAGGAAGGGCTCAGGGCTTGTGGGTCAGGCTGTTGCTGGGGTCTGTGGCAGCAGTAAACTCTCCCCTTCCCACATCCCTTCCTCATTAAGCCTTGGAAGGAACAGTAGGGCTAGATCTCCCAGCGCCTCCCACAGCCACCTTCCGTCTCAGCCCTGCTCCTCTCTGAGCCCCTGCCTCCCCATTCTCTTCCTACAGCAGCAGTGGCCTGGTCCCTGTCCCACATCCTTGTGGTAGCAAAATTCAATTTTGCCTCCTCTATCTAAAAGTCCAAATGAGTGCTGAACTCTGCAGGGCCTACAGGGTTTGGCATTAAGGACTAGTATGAGTATAGTTTAATGACCTTTTGCATTTCAAAGGGAAGGGCATGACTTTCTGAACATAGGCAACGATAGGGTGAGACTGAGTCTTAGTGAAAGACTACCGAGAACCTAAAGCATTCCTTAAAGGACTGAAAAGGTTGAGGGTAATTGGTAAGACTTCAGCTTTCAATGAGGAACTTCCTCCTCCTTGGGCTTGGTGGCAGTGCTTAGTTCCAGAAGCAGAAAGCCTCTAGAGCCCAAGACAGCACTGCTGAGGCTTTCAAGGGTACAGAAGCAGCATGGGGATTGGTACGAAGTTGCACTCATACAGGACTTAAGTTATTTAGTGGTGGTCCCATGACAGATTATGTATATCTAGGGTCTGAACCACTTCTGATCTGAGCATGACTGTATTACTATTTCGAATGCCTTGTGCCAATTTAAACAGAGAGAAAGAAAACATAGTCAAGCTCTAAGGTCACTTCACTGCTAAGGTGTGTCATCCTCCCCACACCCCACTTGTGGTACCACCTTCCACTTCTTGGTTATTCACTTACACGGTGCACCCCATAACTTGCAAGCTTAGGGAAAAAACAGCATCTAGAAAACTTAAGGTTTCTGCAAACCCAAAAAATTTTGCAAGGCATTTGCACTATTGCTGCGATTATGAGAGTTGCTGGTCATTACATGTGGTCATTAGGAGAAAAACAGTCAGTGAAAAACTGCAGTAAGGGAAAAACACAAGAATTGAACATCGACAAAATGAACAAGGAATAGTGTACAGTTTCTGTCTCTAACCCTCTGCAAGGTAAACATGTTGAATAGATACATTTGTCAGATACGCTTTACTAAGTTGTCATTAAACAGAGCAACTAATGTCAGGGTTGGGTCTCGGAACCAACAATTTCAGCTTCGCGGGCTGGCATACAGTTGTACAAGGTAGTACAAGTTGTACAACTACCAGTTGTACAAGGTAGTGCAGAATAAAACTGAACTGTGCCAGCTCACAGTCAAACTTCTGATCAGAATGAGGTTAAAAACTAGAACTAAAGACAAATTAAATTTGTGCTTAAATTTCATGGAGCATGTTGAAAACTAAAACATACTGAAACAGCTTCTTTTCACCTAGAAGTGAGAAAGTTGTATTCTTTTCATATACAGACACAAGTGATCATAAACACACATGCAGAACAAAACACCACAGTCAACATGAGTAAACGGTGATTTTTAGGAAGCTAGGCTTCTCAGATGCATCTGAAAATCACAATTAGCATCTACCTTCCTGTCTACACAGCATCATGACTTTGAAAAATCTGACCCCACGCCTCATTTGGGACTTAAGTACTTTGAAAGTTTTACCCCTCAGCAGCACATATCAAATTCAGACTTTCCTTCTAATCCTTTTGTTGCAAGTTTCACAGAAATCCTGGTATCACTGCATTTATGATCACATTTGGCTTGACCTGAGCTTTAGAGTTTCCCTGTAGCTTGGCAGCAGAGCTCAAGCAGCAGAACAAGGACTGCAAAGTTGATACACATGAACAGACATTTTTAGGAAAGGGATAAGAATACTTTACAATTCAATAGCACACTCACCTGGATCTGGGGTTTTGATTATACTGAGATGCCAAGTGATACGAAACACAGTTTGTTTCTGTTCTTTCCCCTCAGAGACCTGCAGTGTATGAGTGAGATTATAGCAAAAGGCTTGGCATGTGAATCATTTATTTGAAGGATATCATTAGCAACTTGCTGTGTTCTCAGTTGACTGCCTGTTCCTATCCACCTCAGTATTTGTTAAGGATTGTATATTGGTTTCATTTTAGAATATTCTCTTATGTGGTTGTCTGTAGGAAACGAATTTGCATGCATATTAGCCAGATTCTTCAGCATTAATATACATTAGTTCCAACTTCTTTTCCAAGGTGGAGTGTGACAACAGTCTTTTCTTCTCCTCCACACTCTTCCTGGGGGGCTAGACAATTCCTTAGTTTTACTGGATGTAATCGTGCTTTATGGTAGTTCTAATGCACAAGAAAGACCTTATACTATGCACAGCAGGTAAGAGGGCTTTTCTTGCAGGAGTCCTCAGCATTGTTATTGTTGTTGTAACATAGTAGTAATATCCAAACTTTTTGGGTGAGTTCAAACATAAACCAGTTATTTTTAAAAAGAGGTTTCCACCGCCGCCACCCCACCCCCCCCCCCCCGACTGCTGTTCTTGAACAGATGCAGAGTCCTAACACATTCGCATTTTGGTTGCTGATACATAGATAAGTCCCTTAGCACACAACTATATTTCATAGAAAATGGGTAGCAACTCTTTAAACAGATTGCAATTCTTCTGCCCTGCTTATCACCTTTTTTTCTTGTTTTAAACAGAAACCATAAAATCTAAGATAAAAGCAGTGTACAAGGGTAGCAAGACCTCGCATATTTGCACACGGTTTATTTCTGGGTGTCTCACTACAGTGAGAACTGCAACAAAAATATCACCGTAAACCCTAAAAAAAGTATATGCCTAGAGCACATTAGCACCCAGCTCTCTCAAGGCAATGTACTTTTCAGAATCAGAAAAAGATCATGAAGAAGGAAACTGTAAGTCCTGAATATACAGCTGCTCTAAAGTTACACCAGCCATTTAGGCTTGTATAACTGACACTGCTATCCAGCCCATACTTGGAGAGTTTACTACCAGCATACCTTAGTAGTAGTAAATGGCAGGTGAGGTGGCAACTGGGTTTAGCTAAGTGGGTTTGAAATTCTGCTGTGAATATCACCCCATCAGGAGGTGTAGTAGCACAAGCAGCACGTGCCTAGGAGTATTGCAAAAGTTTCTCTGCTGCTGGAGAAAGTCAAACTTGTATATAGGTACTTATATAGCCATTTGAATACTTGCAATATATCTACATAAAGCTCTAACTTTATTGCATACTAAGAGTTATCTGAATGTATGACCAATCGCTCAGTTGGCCTTGTACCAATACAGATGCATATAGTCTTAGAAAGAATATGGTTTCTGCACACAGATCACAAAGAACTTCATAAATAGTGAAGGAGTTTAGCAAGTGTGTGATAAATGTGGTATCATCATAGTGCTGTTCATCTAGTATTGCCTCTATCAGTTACAATGTACACATTTCCAAAACTGCACAGATATTGCATGATTATGTTTAACATCATATTATTTGAGCATATTTTTCTTCTATTTATAAAGAAAGGTGGGAGGAGAATAGGGTACTTTAGAGGAAGAGAAATACAAATTTTCTGGAAACGTTTACAAAATTTTTTGTATCTCGATATCTTCTCTGTAAAGTGGCGAGATGAACAAAGGACACTCTTCACATAACATCCTTCATGACTGCAAAAAGAGTTGTTTAGCTTTAAACAAGTCTCTCCAAAAACAATAAATGGATTTCAGTTTATCCAATTGTAACAACACTAGCTTTTAGGAACATGCTATTTTCCTGAATTATTATTGTATTGGACTGGACAAAGGGAAACCAGACAGATGTGTCATGCAGTAAAGAAGGAAATAACACTCTAGGGGCTGCAATTCAAGAGGCCTGGCTTTGTTTTCAGACTTCCGAAGAAAGAAGCAAGACATGCTTGTGCGGAAATGCACCGTTGCAGACACATTCTCCATCAGCTTGATTCCAGGAGGCACATTCCCTCTGGGAGAAGGGGGCATTCAGTATCAGCTCTATCCTACAAAAACGTTTCTGCTATCAGTAGACACTATGGAGGGCAATTAAACATCTGTTTCAGTTGCACAGAGGACTAGATAGAAGTTGAAGCTCTTCCAATGGCCTTTGCTTTTTGGACTGAAGGACCAAGCCTGAAAATTTCTGGCATATACAGGGAAACAGAAACATCGTATATTTAATACGGCTCTGCAAACAAGCTGTGGATCATTCATCACTGCTTCAGTTTAAAATGTCATATAGGACTACCAAAGCCATACATGTATTAATTCCATCTGTGATGGGCTTAAAAAAAAAATAAAGTGGAGATACTGCAAAATGAAGACCAGTGAGTCTATATGTACCAACTGAAGTGAAATTAGGGAGGAATTAGATTTGTTCTAAAAAACTGTTGGGGGGAACTCTTAAAGCAAAAAACCCAATCCTTCTTGACCCCCCTTCTCCCTAGATATGATTTGAGCCAGTTCAGTAGCACAGTTGTTAGTATTGACTGTTGGGCTGATTATATTGCTTATTACCAGTAGATAGTAAATCTCAAAACACTCATCTGTACCCTGTACCTTGCACAGAGAGCCCTTCCTTTGGGAAAATTTGGTGGAGGAAAATGTTGTCTCTCAATGTCAATAGCAAAACCACCATTATCTTCATCTGGGTCAAGATTTCACCAGCTGTCTACCTCTTGACCTTAACTAGCCAAGACAAGGTCAACTCACAACTTCAACTAGCTTTTGGAGAAATAAATTAATCATATAATATTTTGTATAAAATAACAGTTAAAGACACAATGCGTAAGAGAAGGGGGAACAGAAATCCAACTCAGACACCTTGCATGGAAGAGACACTCATCCTCTCTGCACTGGTGAATAGGGAGTCTGAAGTTGTGCTGAACCTTAGCTCCAAATGTGAAAGTTTTTTGACATTGTGTGGCAGTGTTGAAGGTATTTCCAACTTTGACAGCATCTTTCTCAACGAGTGTAAGTGCCAAAAGCCCCACCAGGCTGAAGCGTGACCACTTGGAACAAATCCTAGTAGGAACCTCTGGGAATCCTAAGTGGTCTTCCGACTTGGTGCAAAAGAAATGAACAGCAAGTTCAGCAGAAAACTGCACAAGGTGTCTGCCCATGTGCATGCGTACGCACACAGATGTAGTCTATTACTTTAGACTACAGTTCGCCTTATTCATGACATACCTGTTTAAAAGTGATTGCTACATTATTATCACATTTCTTGATGATAGGTTTAATTTATCAGATATGTAAACAATCTGCAAAACAAGTCAACCTGGGGACTCACGGTCTTAGTGCTAATCCCAGGAAGCTCCCAGATTGCTTTCAACTAGGAAAAATGTTGTTAGTATGGGAACACAGGATCTAGAAGGCTCAAATATGAGAGGAGATGAACACTGCCTCTCATTAATTGATTAGAAGCAAGTGCTTGCCAGCTGAAAGAAGTCTGACTCTGTACATACTGAGCCATCCAGGAAAAAAAAAAAAAAACAAAACCAACTTGAGCCATAAAAGCACCTTTGTAGAGTTCCACATTAAAATGTTAATTCCTCTCCATTTTTCACTTTTTTTTAATTGAGAACACATGGGTATATATTTCCATTTTTAATTAATTTGAAATAAATACTTGAAAAGAAGCTTTTTTAAAAATGAGAATATTAAATAATAATTTAATAAGCACAACAAATAACATAATAGGGTGCTTGCACTACCTATTGTCCAGAAGTGAAACTCAAGGAGATTGTTATTATTTTTATAAATATGGCACATATAACTAGGGTACTGTATATTGCACCAATAAAGGAAGTTAAACCAGGAACAATTATAGAATCATAGAATAGTTTGGGTTGGAAGGGACCTCTAAAGGTCATCTAGTCCAACCCCCCTGCAATAAGCAGAGACATCTTCAACTAGGTTAGGTTGCTCAAAGCCCCGGCCAACCTGACCTTGAAGGTTTCCAGGGATGGGGCATCCACCACCTCTCTGGGCAACCTGTGCCAGTGCTTCACCACCCTCAGCGTAAAAATTTTCTCCCTTATATCGAGTCTAAATCTACCCCCCTTTAGTTTAAAGCCATTCCCCCTTGTCCTGTCACAACAGGCCCTGCTAAAAAGTTTGCCCCCATCTTTTTTAGAAGCCCCCTTTAAGTACTGAGAGGCTGCGAGAAGGTCTCCCCAAAGCCTTCTCTTCTCCAGGCTGAACAACCCCAACTCTCTCAGCCTTTCTTCATAGGAGAGGTGTTCCAGCCCCCTGATCATTTTCGTGGCCCTCCTCTGGACTTGCTCCAACAGGTCCGTGTCTTTCTTATGCTGAGGGCTCCAGAGCTGGACGCAGCACTCCAGGTGGGGTCTCACCAGAGCAGAGTAGAGGGGCAGAATCACCTCCCTCGACCTGCTGGCCACGCTGCTTTGGATGCAGCCCAGGATACGATTGGCCTTCTGGGCTGCGAGCGCACATTGCTGGCTCACGTCCAGCTTTTCACCCACCAGCACCCCCAAGTCCTTCTCAGCAGGGCTGCTCTCAATCCCTTCATCCCCCAGCCTGTATTGATGCTGGGGGTTGCCCCGACCCAGGTGCAGGACCTTGCACTTGGCCTTGTTAAACCTCATGAGGTTCACACGGGCCCACTTCTCCAGCTTGTCCAGGTCCCTCTGGATGGCATCCCGTCCCCCTGGCATGTCGACCGCACCACTCAGCTTGATGTCATCTGCAAACTTGCTGAGGGTGCACTCGATCCCACTGTCTATGTCATTGATGAAGATATTAAACAGTACCGGTCCCAATATGGACCCCTGCGGGACCCCACTCGTCACCAGTCTCCATCTGGACATTGAGCCATTGACCACTACCCTCTGGATGCGACCATCCAACCAATTCCTCACCCACCGGACAGTCCACCCATCAAATCCATACCTCTCCAGTTTAGAGAGAAGGATGTTGGGGGGGACCATGTCAAAGGCCTTACAGAGGTCCAGAGAGGCGACATCCGTTACGCATTGTGTCTTTAACTGTTATTTTATACAAAATATTATATGATTAATTTATTTCTCCAAGAGCTAGTTGAAGTTGTGAGTTGACCTTGTCTTGGCTATCCTCAGCCTGTGTCCACTGATGTAGTTATGTAACAGTTGTTATTTAATAGGGACTCTAAGCTGGTCAAAGCATGAATGCAAGCGCTATGACTTACAACAAGGTGAAGTTTTCCAAGAATAATTTTCCTAATAAGCAAAGGGTCTGGGAGCAAACGGATGCTCTGTACAACTTAATTACATTGCCTGGAAGAGAATGGTTTTGGGGCTGTTTTTACAGGCCAGGCTGAAGCTGCACCGTGGCCTGTCTCATAGGCTACGCTGTGACGCCACATCAGTTTGCCAGGCAGTACTGCTGCGCTGCGATGGAGCACAACAGCAACGCACTGCTGGAGCAATCAGCCCCACTCTCAGTGCAGCAATGTTATATATTAACTCTGGGGCAAGCAATCTCCTCATGGAGGCAAACATGGGAAACAAACTCATGTGCTAGGCTGCTTCAATATGTAACTGCAGGCAGAAGGAGCAAAGATGTTGTTTTAGTTACCAATTTAAAAGACATCTGACAAAAAAAAGTACCTGGCTGATGGGGAAATGTTTCCTTTACACTTAGGCTGGAAGTGTTCCCATTAGACTTCACATCCAGAAGACTGGCTGTCTCTTGTTTCATTACAGTGATCAAGAAGGAGCCTGAAACTCTAAAAGCGTGTTTTTTCCCTCCCCCTTCATTACTCTCAGATTGCACATCTCCAGTATGCATATTAAATACAATGTGCTTTTAGATGCTGATGTAAAAGTTATTTTGTGGGTGGGTGTTCTGTGAACTTAATTAGTTGTATACTGTATTTAGACTCAGACCAGCCAAATCTTGTTCACCTTTCTCAAGTGAGACCCTCTGAATTTGACAGGAATTAACTTGTGAAAAGTGACTAAATAAGCCAGATTTTATTAATATCAAATATATCAAGCAGTGCGTGGAAAATTAAAGGTCTTTATTACAAACCTTTTTCTGTCTTCTCAACTGTCTTGCACTTGTGACACCAATTATTTAGTTAAAATTGAAATTTTGAAATATAACTTACAATTTTATTGTCAGTTCATAAAGTCTACTCTTTTTTCAGGTCTGACTCATTCTTCCCACTTAGTAATAATCTTGCAAGAGTGACTTGGAGTTGCAACCGAAATACAGTTTAATTTACATGTAAATTAAATTAAGTATAATTATGTTTCATAATTACCACTTGCAACTGAAAATGCTTCTTTCAGAAACTCAATAGAAATAATATCTCAGCAATTTCTTCTTTATAATTAAGAGACTTGGTTAAAAAATAATCCTACTAGCTAGACATGCCTTGCAGACAGTATTTGCTTATGAAATGATATCATCTGCTGCACAGTAGTTTAACTCACACAATTTTACACTTGCCTTTCTGCTTTTGAGGTTTCTCGCCAGTTAATTTGCCTCGATTTTGAGTTGGCTGTATACAGGAGACTACAGACACTGTGTCTTGGGGTTTGGGTTTTTTTCAACGCATTGGCAGTGCAGTCTGGCATACCAGCCCCTACCCAACAGAACTACTTGGAAACGATCATTTATTCCATAGCTCGGATTACTGAAACGAAGAAGAAAAAGCATTTTCTGCTAATGACTCCTCACTTCTATTACCACTTCAGGCCACAGCAAGTGATAATCCCCGGGGCTGGCAGGTGCTGGAGGCCATCAGATTTTCACCACTGGAGAAGGAAGACTTCCTTCATCTTTCAGGTGTTCACGGTCCTTCCTAAAAGATGTATTAGTGCCACATCAAAGGAGAAGCAGGAATCACTTTGAGCACTGCAGTCCCTGCTGGGAAGAGGCTGAAAACGTTTTCACCTTTCTGCATAACCAGGTGTAAGTGACAAGACAGTTTGATATATTCTGCCTCCTCCCTTTCCAACCTCCAAGCTTATTTGCT
Organism: Aptenodytes patagonicus; assembly: GCF_965638725.1. NCBI lineage: Eukaryota > Metazoa > Chordata > Aves > Sphenisciformes > Spheniscidae > Aptenodytes > Aptenodytes patagonicus. The sequence continues at coordinate 76,682,928 of NC_134951.1, forward strand.
GCATTTTAACTTTAACGACACTCAAAGTGATGATTTTACCACTCAATAACTTGAGGACTATAGGGAGGGGAGACAAAAGTGTAATTGTAGAAGCAAACTATCAGGTGCTAACATTGCAGTGTCATTCAATAGGAAAATGTGTTTATATGGGAAGCTTATGTGGCAGAGAATCAAGGTGGCAGTATGACTCCCTCAGGTGGATTTTGTTTTTTCCTCCAGAGTGCCTCCAAGATGATATAAAATGTCTTTGACCTCTTTTCGCAAGAGGCAGCCTCTAGCCATATATTTAACTTTCCAGTCCACATTTTGAGAAGTTGTTTCTGTTTATACAAGGTTTGCGATGTCTCCCATGATTTTCCACCACAGCCTCTGAACACTTGCAGTCCCTTTGCTTTGTAAGGGAGAGAGGTTTTTCCTAGTAATCCTAGTAGATACATGCTCAAACCTTAAGCTACTATCTCAGAAAGGCCATTCACTTGGAGAGCAGAACCTTCTTCCAGAATCAGTTTAGCATTTTATGAAGAGAAAAGTGGTGCAGTCATACGTCAGGAAAGCTCAGACATGATGCGTTTAAAGAAGCCAGGCATATTAACATGGGTGGACATTTTATATTCAGCAGTTAATAACTCTTTGCGTGTTGATAAGGCTGACACAACAAGATGCAGCTTGTAAGGAAGTTTATTGTGGATTATACATTGGGAGCAGTGGACAACACTGGTTTTGCACAGATCAAGAGTAAAGATGGTATAGCATTACGCCACGCCTTAGCAAACAGCATGGCTTAGCTAGCAAATGAAAGAAGTAAAGGTCTCCTCACCTACCTGCATAGATTAATCTTACCAGAGGATTGCTGAAGTCCTAACCCTTCAACTACACCCCGATTTTATGCACCCAACTTAAAGCCATTTATGAGCTGGACATGTAGCCAATGAAAAAAGAAAGCCTGCTCCACAAGACAATCTGTCACATCCAAATGGAGGCAACCTCAGTGCATGGGAGGAATCAAGCACTGGAAGTACTTTCCTCCGTGCATCAACTACAGATGTCCAAAACAACTTGCCTAGACTAGTTTCAGAGAACAAAGTTCAGGCAAAATAAATCCTATTTCACCATATGTAGTGCATCTTATAAGTGAGCAGGCAAATTTAACTTCACTAAAAGTCATATTCAAGTGGCTGAAAATACCATCGCAGTTTCTCATTGGTCTCTCAACAGCTGCAAGCCGTTAAGGCATATAACAAAATTAAACAATCTCACTGAAAAATAAACTATTACTTCCAAGAGCATTTATGCTGGTATTAGAATTAAAGCCCAGAAGAAATGTTAAGCTATGATTCTACCACCACTGAAAGAGATCAGAAAGCCCTTGTAAATCAACATCCGATCAGGGAGAAGGAAATGAGAATAAGACAGCGATTGCAAAGTTTTCTATGAATGCCTACACACTGTATTATATAATACAGTGTATGTACATGGAAGTGCTGGTCATATTATGTCAAGACTTATTTACAGGGAACAATCATATTCCCTTTTCTCAGATGACAGCAGTAGCTGGAGGGGCTGAGGCATATTTGCTTTGGTTTGGCACTGCTCTCAGAAGGGTGCCCGCAGTGGGTGTCCTCTGCATGACACCCTGCCTGCTATTCTGGTCACGGCACAACAGGGCATTAAAAGCTGGTTCAAATACTCGATGTTAGCAATTCTATTTTAGTGTAAGAGGAGAGCTCGCTGGATCAAATTGAACTAAAATGCCTCAACCTTATCGCAACTAAATTGTTTTTTGACCTTCCCGAGATTAAGCATTTCAACAGAATCTGAACAAAAAAGTTGGTTTTGGCAAATGAACCTTTTTGGACTTGTTTTGTGATGCATTCTGACCACTTTTAGCACACAGACAGGGCACAAAGCTCGCTGCTAATGGGCCAGTAGGATCAAAGCATTAGATGTAAAACCTGTCATCGCTAGGAAGATAACAGCATGTCTTCCTTTACTCATCTTGTTACTAGGCATTTTTCTCATCTTTCACAGGAAGACAAGGATATATGTGTGGTACACAAGAATGTGCCCACAAGTCAGCTGGACTCATAGCATTAGGAAAGCAGATATACAATGAGGGGTTTTTAATTTCTTTTAATTACATTTAAAACTCGGATGCAACTCTTCTGGTGTTTTAATCAGCCTTAAAGATGTAACTGCACAGGACTGTTCTGGTTCAAATAGATGGCAATATTTTAGGATGCCCACATGCAGAGAGCTGCTACCAGCAGATAATATTGCCTGTGTTTCTTAGTAACTGATAAAATTGTTAATTTATAAGCAGGAAGCTTCACTGAGTAGCCTTAGCTTTATGTTAAGATCCCCTTAAAGATATGCTCCAAGACATGCCATATACAACCAGATGAAGCAAAGCTCAGGTTAGACCACTACTCTCCCTAATTGCCTGTTTTAGAACGACAAAATCAAATAACTTCAAAGCAAATGATGCAGTTAGGGATTAAAATAATTTCTTGTGTATTTTTAAATTCTCACACTTATCTTTTCCTTTTTACTGAAGGCCTGTTTGGTGCTTAGCAACTATGAGCTATCTGAACTGTTCATTGCAGTCACTGCCATCCAATGAGAGAGACTTATAGAAAAACATCAAAAGGTTATGGAACAAGCTCATGAGGAACTCATTTATTATATGAGGTCATAAAAATGATCCAGAATTAGCCAATTCATCCCATGTAGTGCTACTGATTCAGAACACAACATAAATTCCCTTTTATTCATGTGCAGGTATATTTTATATATACATAAGATATATGTGTATATATATATGGGGTTTCTTTTCAGTGTTCAGTGAGTGCACAAAGGACCTAAGTGAGTACATAACTATTGCTGATCTCTAGAATATGTTTCAAGGTAAAAAAGCAAGGAATCCCTGACCCGATCACTCAGAGCTGAAAAATTGAAACTGCTTCTTCCCCACAGCAGAAAAATTACTTGCAAAAAGTCAGTACTTTATGTAAAATTAAAGAAAAACTTGTTAAAAACAAGGTATAGCTAAAAGAATTGCATCCATACACTCAAAGCTGTGTAAAGCCACCATATTGAAAGCACGGGGCCAATAAATACCATCTACTGAGAAATCCTTGAGAAAGGGAGCAAAAGGAGTTCAACATTGCTACATGGTACATTAACAGAGGCAGCCCTCAGAAAGCTGAAGAGGTGTGTCCAAATGAGCTGAATAAAAAGGATCATGAACTGCAGATTAAAACCTACATACACAGTGAAGCAGACAAAAATACTTAGAGGCACAACTGATAAAAGGTATCAGTAATAAATCTACTTTTAAGTACACAAGGAGCAGAAAACTTGTCAAAGAATACAGAGTCAATTGATCATAATATAAGAGCAGAAACCTATGAAGAGAAGACATTCTTTCTTGCACTGCTGTTCGTTCTGGGAGAAGTTGGGAAGATTCCCATGTCAAAACAACAAAAAAAAAAAGGTGGGGGTCTTTTGGGGGATTTTTTTTTTTTTTTTTTTAAATGAGCGACTCAGAGGAGCTGTCTGAAATTGAGGTGACTGCAGAATAAGTTATGGAACAAACTGACAAAATGAACTTAAATTGCCAAGACCAGGAGGTATTCACTCAGGAGCTCTAAAGGAGCTCAAGAATGAAATAACTGAATTATCAAGGATAGCGTGCAGCCTCTCATTGCATCAGTACCTGAGGAACATGACAAATGTGACGCCAATTTTTAACAAATAGTTTCAAGGGAACCCCAGGCCTCTTGACCTGGTGTTTGTAGTGGGCAAGTAAGTGGCAGCTTCAACTAAAAAACCCCAGAATTAATAGACATCTGAATGATCAATTTCAGGAGTCAACATGGCTTTAAAGACAAGTTATGCCTCGCAAAACTATCTTTTGAAGGGAGCAAGAAACTCTATGGATAAGAGTGATAAAGCTGATAATATCTACTTAGATCTCCAAAAGGATATCTTATTAAAGTGGTAGAAACAAGCAACTACAGCATAAAAGAGGAATGTGTTAGCATAGACAAATAATCAGTTGAAAGGAGTAGAAACAGAGGTTGGAAGTAAATGGTCATTTCTTGCAGACTACTGGTTCTACCTAGACTCATGCTGGTTCTTATCCTGGTGAAGGACCTGAGAGAGGCTGAACAATGCAGTGAGAAAATTTTCTTATTTTGTAAATATTAAGTTATTAAGGATGAGGGCCAACAGAAAAACAGCAGGACCAGAGAGCTGAATGGACAATAAAGGAGCAGGAGAAATTCAGTGCAGGTGGTAATAAAGGATGCACAGAAGAAAAAGCACAATCCCAGCTTCACATATAAATGATGGCCCTTACCACTGAGCTGACCATTACCACTCAGAAGTTGTATCTTGAGACTATAACAGAAATAGGAACATAGTATATAACTATATAAATGTAATAGGAAGCTCCATGCAAACACCAGCTCAATACTCCGCAATGCTTAAAAACTTAAAGTTTAGGCACTATTAGGTGATAAACAGAGAACAAAATGAGACCATCGTTATGCCATGGTTCATTTGGATCATGAATATTATGTGCAGTCTCTGCATCTCTTGTGGGAGTCTGGAACAGATTCAGAGGTGGAAAGCAACAAAGAGTAAGGATACAGGATTGGACTGCTCAGTTGCAAAAAGAGATGACCAAAAGGCGATATGGTAGAGGTCTACAAAATCGTGAAGCTCATGAATAGGTTAAAAAGGGGTCACTTGTTTGCCCTCTTTGCCAGTAAAATAAATGAGGCATTAAAGAAAGCCATTAAAGAAAGCCACTTGGAGCCAGGTTCAGAGCAAAAAAAAAAAGGATAAGGTTCATCATACAACATTCCCTAAGACAATAATAGCTGTAGCTGGCAGAATATTTGAGGCTCCCCATGTTTGCACTGTTTTCACTTTTCCACATGCCTCCATTTGTGGCCACTATAGTATCTAGGATAGTAAGCCGGATGAATCCTTAGTCTGACCTGTAGTCTCTTTTCTATTGTCATATTAAGCTGAAGATGCATAGCACCTCATTTCTAGATTAATTCAGATACATCCGAACTACAGATCCAGAACAGCAGCTTATCTGGATTTCAGGATAAATATGGACACTGTTTACCACAACCGACAGCTTTTCAGGAAGGAGGTATCATGGATCTGAATACTATCTCTACAAAAGCAGGCATGTAACAGAAGAAGAGATTTTAAAAGGAGAGGGATCTCTTGAAATCAAAGAGATAATTGTTTCACTGTGCTTTCCTCTTGGCAATTAACTATCAGATTTTCAGTAGCTAAATATCAGTAGAGCTTCTGTCATTTCACTGCAGCTCCCCAGGAACACCCAGCAAAGAGTCTCAGAAAGGGAATACTGGTGCTGTCTGTCCTCATTAATTAAGTAATGCTTGAGATTGTTCCTGGGAATGGGGATGTGATGGTCTATATTGTTAAGTTGTTAGCATGGTCCTATCAAATAGCATCATACCAAAAACTCACAGGCATACTTCTAAACCTAAGATGTTCCAGGGACTCTTGCCAGGTCAGTTTGCATATGGACAACCTACTTTGAGGTCAAGGGAGAACATGAGACTTTTCCACCAAAAAAAAAAAAAAAAAAAAGAGTGGGGGGTGGGAGGAGGGGAAGGAAGACAGGAAGGAGAAGGTGAAGAACTTCTTTATTCTTTCATTGCCATAAATCTGTCCTCAAATTTCATGCTACTGTTGCATTTCCCATCCCACATGTTTTTCTCTAGCCTTCCTGCCTTAGTATCCTGGCAAGCCCTGTTGCTCAAACCCTTTGGTCTTTCCCCTCAACTGGTCTAAGGGCAGCAGCCCTTCACTCACGTATTGCTCTGCTTGAAACCCTGAAATCCCCCTCTTTTCCCCATTGCCACATCATCTGCAGCCTCCCCAGTGTAGGAAAAGCTATGGTATATGAAACAAGGCCAATTTTGTTTCATTGGTGTTCCCTGTACAAAGGCTAGAAAAGCTGGCAAATTTCAGGAATGTTCACGTCTACAAATACTGGAAGTACTAGGAAGCCATGTTTCTAGGATCAATATCTATTTCATGAACCATGTTTTCAATTTCCTACTGTCCCTTTCATTTGAGGTAGTATGTATAGCAGAACTCTACGGTGACCTATAGATGGTATGTAGCCTACTCACTTTTCCAGCTGAGTATATTCCTGGCTTGCCTTTTTCTGTCAACTTCCAAAGTGGCAAAAGACTTAACTGAGACTGTGTGCTGCATAACACGTGCTATGTCCCTGAAGCTTGTGTGGCCAGGGAAAGGCTGGGTGTACAGCTGTCACCCGCTCCAGGAGACAGTATGTGGCTGTGAATGGTATGTCACTGGTACGTAGTAAAGAGACAAAAGATCAGCAGTCTCAACAGTCTGAAGTGCATTTCCTTTTGTTACAGATGAGCATTACATGACCTATTGATATAAAGGAGCTGTCTAGTATCCCTAGCACCCCCCACAATCCTCTAGAAATACCATTCATGAAATGTATGATTCCTCCAAAGCCAGTGAGAAGCTGTGGATGAGGGAAGGTGTGTTTGTCTGATTTACACTCTCCAGTGGTTTTGGCGACAGCTTCGATCCTACTGAAATCCTGACTGTGATGGAGACCGAAGTCTTTATGCTATTAATATTTCTGTTGCTTACTTGGCAATGAAACAATAATATACGAACTTTCATAAATGGATCAAAGGGCAGCAAGATGGGTTCAGTCCAAGCTAATCAAGTAAACTTCAGGAATAACATCACACACCACCAACACCACATTAAATAGCTGAAGTAAAAAAATACATTTAGTCTCTAGATATAAACTGTGGCAAATATCATCCCAATAAAACTTAATTATTGCTCCTTAAAAAAAAGAAGCCAGCCTAGATTCTGTGTGAGGACCCTACAATTTTCTCTCATCTCATTAAAGGGCTCTAGAAATCTTTTCCTCATTTCAGCCATATTTATCTCAGTGCCTATTCAAGCCTCTTGGACATTTACTCAATAGTAGTCCAGTTGAGCCTTCTTTCCAGCTCTCCTGTTCTCTGCTCTTGGGAAACTCCACCCAATTACTATAGCTCAGTTTATGAGCGTATGAGGCCATTAAGAGTGTTGAGCTTTTTGTAGTTCTTATGCGATGTAGTCTGGCATTTACTCGCACATGATGAAAGGCCCTTTTACGCACCATTTGAATACAAATATTCTAGCCAACTCATGCAAAAATCCATACTTTTTGAGGTAGCTCAGAAATAGTACCAGTTACTGGTTCACTCCTAAATTGTAACACTATAGGCACTTGTAGAAGTTACACTAGCCTGAGTAAAAGTGATTTACCCCTTCCCACATATGTCAATATATAAAAATAATATAATCCCACATGTAGGCAAGACCTCACTCCAGTCGCTCCTTCCACTACCATGAGCAACCTGCTCTGAGCAAATCTGTTCCCTCCCTTATTCCCTGCAGCACAGAAGAGCACCTAGACTTGGAGGAGGCTGGGGGTCCATATCTAAAACAGCGTTCAGGGACTTATGGCAAGATAGGCCATGATCAAAGCCTCTTCCTAACCTTGTGGGCAGAGAATCCAAGGGAATTCTCTTGCTGCCAGAGGTACTGCTTTGCATATATACAAGTATACACCTTGGATTATGGTTGTTTTTTTTTTTTTTTCCCCCTGCTTGAGAGCTGAAGAATCTACTTCAGCCCAACCTCTTCCCACCCCAGAGACAGCCTGGCTAATCTCAGGGCAGTCTTCACACTCTATCCTGCATGTACTGCTCTTGAACAGAAAGGGGACCTCTTTGTAGATGCAGCTCTTAGTCTGTCAGTTTAAGGGAAAAAAAAAAAGAAAACCAAAAGATTATGCTTTACCTTCTCAACAATCAAATAAATAATATAACCCAACTGACAGAAAAATTAAGTAGAAATGCTGAAATGGAACCGACTCAAATAGAATTGACCACGTTACGTCAGATTTCAAAATCTGTTAGCTCTGCTGTAAGCGTAAGAACCTATATATTTACCTTCTGATGTTTTATTTTTTGCAAAGTAAACAACAGTTGGGCAATTTAATTTCAAGGGAAGTGACATTTGTTGTTAAGGTTTTTTTTACATAGATTCCTGCAACAAACTGAAATTTAAAGTCAACATTTTCTTCTTGGCAAAACAGCCCTGGATAAAGATTAATAAAATCTGAGATAAGAATAAAATTGAGATCTATATGGAAAAGATAATACCATTCCTTCTCAAAGAGCTTAAATATTCCCAAATCAGAAGTAGTCTGTACGTAAACAGAGATTTAGGTAGGAGGGCCAAGTATATACTCTGTTCTGGGAAAGGGTTGTAAATCTCTCTTAACCAGAGACTTGATGCCAGAAAAAGACATTGTCAGTGGTGGAACTGAGGAAGGATAGAAAAAATTGCTTTGAGTACAAGTGAAGACTAGGTCTTCTCTAAAAATACTCCCAAAGAAAAACAACTCACATCCACATCAGCTGGATGAGTCTTGAAATGATTGAGCATCCCTTTTATTTTGGGAGGAAAGTGTTTTGTTTTGTGGTTTTGATTTTTTTTTTTAAATAAAATATGTTGAGAGGTTCTGGCACGACGTCATTCTACCATATTAACTTTACTGTAAAGTTAATGTGAAGAGACTATAAAACCACAGAACTATGTGGAACATTAAGGCAGGTCAGGGAAACCATAATTTTGGAAAAAGCAGCCCCTTCAGTAAATATAATAGATTAAACATAATCAGGAAAAAAGCCATTGACTTGGCATCCTCTGTGATGAATGAGGTTCAGCTAGATCCAAACCCTTTTCTTCCATCTGTGGAGGAAGTGTCTTGGGGTAGCATGACTTAGCCCTCTAAATAATATCATAAATAAAGAGCTTCCTCATTAAACCATAATTTTTGCAGCAGTGCACCACTTTGCTTCTTGTACATGTCAAAATTTCTGTCCTTGTTACCTCTTCCCAGCACTTGCCAAGTGTTTAAAAACTAGAAACCTACTCCTGGCCTATCCGCTCCCCATGGCTCGCAGGAGTACAGCACCAATGGGGTAATTGCTGCACTACCCACCTGAATCACAAGGGTTTTCATGGGGAGCCTGAGGGTTTCCAGCTCATACTCATGGGCACAGAGAAAAGCCTGAGAAATGTTTGGGAGGAAGTTTAAGAATTAACCCCATTGCAGTGCCTTCTTAGAAAGGTGATAAAATGGGGTGTGATAATTATTCACCATTTCAGAGAAAACAACCTCCACCCCCTGTCCCAAAACTGCAATCATATCCAAGTTGCTTAGCTGTATTAGAAAGCCTGGGCTTTATCTTCCAAAAGCTTTCTGGGCACAGCAGCACACATTTAGGTGCCTTTTCATTAAAGCAGCAAAGGTCTATTCGCATATCTGCCCCACTGAGATTTTCTTTTTGCCAGAGAACAATTACGTCCCGTATCTCTGAACTGTCATCCAGCCTTACAAAAACAGTGTCCCACATGTGTCCCACGGAGTTTTCTAAGGGAATAACTCAGCGTGGGGAGGTCAAGCCATCACTTCAGTAGAGGATCAATTCACTAGAATAATTCTTTTCAGACAAAGCACAGAGCTCATATTCATGTCAGCAGAGATCATTGTCAGTATTACAACAGCTCCTCCTAGGATTTGCAGTCCCACTGTGCGGGATGAGGTACAGAACAAGCAACCCAGGAACATCACAGCATAAATAGGGTCCCTGTAAGGTGCAAGAAGCAGAGGACTGAAAATAAACAGTGCATTTTCATTTCTGCCATCTGGGAACTAACTCTAAGTTGCATGTATTAATGAAGTATGTGATTTTGAAATGTCATATTATTGGGGCTATACTCACTAAAACAGAAAGCAAGAAGATATTAATGAGAGAGGTCACCTGCCTACACAAACAGGAATTCTGCCTGGTTTGGCCCAGTGCTATTAATGAAATCAAGACAGGAAAGACTGGAATGGCATATGGCTGACAGATGCAAGCATGTAATTTGATGGTACAGTGGAAAGAATTACTCAGTACATCATTATCAATTTAGTATTTTCCAATTTCTTAGGAGAAAAAGACCTCACTTCTGGTTCAGCCATTTAGAAGTTAACCTTTCCATGAAGGCAATATGTGTGTGTTGCTTTTCAAATGTAAGCTTTATGCATAAGTTACAGCACTATACAACAAGATGGTTAGAAAGGACTTTATGAAGTCACATAGCGTGTGCCCAGGTCCAGCTTCAGTCTTGTCATCTCTGCTTGATGTTTGTCCAACCTGTTCTTAAAGACCTCCACAGCTTCCAAGTCTAAGACAATATCTCATTATCTTTACTTTTAGATTGTTGTTTTGTTTCGTCTTTTTTTTTTTTTCCCCTAGCACCTGATCTCTACCTCTGTTGTTGCAATTAAAGCTCACTGAGCAAAACGCTCAATGAATTCAGAGGTTTTTGCTCTATTTTTGAAGTGCTGAGATCAGATTATTCCTTCATGCTTTGTAAAAACAAAAAAACCCCATAACACCCTTTCATACGAAGAATCCAACTTGATATGTCCTTCTATTTTGAAGCTGAAACATCGATAGCCACATCCAGAGCACAGCTTATCTGGAGATAATTTTTCACCCAGCCCAGTTTCCTAAAAAGCCATGTTTCCCTACTTAATTCACAAGAATTTCATGTGAAATAATGTCAGAAGATGTCTTTCCTTTTAGGGCGTTATGCTGTCCAGCCAGAACTCCAAGTTCACAGATAAATACTTAATGCTCTAGCTAAGTTAACTGCAGGCCAATAGACCATTCAAACTGTTTTTCATTATTAAAAGTTGTAGGCAGTGACCCTGCAAGTCTTCTCTTTCTTGCTCCATCTTGTTTTACAGGATGCATCTCTTGGAGGAAAGCCCAGAAAGATTATGGGATGGTGGTATACAACTAAACAGGTCCACCTCACTTTTTGGCCAATGTATTTCAGTCCAATCCAGTCTCCTCTTTCACATCACTGAAGTTGGTACTTGACTTTCACTTGGCATTGCAAAGTGAGCAGCAGCTTGAATTTTGAGTCATCTGGCAGGGATACTCTCTCCAAAACAGTAAGTTCAAAGCTTCATCCTCTCCACCTTTCCTGCCTATTTTTCCATCCTTTTAAACACAGGTGGTTGTGGAAGAATGAAAAAGAAATTCTTCTGTTCAGAAGTGAATATACTGCAGACATTTTGTTTTCAGAAGAGCATGAACTGTACCCTACATTAACAGCTTAGATATCTATCTCAATAACAGGTATAGGTCTTCTTGCCTAGTAAATCACATACACCTTGGAATATTAAATTACAACAACCTGAAAGCATAGGGAAATGGGATTTGATACCTGGAGCTAAGGTCCAGTCTTAGTTTGCTTAAATTTAAATTACCTTAATCAATTATTTTCCAAAGACAGATTTATCACATTTAGCTGGTTTAGCTGCAAGTATTTGCTTCACTGGTAGTTAATATACGCATTTAACAATTAGAAGAGCACGCTACCAGATGTTAATTACTTGGTTTGTTCTCTGCTCCAAAATGTAGCTCAATCAGATACTTAACTGTGTTTAGACCAAGTAGTTGGTGCATCCATCCAGAAGCTTACCTATAAGCAGCTAAGAGGTGATTCTGCAAGATCTGTACTTTCTGTAATTGGAAATACCTAAAGGCAGAGCTGCAGCTCACATATGCTACACATCCTGCGGGAACTGTCTGAGTCCCTACACGTTTTTCTAGAGTGAAATGAAATTCAAACAAAAGCAAAGGGACACGTCTCCTAAGAATTCTCTTTATTCTTAGCTGAGCCTGTTCTCATGCAAGCAACCCCCACATAGGCGCACATGCACTAGCTCAGACATCCATACCTCTGAGGTAATTCGCCCATCCCATGCCTTTACTGCATCCCACACCTGCTTTTTAATCTGATTTCAGAAACATGGCTTCTGTACAGTGATCTCCCATGCAGGTGCACAATACCATATTACTGTATGCAAAGCCCAGTGATGAGAGATTGTTTCACTAGCAATGCACCCAGCCCTTTTCAACTAGGTTATACAACTGTGTGACCTGTAGTGAACTTTCCCTGTACGATTCACAGGCTTAATTTCCACCCACCCTCTCTCCCTCTCCCCATTAGCAAGCTGCCCCAGAGGGAAAAAAGTAGAGAGGGAGAAATGGCGACGTTTCTGCCTCACTGAATTCCGCACATGCCCCAGTTCAAAAGCATTAATGGAGAAGGAGAGAGTCTGGAAAGCGCTCTCACAAAGCTGCCTTTGTGCACTGGTTTAGATTGCAGAGGGATGGGTCAGGTATTGCTCTTGTTAGCTGTTACACGTCCCGTGCTGAAGCACAACGTTTCCTGATCGCTGCTCACATTTTGGCAGCTACAGAAAGAGGCTATGACTGGAGCTAATGTCTGAATCTGAGGAACAGCCTTGAAGGAATTTGCTTGTTTTGCCTTCCATACAGCAAATCAGATTAACTCTAGCTTAAGCCTGACGATTTACATTAACTTGTCATTTGTCTACATACCATGAAAAAAATGTTCCTCAAGTTAGAAAAGGGCCATGTTTGGGGTCACTAATTTCAAAGTCTGGAAATGAATCAGCAATTTTGAAACTACACAGACAGACCAACAAAGCACTGCAGCAAAACATGGCCCAGGACAGCTCTTCTGCTTGCCTCTCCTGTAAAAAACACCATAAGCCAAGGCTCTCGTCTAAAAACGATCCTTGGGTATTTCAGTAGGAAAGATGTGATTCAGGATCACATGCCCTTAGGCTGAGGTTTGTAAAAAATCTGATGATACAAGGCTGTGCCAAACAGAACAGCTGTGAACAAGCCTTCCCTGGGAAGGGAAGGGGCTGAATCACAAAACAACAGAAACGGGAGTGAAGCCCTGTGCCTTTATCCTAAATTTACAGAATACCTCTATGAGAGATCTGGGATATTATTCAGGAAAGCTCTTCATGAGCCATCTCCTTGGATGAGAAAGCCCTCTACTTTGCCTGGTTCCAAATAATGACATCTTTGAAATCCCAATCAGAGATGTTGACAGAAGGAGACAAATCCCATGCCAGGCCTGTAAAAGGGCTACCAGGGCTTAAACAAATGTCTCTGCCAGCACAGCTTTGATGAAAATAGTCTCTGGAGACCCACGAGGCTCGCTATGCCCCTGGCTTTTATATACCATAGACCTGGGCCTCCACACTTCACACAGGGAGCCACATCCTTCAGTTTTGTGGTGTCCCAGGGCCTCGCCAGAAAGGACTCCCTGGCTAGGAGACAACAGTCCTCCTAGCAGTATGTGACACTTCGATTCCAGCCAGCTATGGTGTGCTATCCAGGGACATTGGTGGAGAACAGCAAAATCAAGTTCAAAAGCACTGGCCCTGTTCAACCTCCTAATCAAGACTGCTCAGGCAGGCAGGTGTTGGTCAGTACAGAGACAACCCTTGCAGCTGAAGAACTGGATTCTCATTTGTATTCTCTTACATCCGAAAGCTTTGTCTTGAGCTCTTACATGATCATTTTTACACTTATTGTATCATACCCTCTTTAAATGTGGGGAGGGGGGAGAAGGCAGGATGATTTAAGGACTGCCTTTTAAATTGCAAGTTGGCTTTGGCCATGAACCATTCACATTAAACCAGAGATACCCGATACACATCCAAACAAAGCCTTGCCGATAACTTGTCCCAACTCTTTATTGCCCAGCAAATAACAGTCCAGAAATCAGTACTTTTTCATAGAAGTAATGCAGCCATTGTCCTGCATGCAGATATTCCCCCCGAGCTATAGCTCCATAAGCTGGCAGCTATGATGAAAGGCCGAATAACTAGTTGGGCTGGGTGCTACCAATGAAACTCTTATAAAGCTGAAAGAATCAAGTCCAAAACCCAAGCATAACAAGAAGAGTGGCATACACTCAGCTGTCTCCAAATTCATAACACTCCAGGTGATATCAAATGGTTGCTAGACAATAAGGTCATGCCTTTTTTTTTTAATCTGTTCCAAAACATAGACTGAAAGCTTTAAGCATTATTACCTTGCAATTCTCATCTAAACGAATACAGAAGAATCATTATCTATAATAGTACTTCACTGTAAAAATGTGTGTTTTCCGCCCACCCCTCCAGATTGTGGCCTCTTCATTTATGCACAGGAAGACTGTGTTTCTTTCAACAAAAATTATTGAACCTACCAAAATTAGGTAGAAAAACAAACCCAGAACTGGACATTGACTGAATAGGATTTTAAAAGGATTTTTTTGTAGCTCTTTGTTCATTGAAAGAGAAGAGAGAGATGCTGAGAATTTAAATATGTAATTGCCTAAAGGCATATGAAGGAAGCCATACAAGTGACATTTTTCCAAATGATTTTAGCAGGTCTTCAACCTTGCAGCTCTTATTGAGCATATGCTCAGCACGTTGTACAGCAGTGCTCCTCATATAATTTATTAATAGGGATCTCTCTAGCATTCAGTTCCTACTCCTTAATGCCTTGGACATAGTTTTCTTAATTCAGCTAGTAGTTAAACAAAACTTTACAGAGAAGCTAATGTAAGAAAATATTACTTTGGGTGCAGAAACCCATAAATAAAAATGGAAGTCTATTACACAGTTGTATTTTTCTTCCCTTTTGTGTATTGCAGCTCAGCCCATATTACTAGTTTCCCTTATTGTCCACCCCTGCTCTAATCAATGATGGAGCAAATATTGATTAGCGCAGGCAAACCTAGGACAGACAACAAGCAAGCAACAGATTTTTTTGCAAGCAGACTGAGAATATAGCCTGTGCTCCTCCTGCAGTTTTAAAGGTCTTTTTTTGTCCTTTTGATTTAATAAATTTCATAGCTGATGAACAATTTGGCTGCAGAATCTAAGAAAACCAAAAGCTTGAAGCATAACATTAATCAACTCAACCATTATAGCAGTCCTTATTTACTTTGGTCTTTTTTTTTTTTTAACACAAAAAACCTACAACATATCTTGCAAACTAGAGAAAACTGTGACCACTAAGATAGCAATACAATAGATTATAAACAGACTACAAATAGACTGTTATTTTTAGAGCTCTGTGTTTCTTAATTGCCTATAAACTTACCCAGTTGTGAGCACTTTGTGAAGACTCTGACAAAAGAATGCACTCTCCAAATTTCCACAGGGCATAGAGACTCTACATTACATCTTGTGGGTGGGATGCTGATATTAACTGGCAGAATCAGAAACAGACCAAGACAGATATTTTTAAATGAGAGAGGAGAGGAAAAAGGAGCCCTATTAGCTCTCCCCCAGCTCTGTTCTACCTGGCTCAGCTGTGGCTCACAGCTGTGAGGAGCTGAGGGTGCCCATCAGACCTCAACCCTGGCCGAATTTCTAATCACCTCTGGTGAGACCTGGATCTCTATGGATTTGTATGTACCAAAAAGCATTGAGGCCAGATGGGAATGTCCTAGCGAAAATTCCTAGAAACCAGCTTTTGCCCTCACCAGGCATAGACCCCACTGATGATTTATGCAGCATGCAGCCTCAGTCAAATCGTAAAACCCTTTTCACCTTAGGAACAGTTGTTCTGAGACAAAAAGTCTCTGTCTGTTTGCATCTGTGTGCCTACTCATCATTAACAGACAGATTGAAGTGACTGATGTCACAATTTTAATAACACAAGCCAGAAACACCAGCAAAGCATTGACAAGGGGAATTTGTTTGTAGAGGTTTTACAAGACCCTTAGGAGAAAAAAACAACCTTAACGAAGACAGATGCAATTATCGAGAAGATTACTGGGTGTTATGCGCTGTTTCTATCAGTCCATGGCACCAGTGAGGTAAATACTTCAGACTGGACCAGCAGTCTTCTGAGAGGAGCTGCTTCTTCCTGGGGAGCGAATAGCCAACACTGAGTGCCCTGTGGCCTTCCCTTGCTGGTCTCCTCTGGGCAAACTTCCCTGTCCCCCGCTGTACCTGTCACAGCCCTTGTCATTTCTCTCCAGTCTTGCTGCCCGCAACACTCCACACGTGTTTCTACCCCAGCTTCTCAAGTGCTTCTGCCATTTTCCTGCTGGTGAGTCTCCTCATGTTTCCCTGTTCTCTAAAGTTCCTCAGCTTTACCTCAACTACCCTCTTCACAATGTTTTTGTGACCTGAGGACCATGTATTTTAAAAAAGATTTTTCTTCTACTAGAACTGAAGTACCCCCTTGGTTTGCATGGCTCAGGTTGCTTTGCACACATTTGGTCTTGTAGTGCCCATCTAGCCTCTCCATCAGTGCTCATGGGCTCCGAGATGGAGTCCATACAGCCCATACAGCAGTATCCTTGAAAGCATCCACTTCCCAGCAGAGGAGAAGTCACTGACAAAAAGCATGGCTATTCGCTTTAAAGTATTCATTTATTTACTCCTTTTTTGCAACAGAGGTACTCGGACAGTGTGCAAACAACCAACTTTCTCAGGAATTTGAACAGTTCTCTAAGGCCAGATGTGTCTCAAATATTTTCTTTGGTTTGATAGGTGAGGCGGCGAGCCAATGCCTAGTTTTTGGCCAAGGACATTTCACTAGAAAATGAACAGCAATGCAGAATTTTTTCAAAGATGTAGCAAGCTTTGCACAGCTGTAAAAAGAAGTTTTATCACTATGAGTAACAGTGCCATCTGCTGACTCCCGCTATAACCATATTGGGAGGGTTCCATAATAGATAATTAAGCAATAAATTTTTCCAAAATCCAGTATCTTTTCACAGAAAACAGCTGCTGTTAGGGGTTTTTTAAGTCATCTTATAGGGTTCTGGGGTAAAAATAATTTTCACTATGACTTCTGAAGTCAAGAAATCCTCAGCTGTTTTCCTATGGACCTGAGAGACAGCGGAGTCTTTTATTAAATATTGCTCTGATGTCTGTAGGATATTTGAATTACTTTACATTATTACACAAAGCATCAGAAAGCTTTGCACAGCTCTCCCCAACTTGCCACCTCTCTAAGTGATTTTCTGGGCCTGGTGAACTGAGCGCCTACCTTTGCAGATGGAAGCAGGACCCTTGAGGTTTGCGAACAAACTCAAAGCAGCAGTGTCTGCGCTCAGCTATTTGGAAGAGAAGCTGTCGCTTTTCAGAAAATTAAAAAAAAAAATCCTAGTTGTTATGTACACTGAGCCTGCCAGTCTCAGGAGGCTAAAATGCAATTATTGGTCCCCAGGGATCCAACACAATGGGGACTGATGCTGATAAGATACATTTTAGGTGTCAGTCTCCAAAGTCCTGATCACAGCCTTCTTCACGTTCAGGCACATTAGCTGTTTTTATTATGATTTTTAAGCTAGTGATCAGTTATTTTTCAATCCAAATGTGCTTGATGGAGCATTCATTTCTAAATAAAGAAGATTACTTCCATACTTGTATCATCCTTGTTCTTGCCAGGGGAAAGGTTTTTGTCTACCGTTCCCTTTGCCACAACTAGTTTCATGCAAAAGATTTTAAAGATGAACCCCTAAGAAAAACAGAAGGTAAAAAAGAAAAAGATCCTGGTGTCGGGAAGGAGTATAGCTGCAAGACCTGCTGAGTCAACCCAAATCCTCATGCAAACAATGCTTTATCACATACTTCTTAGCAGTCCGGAAGAATTTGCCTTTCAGCCTGCTATTGCTAGGCTGATGTGGGCTGGCTGCAAACAGAAGAGGCGATTTGCTGCTTCTTCAGATGTTCCTTTCCTGCCACCCCAGATGGCTGAGTAGCATCTATAGCATACACACTATAAAGACTTTTGCTATGGGCCTGGCATCACTATATAATACTATCACCGATTCTAAAACATTATCATATCATCATTCCAAGTTTGCTAGACCCAAACTGGCAGAAAATGCAAGCAAGGCAGATTTACTTGTCTAATCTTTATTCTGTGTTAATATGACAAAGCTTGGATGGGCTAAGCATATGTAAATTAAACAACTGAGACAAAAAGTGCAGCAAATAAAGAGCAGAAACTGCATACAAAGTCTACCTTAAAGATTAGGGATAAGTTTTGGGCTTGTACAGTGTTGGCCTATGTGTGATACAGCCAAGTTCTGAGATAACGAGGACCATGGCGGTGGCTAGGGGTGAATGTGGGAAGGTAAACAGCAAGCAAATTTCTGAGAGCTGTGGCTGCCAAGGAGGGATTTCATTGAAGGCTTTGGCAAAGGTTTTTGGAGCCCTGACTGAGATGCTGTTAGGGAGTTTAATTGAAATAATTAAATAAGAGAAGACTGAAATTAATAATCCCATTGAAGAGAAGCCTTTGACTATGTAGCCATGCACACTAGCTTGCAAATACACTGGAAAAGGTTTATGCAGTAACCTTTTCTTCTCAGTCTGCTCCACTCGAGTCAATGAGCGTTCTGCAATTTCTTCCAGCAGGTGTAGGGCAAAACTGACACTGGGCCAGCGTTCTGTTGTTGCTTCCATCTGGTAATGTGAAAGGAGGCTGTCTGCTTTTCCTTCCAGACTGGAAAAGGGAACCTGGGGGGTAGACTGAACTGTCATAATCAGTTTGATGGTAAATGAGGCAATAACTCTATCTCTGGCTTCACTTTCTCCCTTTTCAGTACTATTTGCTGTGCACAGAATTCATATCTATTTATCAGTTTTTCTCCTCATCTGGCTTGCTCTTTTAAACAAGAAAGGAGGGAGGGTTTTGATGCTTAAAGAGGCCCAGTTGAATAGATCCTACTTGAACACCCACTGCCAATCCACCCAAGGGTTACTTCATGTGTCTTTCAGGCTGTGCTCCAGTAACTACACCCCAGCATGAAATGTGCTATTTTCTTTTCAGTGTGAAATTTCTGACTCCTGGTCAGCTTGTTACCCTCTGAAATCGCCAGCAGAATTCGTCCCTGGGCAGCTGCTACTCATGCAATTCATATGCGTTCCTGTATTTCTGCCTCAGCCCATCTTACTGTTCTGTATCTCAGGTCATTGTGAAGGGGGTCTTCAGTTCATCACATTTTTCAAATTAATTTGGATTTCTAATCCAAATGTGTTCTCCAGCACATTCACAGTCCTTCCCAGCCTGGTGCAACCTGCAAATTTAACAGACTTATGATGATGTCGCCTGTGACAAGCATGCTGCTCAAGATGTCTTCTGTGATGGCACTTCAAAGATCCAGGCTGGACTGCCAGCCCATGAAATCACTTAGAGGGTTGGGAAAAAACATAGCTATAATTCTGGAGTTTGTACCCAGGCTTACTGGGTAATGAGGTCTGTTCAGCAGGAAGTAGTGAGTAGGATCCAGTTCTGCCCACACAACCATATGATAGATACTGGTCATGCTGGGAACTGTGGCAGGGCGCCTCAGCTAGTCCATGAGATATCCAGGAGAATGGTTCTGGAGGTCCTCCCAGGAATGCAGAAAACACCACATACCCAGACTTTAATAAAATCCAGCCCAGACTTATTCACGAGACATATATACATCATTCTGCTCTGTATTATTCAGCAGTGACCCTGGGACCATGTAGGAGTGTGTGTGGGCCAGGTGTGTGGAACATGTAAGGTTCAGTGTGTGCCCCAGAGGTTGGCCAGGTACCCACAGAGGTGTCCAAGGACTGTGCATGGTGCACATGGTGCATGGAGGCACCTGTCTCCTGCCCTACCTTAAGGAGAAGGGATGGGGCATTGTCCCTGGCAGAGGAACTTGTAGTGTCTGTTCCACAGGGGTGCAGTGCTCCACAACCATGCCTCCAGATTCACAGAGTACAGGTGATTGTTTTGGATTCTCTCTAATGGATTTTCTGAGTCATTACAAAAATTAGGAGCTCCTCTTCTCCTCTCTCTTTTTACCTTCCTTCCTTTCTTGTCTCCCTCTTTTCCTCTCTCTTACCACTTCTCTCTTTATCTTGACAATTTTGGCTTTGATTTAGCTCCAGGTTAAGATACTTTGGTGTAGCTCCATGAACAGTCTAGAAAGATATTTCCACTCATCTTAAAATAGACAACTGCATTTGGTCAGCTGTGTAGTTCTTCAGACTCCATTGCCTGAATTTACCAACTTTCCATTGATTGTACTTGGAATTTAGAGACCCAGTTTACATGTAGACATCTACATTGAGGTATTTTAATCTGAAAATTAATCCTACCCCTTCTGTCATGACTCTCTGCTGTAGCTCTCTGCCAGGTCACTGTGCAAAGTGACAGCTTTGAAGTTCATCAATATCTTATCCAGGTAAAATAAATCCATCTTATCCGGATTAGTCTGTTGGTGTCCAGCTGTCCAGACAATCTTGCCCAGGTGTGGTCTTTAATTATACCTTTGTTTTTCTTTTCCCACCATCATCACAACTACCATCCAAACAATTCTTTCCAGGGGATACCGATACCAACAGGGACTCATGTTCCACAGTTTGTTTTTAATTGCCTTCCCAGCTTTATTCCAGTTTTTATCAGGAGAGTCTATCTCAACGTCTTCATTTCTGTGACGGAGCAATTGATGCCTCTCATTCATAATTATCATTTTTTATATGTTTTAATAGGATGAAAGACAGAGTTAAATGCTTGCTAATTGAACTGCCCTCTTTTAATTCCTCACAGAAAACTCCTTCCTGCTAGAGGACTTTTATACCAAGCAGCTTCAACGCTATCTTAAACATGACAGAGCCATCCTCAGAAACTCCTGAACCAAAAGCATTTGAATACTTTACTCTTCAAAACCTCCATTCTATGGTAACATTTATAGTGGTCCACCTACCTGCTCACTGGGGTAAGATGTGTTCATGTCTCTTTCCTTACCAATATTCACTTCTGTTAATCCACCCTGTTTAAGGTTGGCTTGCAGGACATCATTGCATACCAATTTACATTAACAAGAAACTGGTGAGCAGTCACAATGGTTTTAGGTACTGGTAATAATTTTTACTCATTGAAAGAGTTCCTTTTTCTTGAATGAATTATAGCTGGGATTTTATCATGATCATTATCACTTGAAAACTAATAATCCTTTTTTAACCAGAAATAGAACTCCCTGTGGACCTCCTGTTAATCTGATGACAGGACTGCTACCAGCTGCTTTGCATGAGTGAAATCAGTGTAGTCGTGGTACAATGAGTTCTACTACTGCAATACAAAACAGGCTCTTGTGCAGATACCTATCTGCAATATGAGTGGCAATATTCAGTACTGTCTGTACACAGTGGGAATTTTTCTGTGGAACCCGTATAGCAGAATAACTTCTCTGATTTCTATGCCAACCCGTTTCTCCATTTAGAGGCAAAAAAGTGCTCAGAGAACAGGTCAGTCCTAATATCTATTGCCTAACAAAATATTTATATGATGGCTTTTGATCTTCAAAGTAGACAAAGACTATTAAACATACAACACATCCTCAAACTGGAAAGTCACACCTGGACCCAGAGGCAGATGTTGGAATCTCCTTTCACAGCTGTGGTCACCCTACGTGCAGTATATAGAAAAGCTAAGGCCTGGGGGTCTGAAGAGGTTCAGATGTGGGGTTCCAGTCCCATCACACATTAATACTTTGATGCTGGATTATAGTTTTGCCCATCATGGAGATAAAGGAATTTGGAGCTAGATCTACAGTCTTTATTTATGATCTTTATTTTGATGACTGACTCTGCAATTTAGGTTTATCAGCCTGGGAGGACCACAGATTCTGTTAAGCCCCTGTACTATTAACTGGAGTTGTCTATTTTTTTAACAGAATATTGCAGTGGAGAGAATACCAAAGACAAGGCACCAGTCAGTATGCTGCAGAGGTGCTAATGTTCTGGCACAAGTTTTTGTTTTATTTCTGGCTGTTCACTGAATTCATCATTTTGCACTTCAGATTACACAACACAGAAAGAATCAGCAAACTGACATTCTTCTCCTTTAATACTTGTGTGTGATTTTAATCCCCAGATTTCTATTTATAAAACTGAACACAATTTAATCAAAAAGAAGAGATTGCATCTACAAAGATTAATAAGTTGTGAAAAGCTATTTCAGCTACTTTGACTAAGAAACTACTCAAGCTAGGAACTACTCAACACTTAAGTCTGAATCCAGTGTACTTACTGCATGCACAAAACCCATTCAAGACTATAAAAACTAACTGTTTATTCTGGAGATTTTTAAAAAAACATAAAGTGAGTCACAAATGTCTGCAACCCTCTGTTGGCTCATTACAACCCACGAGTTCAGGATTTTTTGTTTGTTGGTTCTTGTTTCTTCATGGCATCTTCTGTAGCAGAGCTTGGCTGCACTGCAGGCAGCACTCAGTGCTTTGCAACACCTCCCCCAGGTACAGGGGAACCATGTCCCCACATCCCTGGTGGCTCCATCCATTTACCATGGTAGCAACCATCCATGGAGCTGGTACTGCTCCCTTATAAGTCAAACCTCCCAACTGGGAACTGTGGGGCGAGGTAGGAGACCATGGCGGGAAGACATGGAGGCAATGCCCGTAGCCACCAGACTGTCCCTGTTCTTTCAGTGCTCTTCCTGCACTGAAAGTCAGCAGCATTGGCCATGTTGGGATGTTGTCCAGCAGCTTAGGTCCAGTGCTGTGTGCAGAAGGGCTCACCCTCAGAGCAGGGCCGCATCTGAAGTCGTCTGCAGTGAGGAGGTGGCGGGCACCGTGGTCTGCACCCGCCTGCTCCTTGCTGCAGATGACTTCAGATGCAGCCCCGCTCTGAGGCAGCTTGGGCCTCTATTTTTGTCCCTTTTCATTTGCTAGCGAAGTCATGAACACAAGATTATTTCTTCAGATGTCAGCAATACCCAGTGATTATTCCCCTGCTCACTTATAACTGTTTAGTAGCTGAATCACTTCCCAGCCAGCAATTGTGAGCTCAGAGATGGAGGCATCTGTTCACACAAACTGAGGTGTGGGAACAAATTAACTCTAGGTTTGGAAAGGGGTGAGGGGGAAGGAGGAGACTCATTTTAAATACAAGTATCTCAAGCCCTAAGGCAGGCAAGACAGTCCAGGAAAATGCCCTACACTGCCCTGCAGTGCTATTTCAAACGGACTTCTCAAAATCACACAGAAGCAGTTTTTGAACTTACTAATAAAAAAATCACGAACAGCACTAAAGCTGCAGGGTTGCACCTTATTATTGTCTGTTGCCAGTCCAGTTCAGATCTTCATTTTGTAGCTTGGCCTAAGTAGTTCACCAGATTCTGTCGCTATGCATGGCAATATGACTTGATATTTGTTCTGGTGCAGAAAAGCTCTCACCAGTGTGAGATGATTAAGGACTCATCAGCCTGGAATTGCTGCATTCTGCTGGCTGGGGTGCCCCTAAGCCTTTGAGCCACTAAACAGAGAGCCCTGTTGTTTTTTTCCGTTTCTTTTGCTCTCCTATATGGCTGTTCGCTGTATGCTGTATTTCCTAAATGCAACAGACTGCCTCTCAGCATCCGAGCTGGCTTCCCACCCCTCCTTCTCTGATGGAAGCCTATTCAAGAACAGTCCTCACAAGCTTTCCCCAAAGCTGTTATGTAGTCTGATAAAAGCTTCATGGACAAACACACAATCAGCCACTTAAAAGCATCTTTTCCAGGGGAATACTCTGCATTCCTGATGGCAATTTTCCCGAGGTTAATTAGAACATGTCCAATTTTCATTGTATTTCCATCATCACAGCTTCCCTGCAAGCTGCTATAAGACAGCACAGACCTTTACAGCTCTTACCTCTTACAGTGACAGCTTTAGACCTGGCAAAGGATGATCAGAGAGGAGAAAGGAGGAGGGAAGGGGAGAAAGGAGGAGGGAAGGGGAGAAAGCAGAACGGTCAAGCCCGAGGCAGAAGCAACAGTGAGAGTTTGTAACCTTGCAGAATTGACCCCGGAGCCTAACCCCTGCAGCCTTTCACACAAAATCCTTCCCCTGTAGACTAATGCACACTCCCCTGTGCACCCTGCAGCCAGTGTTAGATACCAAAAAAACCCAAACCCCCAAACAAACAAACCCCCTGAGGTCTGGCATAACTTCAGAATAAAAGAATGGGGCCTCAAAATCAGATTTTGTAACCTATTTCTTGCAACATGCCTGATCTGGACAGCTTCAGGCTCTTTTTTAAAGAATTGCCACATATATTTCTTCAGTGTGTAATTGCCCCCACCAGTGGATACGTGTCAGCATTCCACAATATCTGTGTGCATTAGCGTCAGGAGCTCTGAGGGACGCTTAATGATTTCTTGCCTCCAAATCCACAGGAACAATAAACACAGACATTCTGCAGTGTGGTTTGGGCTTAGGTTTGTACACGTGGTGCTTTGGGTCTGCGTTTGGTTAGGTTTGCTGGCCCCTGGACACCAAGAGTCAGAGCAAACTGCGGTGCTCTCCAGCACACGCACGCTGTGATGCAATTAACAGTTACCACCTTCTTCCTTCGAGGTTAAGAAGTAGAAGCAGCAAATTAAATGTTGCTCCACTGCCGCCATTTCTAAAACCACAGGAAGATTTGCACACACAGCTGACTCTGAACGAATTTTCAGAGCAGTTCCTGAAAAAGGGGAAGAGCCGAGGACTCTGCTTGTTTGTCCTGATAAGGGCTCGGGAAACAGAAGAGTTAAGCAAAGGCACAGGCCATACTGCTGCTCTTCGTGGGGAAGAGAATAGGGCCTGGGGCCACCTGGATCCAAAGGAAACACGTAACAGCGGTGCTGAGAACCTTCTAACAGAGAAACCGCTGCAGGGGCCTCGTTTTCAGCCCATGCTTCAAAGCAAGACAGCACAGCTGTAGGATTTAACTTTGGAGCGACAACCCTGTGAAGGACAGGCATTTGGCATCCATTAGGATTGGAGATGAAAAGTTACTGTGACTTACTATCTTCCTTCTTAATTAATTGGCTTATGAGTAAAATGAGTGAATGCAAAAGAAAACTAGGCCCGTCTTCCCTTGCCAGTAGGCTGTACCTTCAGTAGCAGTACAAACACCTCTCTCCCTGGCTGACAAATTTTGAAAGCATAGGGAAACTAATTTTTGTGAGCTCCTTGTTTCCAGCAAATTTGGCAGAAATTGGCCAGACAATGAGAATGGGCAGAATCACCGGCCAACCTGCAGGCATCCAGGCCTCATCTCCACAGAAAACTAGGCTAAAAAGCTCTTCTGCCCAATGCAGGTATTCGGGCAAGCTCCAAAACTGAGTCAGAGCATCTGCAAGATCACACCTGAGCGTCAGCCCTATCCTCCACCTTGGTTCAGTACTGCAGACAGACAATTTCAGACACCCAGATGTAGGGTGACTCAGGAGTTCTGTGAACTAGATGGGCTTGAAACGACATCCGACAGAAGAGGACTTTGCAAACAGGCAGCTCTGAATTCCCATCAGCTGTTGTGAGTCTGCTCAAAGGTGAGGCACCGGGGCAAAGTCAAGGGAGAAAGAGAGAACTCTTTTTTCTTTTCTTCAGGCTTTTCCTCACAGTCAAAAATGTAGGTATTTCATAGAGGATTGGTATTATTATAAGCAAAAATTATTATTTTACTGGCACCTAGATATTTAGGTGTTTATTCATCTTCCACTCTTGATAAAGTTAATTAACAGATCTCAGGATAAATGGTTTAGTTATTTACTGGAAAGCTGGCTATTTATGTGATAATCACCCTCACTATTCGTATTCAGTTGATTAAGCTCTAGAATAAGCTGAGGCCCTGCGTGAATTGATAACAGCAGTTTCTCATGCTGGGCGAGGTACTCGTCAGCCCAAAATGTCAGCTGCTCTCCAACATGCCAGCAATCACCAGATGAAAAAAAGTAAAAGGGTTCAGAGAATGAGAAAGTCAATGCCTTGGTAGACCTCAAAAATCTTTTTCATCAGGAAAAGAAAAACTATTGTCTCCTCTTGTTATCTTTGGAAAGGTTAGCAGTTAATGAAGGCGAGCGAATTTGCGCTGATAAGCCGAGCTGGAACAGTACAGCACTACCACAGTCAAAAGAGCAACAAAATCTTTATCGGTTCTCAGGAAGCCTGTTGTTTGTGAGATTGTTTAAAGAAAAAAAGATCAGAAAAGCGAATGGGAGAGTTTGGGAGTTAATGCCAAGACAGAATATAAGACAACTTCTCGGCGCTTGCCTGCTCTGCAAAAATGCTGCAGTTTCCTCTGTCCAGATATAGCACAACTGTTTCAGCTGCATGTAAACCACCACCACCACCAACGGCAAAAGGAACACAGAAGAAAGCCATTCTGAAATGTTCTGACATTTTGAGTGTGCAGTTGGAGTTGCAGGAGATGTTCACTGGGCATTTTTAACTGTTTCTGGAGGAGCCGTGTAAAGAGCATTCTTCATCCAGCATCTTAGCTGTGCAGAGTTGGGGTGCAAAGTTTAACACTGAGATATCCCATGATGAAGAAAAGTCTCAGATGATAAATTGGCGATTAAATTTGTATTGATGAAATTCATATTGGAACACATGTACATTACATATTGGTCTTCAGAGAACAATAAAGATTAAGGGATTGAAGTCAAATTTGTCAAAGTGGTTTATTTCTGCGTTTAACAACATTGTACATTTCAATACACTGAGCAAAAATATAAGCATATACCAGGAAGACTCCTCAGTTAAGAATTTATTTTAGTTGTTTCTCACTCTCTTCCCTTAGTCCTTTCAGGGAAACAAAGACCCTCTGGGCACTATACAACTAAAGAGAGCAGTCACCATGCCAGCGAACTTTGCAAGAACAAGTATTTCCATCGGTATGGAACTGGGAAAGCCTAGGTTCCCATAGATTGGTGTCATATAACTCCTGATTGCTCTGGCCATAATAATTCTCGCTTTCTGTATCTTCCTAGTATTCCCATCATGGACCGTAAATATTTCCCAGGGCCCTGTATATCTTCCCACTCCTTTCATGCTTGGAGGTAGTTGTTTGCATCTGCCCATAAGACATTCCTCTCTGCTAACTTGGCATCAGATATCACTAGCTCTCAAAACTGCCCAAGCAGCTAAGAGGAAACAATACTCTCCTATTCTCACTAAGTCCAAAACACAAGCTGGATAGTAGCTACCGCAAGTCCACCTTATCATGGAATCACCAGAGAGCACAAAGCATCTCTTAAATGAGTTTGAGATCACCTTTCATTGTTTGTAAACAAAGTAAATTATGCAAATTAGTCAAGTGTATTTTATCAAAGGAAATGGTTAAGCAGTTGAACAAAGAATTGCAAATAAAGAACATTTTAAATGTAGATACTTATCCTTCCTTGGTTTTGAGACTCAAATTTCTCCCCTCTTCTCCCTTGTTTCTCTTAAAATATATTTCCATTGCATTCCTCAGAAACAGTTTGTTATGTGAATTGTGAAACATCTCATTTGACTCATTGCTTTTAATTCACTCTGAGTTCTGCACAGAAAATAGACAAGATGAGTTAATATTATAGACAGACTTTTGTTCTCTGGATTCCCTCTTCTCCACATCACTAACTTTAGGGACCCTGCACTCACAGACACCCCCGGCAATATCCTCAGTCCTATCTGCAGTGCTTCCAGTTCCCCAGCTCCACTTCTACCTCTGCTGCAGATTTCTATCTCCTGCACCCAGCACCCCTGCAATCCCTCCGTGCCATTCCTGCGTCCGCCTCCATCCCGCTGCCATGCGTAGCCTGATCCCATCCCACTGCCTCACATGTGTTTGGCCTCTCAACTGGACAAAAACCAGAAAATAATTGGACAAAAAGCAGCAAATAACTGAAGCAACTGGGAGCGGTGTACATAGTGACTGGCCAGTGAGCAGCTGCCTCAAGGCTGCAAGGCAATGGCTAAAGCCTGCCTCTCCCTCAACGCAGGCTCTAGTAGGGTCTCTTTCTCTGCGTGATTTTGGCAAAAACTGTAGGAACTTAGTATCCCTGAGATATTTTCCCTCAATTCCTTGGACAAATTTGATGGAGGTGACACAGCTGATGGAAAAGAAGGGGAAGGGCAACGGGAAGGAAGGAGAAGATTTGACAAAAAGAGACAGGCAGACCTGTCACATCATCTTTGTTTTGTTAGGAAAATAGACTACCGCTCCCAGCCAACTCCGAAAACACTATGTCTTCAGATGCTGGGCTGTGTTTGGTTTGTCTTCTCCTTCCCAATGGTCTTACTGAAAGTGAATAACCAGAGGAGGGGCAATCAGCCACACTGAAGGATGGGAAGAGAAGCCTCTCTGAAGCAGAATGTACGTATGCTCCACCATTCACCCAACATCCATCCTTGCAATATTTGAACGAGATGCAACAACAACCGGACCTTAAAATATCGTTCACACATACAAATTATCACAGCCTGATTCCATTCACTACACAAGTGTTTTATAATTTGAAAACAAGCTCTTTGGTGGCATGACAAATACAAGATGTCAGATTCTGGTTGCACAGATATTCATTGTTCTGTTGTCATTAATACTCCTAATCTATGCCAGTGGAAACGATGCCCTTGCATTAACAACACATGAACCAGACAACTGAGAGGATTACTTCCAGCAAGGCATCCGCTCCCTGTCCCCCTCCAGACTGCCTGTTCTCGTGGAAAGAAGTGCTCACAGAAATGTCCTTAAAGTGTGCATGGAGGAGCTCTAACTCCGATGCAATCTGAGGCAGAGTAGAGAGAGTGCTTGGAAACATGAACTATCCCAGCATTTAACCACATTGCTCTGGTTTTATCATTATGGGGAGGGATAGGTAAAGATGAAGGGAGCCAGCTAAGTTCTTCATAGGCACGAGGGAAGGGAAGGCCCTCATTCCCCTGCCCAATTACTGCTCTGAGGGCAATGGGCACCGCGGTATGTGCAAAGCAGTTCTGTGCAGCTTTCCTCTCCTGTTAAGGCTGGTTTTCTGTGCTTGTCCTCCGAACTTCTTCCTGTCACCCCTGGTCTGGTTCTCGCTGAGATGAATCACACACTCTTTGCATACTGCACATCCCCAGGCGAAATATCTCACGGAAATGCAACCACAGTTTAGTCACAGTTTGAATTAGATCCACTCAGTCACACACTATAGGGGGGTTTTGTTGATTTGTTTGTTGCATATATACTGGCTGTTAATTTTTATTGCTTGTAAACTTTCTGTCTATAAAATCTGTGTGAAAGCTGGACTACCATGTTAAAGGAAAGTTACCAGATGGGGAAAATATGGTTGATTAAAGTGGCTGTTTCCATGTTTGCTCAGTGTTGTGACACATCTTCACATTGGGTAAGGTGATTGGCAGAGAAACAACAGCAGTGAGCACTGATGAGTGTATGCGTCATGTATAAATGCCTGGAGCTGAGTAGGGCTTGGGTTTTGCAAACTTCACAGAGCTCCTGAGTCTGATTTATTGTAGGTTTTGCCACAAAAATGAAGAAATTAAAAAAAAAATCAAAATAAGTGTCACACCTCCTGCTTTAGACTAGTGAATGCAAAATGAAGGAAAAGCAGGGAGACTGTCTCAGGCAGAGAATTAAGGTTATTTTAATACTACAAGTACTCTACAGTAGGTACAATCCTATTTATTCCTGTGTATTAGCTTCTCTTTTTCCATTCCAGAAAGGAGGGATTGTTTTCCTGTTAACCCTGGAGGTTTAGGCTGAGTTTCCAGATCAATCACAGATGTTGAGTATGATCTGAAACTCATGTCATCTCCTGTTCCTTCAGCACCCCATATATAAAATGCAGATAACACTTCTCCCACCTTAGCCTTGAAGCTTGCATGTTTTGAGTGCAGTTTATTCTCTGTGTGTGTGTGTGTAGATATATACTGACATATAGACAGAAATATACAGACTGGTCCCAGTCACCTCAGGGTCTGATTTTGCTGGCCTCCGGCTAGTATTATAAAGTGAGAATAAATGGCTTTTAGTAAGGAGCAAGCATGGTGGACAATTTGTTAACCCACCCACTGGTCTACAAATGGACACCAATTAAACCTGTAAGCACTGGTTCCCATGATGTCCTACACGTAGCAAACAGAGATGCAATGGACAGATTTCAAGAAAATTTGCACCTCAGGATATTTAAACATTTAAAAAGGGCTTGTTTCATTAGAGAGGGACAGCAGTGTTAGTCATCCCGAACTGCTGGGGTAAAAAGCCCAAACACATCCCTGCCTAAACTGTTCCCTGGGTGCAGAAGCCACTGTGCTGGTTATCCAGACATTGTTGGACATCTTGGCCCTGTGACACAGAAGGACGCTGGCAGCTGGTCCCATCCTCACTGCATTGCTTATGGCAGACATTGCTTCAGTCCTTGTGGATGCTGTACCAGACGCTGCTTGTCTCATCTCACACCCATCCTGAAAAAGCCTGTTTTTCAGGCTGTCAGCCTGTACCCAGTCATCTTCTCCCTTCATCAATAGCCTCTCACCGTTTAACTCTGCTCTCAATCCCTTTATTCACAGCAGCTAACCTAGAGCTGTCTTTTCTTCAGCCCAAAATATACCTTGATGCCAAGGCAGAAGTCTCTGAGGTCCTCTTTCTTTGTATTTGCTGCCGGCCTGAGGCAAGGTTTCTTTTTGTGTGGTCCCTTCACCAGGCATAGCTTGCTTTCTCCATTCAGCTTTCTTCCGCGAAGGCCCAACTTTCATGGAAGGCCCTAACTTGTCCAAGGATTCAGCTTTTTCTGCGCTAATTATAGAATCATTAAGGTTGGAAAAGACCTCTAACATCATCGAGTCCAACCATCAACCCAACACCACCATGCCCACTAAACCATGTCCCTAAGTGCCTCATCTACACGTCTTTTAAATACTTCCAGGGATGGGGACACCCACCTCGCTACAACCTCCTTTCAGGTAGTTGTAGAGAGCAATGAGGTCTCCCCTCAGCCTCCTTTTCTCCAGGCTAAACAACCCCAGTTCCCTCAGCCGCTCCTCAGAAGACTTGTTCTCCAGACCCCTCACCAGCCTCGTTGCCCTTCCCTGGACACGCTCCAGCACCTCAACGTCCTTCTTGTAGTGAGGGGCCCAAAACTGAACACAGTATTCGAGGTGCGGCCTCACCAGTGCTGAGTACAGGGGCACGATCACTTCCCTACTCCTGCTGGCCACACCATTTCTGATACAGATGTCATGACAGAAGTCCCAGGGATGTTTCCCCTTCCTGGCTGGCACATCGCTGCATGGGACAGAGCAGGGATGCAGCACTTGGGAAGCAGAGCTGATGGGTCAGAGCAGGGAATTAAGGAAGTGTTTAGACAAGAGTTTCTTCTGAGCCAAACGGACCCTAGGTTTGTATAGAGGAGGGGTAAGGTCACCATGAAGCCTCATCATTTTCATTTCATTTCACCATGAAATCCACTCCTGCAGCACTGAAGTCTGCTCCATCTGTGAGCTGCTGGTTACAGCTTCTCTAGGAGCACCTGCGCATTGCTGAATTCACTGAAGGGAATTAGTTAGGTCATTAATCATTTAGGTGGTTAATTTGTAAGGGGAATTAGGTGCCTGTATAACCCTGTGGGGTCTCACTGAAAACAAAGGGCCTTACTCCCAGGTCTCTGCATTTGCATCCAGTTATTGCAACTGCAGCTAGCAAAGCCCTATGGGGAAAAAATCTGCTGAAATGAAAGAAGAAGAAAAGTGTTTGTAGCTCTTTCAGGGAGCACCTGCAGAGCAAGAAGCTGCTCTCCAATTGCTTCAAAAGCCATGCCGGACGTGTATGCACTGTGCAAAAAAAGGTCTTCAGTTGGGCAGAATGGGGGAACAAGGTAAATCTAGGTGCTGATGAGATGCATTTCAGAAGACTTCCCAAAGGTGGTAATGAAGTGAAGCTTGGCTGAAAGGCTGCAGAGGGGCCAGACTGACTTTTGAATTTCCCAAACAAAAATCAAAGTCAAACAAGGACAAGCAACCCAGAGTCTATCATAATGTTAAGCTGACATGATTATTTGGAGACCTCACTGTATAATATGAGAGACTTCTGCTGTTCAGGGAAGATGGTTATCCTGGTGGCTGGGCAAAAGTCCCCTCCTCCCAGACCCCAGAGGTGGCAGAAACACTAAACAGCTGGAGGCCAAAAGCAGGCGCTGAGGCTGGTGCTAGTGCAAGGGATGCTTCTGATGAACACAACTTTCTTTCCATTTCTGTCACCAATGTTTTTGTTCCCCAAACCCTGCTTGATACCCAAAGAGATACACTGCCTGGTGAAAGGCTTTGCAGTGCATAATAATTTAGAGAACCAACCAACAAAGTGCAAACCTTGGTGATGAATTTTATTTTAAATATTCTTATAAATGGAAGAATAATCAGACTTGCTCTGGCCTGATAATTTATGAGCTAGCTGACAGATGATAGCTTATGATCTTCCCTTAGAGGGCATGAACTGCTTTCTGACAACATAATCAGTCCTTCAGACATTTTTTAACTTGTGTAAGCTAAGCTTTTTTTCTCAGGCTTATTAGCAAAGGATGCCTGTCTACTCCAGGCACGTTCTGAAAGGAAAACCATGGTATGGGATAATTTCTGTGCAAGAATATGAAATGCAATTTAACTTGGTGGCATGATGTCAGGCAAAATAATTCATTTCAAGGGAGCCTTTGCCATCACAGCAATTGAATATTCAAATGTAGCTGCTGGCCAAGAATTCAATCACCAAGGTGTCCCCTTTTTGGGCTTACCTTTTGGGGCCTGATATGCAGAGGACAGATACCTTTCCCTTGATAATTCTCCCTCAGTCACTCCGAAAATCTTAGCTAAAGCTTTTGTTTTCAGCATCACGCTAATGGTGCTTCTTCTGTTGGTGGCCAGTTAGCAAGAAGAAAAAGAAAAGAAGAGGGGTGAGGAAGCAATTTTTTTGACTGTTAAATAATCATTTACTGCTGAACTTTGAACTGCAGAAAATTTGGAGATATGGAAAATGTATGTCCAAAATGAAATGTATGTCCAAAAAAGCAAAACATGGGCATAAATTATTACAGTATTTGGTTCTAGATGTGCAGACATGACACAACAGTCATAAAAACAACACCAAAAAAATGCTCATTCTGCACTGTCATACTTGTTCCTTCCCTGGTACCCATGAAAGGCAGCTTTCTAAGCTGACGCTTCTGGTCTGTAGCTCTGTGGTCAGCCCAGCGCTGGCACTCTGGACATACGACTTTCCTGCAGGGGTCACTTTGTGGCATTTGGGAGTGCCAAGCTGCTACATGGTGCACACCACTGGACAATCCAGGCACTGCGACTCTGGATGCCACGTATCTGGAGGTCAGTGCAGCATTTGGAGATGGACAATCAGCCTGATTTTGCTCCCACATACAAATAGCATAACTGATGGGGATAAGTTATTTCACCTTTTTCCCCAAGCTCAGAGGACAATCTGGTCTGTTGCCAGGTCCATTTGGGCTACGCAGATAAAGATTTTGCAAAACATCCTTGACCTTGCCACAGTATTTTCCCAATCTTTACTGAATTTCAGTGAAAAGAGACACATTCTGCTGGGGCATGACCGGGAGAAAGAGAATAATGCTGCTCTGATGCTAGCAGTGGGTAAAACACTGAAGCAGATTTAAAATTTCAAATTAAATTTGAGTTTTACAGCACCACAGGAATTGATTAAATGTATGCTTTCTTTTGATACAGTACTCCGTTTGCTCACTCTGCTGATGACGGAGGTACCGGGGACTGGACTCCAGTCGGCTGCTGCACAGCGAATAATGCTCCTTGCATCTCCAGGACCTGCCCTGCCTTCAGTCAGACCGCCTGTGGCACGGCCTCTCCTCATTAGCACTGTCCTCATGGGGAAAGAGTGCTTCAAACCTCAGCCGAAAGGTGTTTGACTGAGCACCTGTGACAAGCAAAGCTTCCAGCTTTCACTCAGAAGAGGGAAAGCCTGCAGAGCACCCATGCAGACCCAACAGCATCTGCGAGCCCCCCCCTGCTTCTTGCCACATCTCATTTGTGGACAAGGGGACAACCTAGCCTCTCAGCCCACCCATTTAGCTTTCCTGCAGCACAGCTGAATGCCAATTGCCTTGTGGCAACTCGCTCACTGCAGCCTTGAGCCAACCCCCTGCTGAAATCCCAGGGAGACCTGCTGCTGATCCCATGGCTCCCCATGGCTGGGATTGAAACAGCCTTATCCTCCTAAAAATACACTCCCTTCTAGCCTGAGAATACCCTATTTGAGGTTTGTTTTTTTTCTGATCTCATTTATTTCCCATCACTGTGCCTGTGATTACTCTCCCTCAAACCCTCTCTCTCCCTCTTACAAGCATGCCTTGCCTAATTCCTCCCGAGATGTTACCAGCTGGGATGATGAGCAGCTGAGCTCCCTGTATTACTGCTGACGCAGGTGGGCTGACAAATGAAAGAGCGAGTGCGAGCCACGCCGGGTCAGCTTTTACAGGGAACAGGAGAGGGAGGCTGACGGGCTGGCAAACAGCAAGAGCCAGTGGCTCTTGATCGCCCTTCCCTTTGTGGCTCTGGGTGCGGAGCAATGCAGGGGAAAGACCCATATGCTTCACTGCCCTCAGCTTGCCAAAAGCCCCTGACTACCTGGCTGATCTGAGCCCTGCCCAGCGCACTGTTACACAGCCAGCTGGCAACTTTGCAAAGGGATTCAGTGCTTTTTATTAGGTTGTTTGTTGTTTGTTTTTTTTTTTTTCCCCTTGCATGCACCCCTAGGATAAAGAAATGTGCATGGCGTGACTGCCCAAGGCCTGCTCTAGCAGAAAACGCTGCGAGGCGGTGGGAGGTGAAGCACCATTTGAAGAACAATGAAGCATGCCCTTAGTTTCTCTCCCTAGAAGAGGGACTGGATCCCTTTTCACAACGTGGTCCCTGTGACCACAGGGGCTTTGGGGTCAGGAGCTAATCGGCGAGCAGCCAGGGGCATAGTTTGATTCTGCTCGTTCAAAAGCCTCACCGCAAACTGGTGTCTGTATTGCTGGCACAATATAGGATGCACCAGTGAATACAGCAAATCTAGGATTAGCGGTGTTCATCTTTGTGCAGCACACAGAGAGAGCGGCATAGTTCAGGAGGAGGAGGAGGAGGATCGGGGAGCCCAGGCTCTCAGGTTCATGCACCTTTTTCACTGCCATAGTAGCTCCTGGCAGCGGAGCTTTGTTACCAGCTCAGCCACCTTTCCCTGTGTGTTCCTCTGCTAGTGATGCTTCTAGTGAGAAGGTGTTTCTTCTTTTGTATTTGACCGATTAAAAGAGAATTACTCTGTTTATGCTCTGCTTCACTAATGAATCTGGATTTATGTGTGAAAGAAGGCAAAAGAGTTTGGGATAAAATCTACTCTAAAATGCAAAGATCTTGAATGACCATTCCTGCAATGGACACATTACACAATATAACAAGTAAATAAAGCCTTAAATGGCCCTTTGTCCTATAAAATTCTCACTTAACTCCTGGGGAGCAAGGCTGATGCTGCTGGTCATTTTACCCAGGCAGACAGACCCTTTCTGTATCTCATCGCAGGGACACAAAAACCTCAGGCAGAGAGCCATTAGTGTCTGCTGCTTGCTTAACTGTGGTTGGCTCATACTGTTTTCCATTCACCTGCATAAAATAAATCCCACAAGGACAAAAGTGAAAATAAGCGTTACTACATACATTCTGCGTTATGTTGTTAAAGTGCAACAGAAACAAAAATGTGTCACCCAATGCTCTGTATGGAAACCAGTGGGCAGGTGGTGGCCCTTGGGGTGTGATCGAGTGGGTTTGTTTCACCACTAGATGACACTCGTGTCTCTTGAAAAGGATCCTGCCGCCCCTGCCGCTGGCTGCAGGTAGCCAAAATGTTGAAATCTGAGATTAACCAGGCGTCTCCTCTCCAGGTGGGAGCTCCCTGAGCGCCTCTCAGACAGTCACTGCCTGCTTAATGCAAGTGGTTGCGCATTAGGAAGCTTCACTTTTTATGTTGCAAAAGTAAGGTGAGGAAAAAGGATGAGCTGACTTTTCAAACGTTGGTTTCCCTTCCAACAGAAGGAAGGTAATGTGTGCTCAGCAAGAGGGTTTCTCCTACTGACTTGTGCAACATGGCCATGGATTAATGAGCGAAGGCATTGATTTGGTTGTCAAAAGTACAGTGTGCCCAGGGCCCAGGTCCTGCAAGACACCAGACTCACTATGAAACCATGATCATGCTGTGCCTCCCACCTAACACCGCTTTCACAAGGCCACGATGCTTATGTGGTATTACTGCTAATACCCAAATTACCCTCTGCAAAACTAGGACAACTCCTTGCCACCCAGGGCTCTCAGGAGACGGAAACCGTTCCTGTATGCAAGTGCTCAAATACCGCAGGGTAACATGCTGTAGCCACCACTGCAATAGAAAACTTTTTGAGTGATACTCTCCGTTCTGTTTCAGTGTTTGACTATAAGTATTTGATACTGCAAATTTTGGAAAGAGGAGTCAGTAAAAAAAAAGCCTGAGATTAAAACGCTGGTGTGGCTTTAGGTTAACACAGCCATCATGTAGCAGAGCACTACAAAGGACACAGGCAAGTGTAGAACATGGTGTTTAAGGACAGTTGTAATTATATTTCTGAAAACTCTCCATGAAGAAATGTCCACATACTTCTAACTGTGGATCTACGTGCTTATTGATGCCCAGACAAATACTGAAGGGGTGAAGACCCCAATTCTCCCAGAAATAAGAGAATACAACAATATTCAAACATAGCCTGAGATGGCAGCCCTAACCCCGTCCTCCGATTGACTTGAACAGGCTGGTAGGGCCATGCAGAATCCCACGGGATTGGTTTTCCACAGATCTGCTTGCAAGATGAGAGATTTATGATTTTTACAGCTTAGCAAGTGATTATAGAGATAATGGGGGCAATCTGTCAGCAAGCTAACCTTTGCAGAAACTTCCTAATATGAAGATCTTCCTCTCACATTGTGCATCTTAACATGAATAATGATAGTCTCATGAATTTTGCTATTTCAGGTATTCCCCGGCTTATGGTCTTTGTTTCCCCTTTTTCTACAAAAATGGAAAGCTGCTTCCCAAACACGTTTCCTCGCTTGCAGTGCTGGCCAGGCAATTAACAACTTCACCCACAATCAATACGCGGAGTTTTCCTGAGTATATAATGCAGTAGGTAAGGAGATGAAGATAGATTTTTCCCGTGTAAGCCTTCCACAATAAACCCAAGTATTTACTTCTCTCGCAGTAAATCTACTCGCCTCCTTTTAATCATGATGTTGAAATAAATTCAAGATATTTTACTTGTCTGTCCAAAAACTAATGAGGAGAAGATTTGCAGGCAAGCAGGGTATTCTTGATAGTGAATTATTGGATGGAGACTCAAGAGACTCAAGCTAGCCCCTAAATCTACCAGCCTGAAAAGTCTAGTTAAGACTTTTGCAGTGCTGGACAAATCTGAAAATGAGACTCCAGGCCACCGGTCCCTTAAACCTTACCTTGTTCCTGTGGCAGTACAAAGTAAAAGCTGTATGTCTGATTAGAACTATTACCATACAAAGGGGAAACCAGTCCATATTAGGGAGCCAATTTGCAGACACAGCTTGTTTACTTTTGGACAAACAATACTGCCTGTGAGAGCCCCGTCTCAAGCACAGCTCCTGCTGACTTCAGTGGGAATCTGGTATGAGTCAAAAGTGGAGGCTCAGTAGTGCTCTACAGAGAAGCATAATCATAATTATAGCAAGGATTACAATTGGAGACTTTCAAAGTCAATCAGACTGCTTCTGTTAATATCAAGAGCTGTCTGGTGGCTAAATTGCCTAGACTAATTCTTTTTTAACACCTCAGCCATAAGACTCATCATTAGACAAATGCCATATCCTAATATATACTGCAGCTTAAACACAATGAGAGCTTCAATCTGTTTTTTAATCTGTGATATTCTCTTATTGCCCACATACTGGGGGGAAAAAAAAAGTTTTTTGTAGGCAGAAAACTGCACGGACTGTTCCCCATCAGAAGGTTCTCGCAGTCATCTTGTCCCTGAGAAGTGATGGGCTCCTGCAGACCTTTGGTGCATGCTGACATTTGAAAAATAAGTAATAAACAAAACTTAAAACAAATGTAAATGGTTTGCTGTAGCTCTCAATGCTGCAACTCAAAAATTTGCTGAAAGAAAACAGCATACTAATATGTATCAGATTCATAAATGGAAGGAAAAGGTCAATCAGCTGTTCAAAAACCTAAGCAGCCCCTGGTATGATTCAACTTTCTTGTACAGTTAGCTACTCAGTCCGTGCAAGAGTACTTGGAGGGGAGAAAACAGACGCTCATTTATCCCCATCCCCCGTTTTCCTCTTGTACAACACGCAGAGTGTGGATTTGGTGTTCCAGCTGAAGAACCTGCCCAGGGCCAAGCAGATGCACACCCAGTGGAGATGGCACCTTGTACTGTGTCTTCATTCAAGGCGATGGCCTTCAGGTCATGCTCCTCATTGGCGCAGGTAGGGTCAGTGCCTCTGAATAGTACCCTGAAGTTGCCTGGAATATTTTTATGCTTGTTCATTCCCTGGATCTGTTTTAAAAGGCAAGCCTTGTACTCGGAGATGGCAGCCCGTATTTTCAGAGCTAGACTCCACCAGCAGTTAATTCAAACCGGCCTGATTTTCAGTGCCCCGATTTGAAGCAAGTTCCTCAGCTCCTCACAAAATCAAGTCATTTTTAGTTAGAGACCTACCTTTTGGTAACTGATCGGGAATATTATCTACTGCCTTTAAACTGTAATGCGTTACAAAATTAGAGGGACAATTTATGGGACAGCAGATACTTCCCTCTGCAAGTTACTGACTGCCCAGTACGTTATATCCTTATAATGAGTCAATAAAACAAGTCACAGCTACAGCACAATGAATGTCAAGAGGCACAATGGACAGTAGGTATTTTTAATGATTTACTCTATCAGCCTCCTGAACAAGCACTTGCACTTTTTGGAAGTTCACTGCACTACACTGTGCAAGGTAAGTGACTATCGGTATTTCAGCTGCACCTCTTGTACTGCAGTGAGATCAATACTGTGCACCGTTGTCAACCTTGCCGGAGGAGAAAGGTCAGCTGATCAGTCATCTGGCCGAGCACCGGCAACAAGAAGTAGGAAAGTCTTCTAGGATCAAAGGCTTGAGGCAACTAAAGCTAGACACAGGCAGCGTCTGCATTCACGGGGGTTTGCAGCAGTGAGGATTCACCCGCTGGTTGGCTGAGCTGTGTTTGAGATTTATCGTGGCGCAGTTACACATGCGGTCTTTGAACGGGCAGAGGGATTGAAAGCCACACAAAATCCTTCCAGTTCACACAGATTCATTCTCCTTCGAAAGTAGAATAGGGCAAGACAGGGCACAGCTTTGAAGGGCCTAGCTGAAAGCACTACACTTTTGTTATTTTGCAGACCAGTGCCTTTCAGTTATTACTTCTAACTTTGTGTATTTATAGCGCTACTCAAAACCGAGTACATGTTTTGCTCTGGGGTAAATAAAAGACTAAGCAGATAGCTATCCTTGCCTGCCGTCTCTCAGAAATAAGCCCAGGTCAGCTAGAAATTCAGCATTTCTCTTTCGCAGCCGCGAATCGCTCAGAGAGCGGGGTTCGGTGGAGCCCGGCCAGGGCACGGCTCAGAGCGGAGCTCCCCTCGGCTCCCCCTGTCCGTCCGTAACACCACCCCCCCCCCCCCCCCCCCAGTTTGCAGCGCGGCGGCTGGGCAGGCGTGGAAGCGGCCTGTGGGTGAAGGAGGGGGGGCAGCACCGCAAGCGCCCCCCGCGCTGCCCGCGTTCCCGGGGGGCCCGCGGGGCCGGGGCCGGGGCCGGGGGGGCGGCTGCCCGCTCGGGCAGGCGGCAGGCATGGAAACACCTCCCTCTAGCGAGCAGATCCGGCAGGCCCCGCCGGGCCTTCCCGGGTGGTCGAGCCATTTGACGCTCAGCGCTTCCCCTCCGCTGCCCCGCTCGGCGTTTGGCCTGGCTTTAGGCGCGGCCGGGGCAGGGGCTGTGCCCGACGCCGCCTGCCCCTGCCAGAAGCCGGAGCGCCCGGCGCTCGGCCCGAGCCTCAGCGAGCCGAGCTCCGCAGGGAAAAGCAGCCCTTACGGGCGAGGGGTCTTAATAAACAACACGTTCGGGAGACGAGACTAGCGCATCTGGCCCGGGCTCTTGGGCAGCCTTAGGCTTGTGCTGGGGTCTAAGCTAGGGGTGGAAAGACACTTCGTTTGGCAACGGCTCTGAAAAAAAATAGATCTTCAGTTCGTCAAAGAAGCACCGAGAGTGCACGCAGGTGTTTGCCTGGTTTGTATTTTTATGAGACCAGAAACACCTGATAGGGGTAGAAGGTGTTAGACTCCTCAGAATGACTGTAAAGCTGTCGTATTTTGTTTTAATAAGTAACACATTTTAGATTTTTACATGAGAAAACAGCAGCATTAGGACTACACAAAAAATCACAAGCCATTTAGTAAGCTAAATACTCTCGTAATTACCTTATTCACGGTGTATATTACCTGTTGGCATTGACACAATTTACATCTAATTTTAGAAATTCCTCCAGGCAACAATCATCATTATGAATTTTTAAAAGTGGCTGAATGACTAAGCCTCCAGATTTAGCTGGCCAGAGTTACGCATTGCCCCTATACCACCTGTACTGTCTTTGATAAAAAAAAAAGTGTGGCACAACCTTTCTGTAGGTTTCTATTTAAAATCATTTCCGCTTTATCTGTATTACTTCCCCATCTAGCCACACTGCTACTAGGGTACAACATGAAAGCAGCAATGAAACCAGTGGAACCTGTAAAAAAGCATGGAACAAGGAAACTTCGGGCCCTGGAGTATCTGAAAGCAAAGTACTTAACTGGACTGTCAAGGGTGATACCTCACAAAGTCCTACCCTGTGCATTCTACTGGCAAAGTCCTGCCCTTTAGCAAAACTCCAGCTGAATTCCACTGAGCAGGGACTTCATCTTACAAAATGTCTCGCACCTGATTTGCAATTGTTCTGCACTGCAGGTCCACACTGTTGTACCAGTGCTGACTGTGTGTTAAATTATATAGATGATATACTCGGCACACATGTGCTGATAGACATGTGGGAGAAAATAATAGACCTCTAGCTCTTGCTAAGGTCAGTGAGAAGACTGGAAATAGAACGACACCTCATCTTGACTCGCTTTTCTGGGCATCCAGTTTGTAAATAGTATGACGGGGAAATGCATTCTTCTCATCTTAGCCATGTTTCCAGATTTTCAATTTTTTAGTTTTGTGGTGAATAAATCAGTCTTTAAGAGAAAGCAGATATGGATAGAGACGGACAAACACCCTAAACAGCACTTGAATATCTCAGTCTATGCATAAATGGTATTTCAGAGCATCAATTATCAAAACAGTTTCCATCTGCAACATCGCAGCTGGAATGTGTTAAGCCAGTAATATATATGGGAGAAAAAAAGAAAACACTCAAAAAACCTAAGGTGCCAATGAAGTCTTTGAAACTGTTAACACTGAATAGGTGGAAGCCACTTAAGCAAGTCTGAGAAATGTGCTTTCAGGAACTAAGCTTTTGCACTGGAACAATAGAAAAGCAGTCCCTTGCTTTTCCTAATGCTTTTGATGATGATGGGGAAGTGCTGTGAAACTCATTCTATCGAGAGTAAGGACAAGGTGAGAGGAAGCAGCTTCTGATTCCTTCATTAGCTGAACCTCACATCCCCTAATGCCCCATTTCTGTGGTGTAAGAGAGAAAAGTAGAAGCATTGCTTTAGGCACTTGTGACTCATTTCTGGTCTCTTACCTTTCTCTAGTTCCCAAGAATCATATTATTACAGGATATGTAAAACCCTGTGACATACAAGTTTTCATCCCCTTGTCTACCCAGGTGGCTGGGAGTGGAGCAGCTTTAGTCTTTCCTGCATTTCTAGATCTCTGGTTCTAGCCTCTGCCAACAGCTGTCTCCAGAGCCAACTCGACGTTTCTCTGTAGTGGGGGAAAAAAAAAAAAAAAGAATTTTGTGTCCTTAAAGCTGAAGGGACGGAGTTACATTGTGGTCTCTGGCATGGGCAGAGTAGAGAAGAGGAAGGATGGATTTTTCACTGCCCCTTTGTGTCCCTTTAGGCACTTTCTGCTTTCTCTATGTCTGAAGTAGTTCTGGTTGCTCCTAGCCGTGCCACAGCTGATTGCTTTGATTGCCTGTGTACCCTGTCTGTAGCTGATGTCTTCTGTTTTTTGCCACCTGTAAAATGGCCATCCATGGAATGGAAATTAAATCTAGGACACTCCAGGCAACAAAGCAGTGGTCTCTTTAGCAAGACGCTTCATTTATCTGATGTATTAGCAAGTTAAACCTGACCAACACCCCTGAACGTGCAGCTGCTGAATCCTGCCTTCTCACATATTCCAGCTTTGCAACAGGCTGGCTCAGACCTGCAGTCAGGCTCTCTCTTGCTGTGCTCTATACCTGGTCTTGTGAGCATTTCACGGTGGCCCCAACTCAAGGGTAGCTGGGAAAGATGTATGTGTTGTCCTGCTGAGCGGGGCACACACCCACGGATCCACTTCAGCTCTCTCAGGTTGAGGGTACAAAAGCCCAGCTATCGCTTTCCATGGATTGTGCTGCACCCACTGGACTACCACGTGCAAGGCAAACACCTCTCGTGTGTCCCCGAAAGAGTGAGCATTTTGGTGCTTGCCCTTAGGGAGAAGTCCAGGTGTTGGGCAGAGGAGCCCTGGTTTCAAAGAGGAGTGTGCATCCAGACCTGACCTGAAGTGACATGTCCTGGCTACGCTTGGGTCTGTACATTATCTCATACTCAGATTAGCCTGCCAGTCCCTGAACCGCTATCCCTGACCACATTCTTATTGCCACAGAAATCAAAGGTTCTGAGTCCTACCTGACAACCTGCCCATCTCTTTTTAGTATTTTAGCTAGTAACATCTTCAATGCACCTTTCTTTTGTGCTATTGTCTCACTTCGTACAATGCAGACTGTTTCCTCTCCTTCCCTGACTTTCTACTTCTTTCCTGTCTTTGTCCTCCTTTGAGGACAACAGCATCTTGTTTTTCTGCAAATAACGAGAATATTTAAATCATTGAAACATTACCTGGACTGTGAATCTATTAGGGCTGATTCAAGAAATGAATGAGAGGAAAAAAGGGCTCTGCAAGTGAGATTTCTTTCATTCTGCAAACTGCTGTGTGATTATGCAAAGCTGTTCTCTTATGTTTTCTGCCAGACAAAATATGTAGACACTTTTTTTGCCTTTTGGAGGGGAAATGCTGTGCATGTGCATAAATGCTGTGTCTCTTCCTTGAATTAAAATGAGACCTTACATAGCTGGTAAATTGCACATTGCCGGGGTGAGCAGACTGGCAGCTCAGAACTGAGCCTGATTTCACAGCACATTGCTTGTCTCAGCAGCGAGGCATCCTGGAACGGGTTTGGTCTGGTTTTTGGTCTGTAACTCATTGTGTAAATGCCAGCCAAATTAAAGCAAAGCAGATGGGACAAGTCATTTGAAGATTAATGAAGCTACTTGCGTTAAAAAGGAACTTTAGATACGTATTTTAATGAAAAAGATCCTTTCTAGTTCATAATAGCTGGTCAAAAGAAAAGGATCAAGCACTGAAAACTGCTAAAGCTTAGCAGAACACACCTGCAAAGAATTATTAGAAGTGATTAACTCTGTAAAGTTAAATTAACTTTACTCCCCATTAAACTGAATTATCAAGTCAAAGACTTAATTTCTTTCTCAGGTACCTGCATTGCTTTGTGAATACTACCTTTCTTCTTAAAATGTAGAAGTAAAGCAAGCAAAATCTATGGAATTCTTTAGGGATTATTCACAATGCAGTCTAACATGTTGAGAAGTTTTCATTCGCCTGTGGCATTTGCAGTTTCCATCAAAACTTTTCAAAACTTGTGCTGAACAGTGACATTTTCTTTTGTATAGCTGGCTATACTTCATATGAAAGAGAAATGAATATCAGGAATCAGTACAGTAAACAAATTCTTTCTGTTTTACCACTACAAAAATGCAGCTCAACCGTAAAGATGCTCTTAAAGATGTCCCCCTGCTCTAAAGAATGTCTAAATCTTTAATCAAAATTCCAGCCAATCACAAAGTGTAATTGTAAAATATTTCCAGTATTGCCCTAAGCTCATCAGGTCTCTCAAACTGCATAGCCGGTCCCCAGGAGGAAAGCCAGGCTTGTCTCTCACGTGCCACTGTGCTGATTCCTGAAACTGCTTCTTCTTATGCAAGTCCTCAGCAATGACCAGATACTACGAGACTGTCCTACTGCATTTTAAACACAGAGATTGGAATTAGCTCTGTATTTGGCTGATGAGTTGGAGGTACTTAAGGTATGGGAGAATCACACAAAC
This sequence comes from Aptenodytes patagonicus, assembly GCF_965638725.1. NCBI lineage: Eukaryota > Metazoa > Chordata > Aves > Sphenisciformes > Spheniscidae > Aptenodytes > Aptenodytes patagonicus. The sequence goes on from NC_134951.1 coordinate 76,727,194, forward strand.
ACAAAAAGAAAATCTTACCAGAATATTGGAGACCGGCTCTGTCAGAAGCACACAATCTTCTGCCAGAGACAAATCAGGATTTCTGAGCTGTTGGAGTAACCCATCCTCTTCATCTAGTATAGAGATGGCTATTGCCCTACTCTTCTTCAGGAGTAAGACTTGGCATTTCAGGGGAGAAGTATGCAACTCTCTAAGTCACAAGACAACTAAACTGCAACATTTAGAGATCGACATAGTTATCTATCTGTGCTGTTCTTCATATACAAAGTCCTTCCATGAACAAAAATTAGAGGCTGTGTAAGTTACAAACTGTGCAAACTTTCTCAGGGATGATTTTCTATAAGAAATATTAGAAGGCAACTGTTCAACCCCTGCTCCCACTCCCTGAAATCCAAACCCTCTCTTCTGTGACTTGAAGCAACCAGATACCTGGTAAAGTACGCTTTGATGCAGCCATTCCTCTATTGCACCTCCAAAACGACTGTCATCTTAAAAGATCGAGCAATCATATCTTGATGCAGAAAAGCTCTCCCTATCTATTCTGTTCTGTAAAGGGCTTGACCCCGTGTTTCAGTCCTTTGCTGAAGTTCTTTACTGAATAAGAGAGCACAGAACTTAAAGCTTGTCCTTACGCTCCTACTGAATCTGGCCCTGAATGGCCAAGCTGACTATAAGCAGGAACGATGACTATCCAAATTCCAGAGCTTTTATTTCAGGAAACCTTAAGAAAATATGCATGCTTGATGCAATATGGCATATTTCTGAAACGTACAATCTGTAAAAACAGAATTTGAGCAATTTCTTGCACTGAATACAGGCAGTAAATTCCTTTGATATAAAGGCTGGTTAAATTTCATAAAATTATAGTGCTTAAAAGCTGTCTTACTCCTAAAGAGCAAAAGAATAAAAGTGCTTTATCCATGTGAACACACAATTTGACTGCTGGGCAACTTGGTCTACAAACTGGAGGCAACAATCCTATCAATTAAAACACAACGTATAGCTTTACTTGTTTGTTTTTCTTACAGTAAAGTGCTAAACATGATGGCTCCTTAAATTACTGCAAATGGCTGTTCTGAAATACAGTTACATTTTGTTTTAGTTTTTGTACATCTTTCCCCACTGACTTAGCCTGTAATATAGTGCAGCATGTAAAAAGCTGTTGTGTTGATGTAAAACTGATGCATATGAAATTTCATCAGTCGTCTGTTCCTGGGTCCAGTGTATGTAAATTCTTTGGCACAATCCAAACAAGGCCTTTTCTCTCCCAGGCTCCATTATGAAGTAAGTGGATATTTTGTTCTTCTGGAATATGCACAGGGATTTAATAAGACTGCTGCTGTGCTTCTCTTAAAACATTACGTACTCCAAAGTACATGCAATTAAACAGCGTGACAGTAATTCACTCCCTCATATCTGCGTTGTTGAAATGATAAATGAGCCAATAGAGACCTTCACAAACCACACAGCAGTTTTGACGATGCCACATTACTCTTTAAAATGAAGAAATTATGAAACTTAGAATTGTGTCTAACATCAGAACTAGATTTGATAATGTGGATCTGAGTGCACTGTGTCTGAGTTTAAGTCAGTTTATGGCTGATTACATGCGGGGATGGGTTGTGATCATGCAGGTTATTAGCTGAATTTTTGACATTTAGATGTCGATTATGCTGGCTTTTGGAATTGGATTGATTTTTACAACAGAATGTCATTATAACGCTTGCAATGACATCAAGAACAGAACTTCAGCTTGATCTTCCTCTACAGAAGCTCATTAGAGATTCACATAGAAGACAACCAACACGTGCTATTGCCATGGAAACAAGATGGAATATTATGAAGCAGTATAGCCCATATTCCAAAATAGAGAGGACAAAGTCAGAGCAATTATAGCACAAGACTGACAGGCTTTTTATTTGCAGCCTGTATGGGTCAAAGCAAAACTTAGCTCCTGCTCTTTGAAATGAAAATCACCAGTGCGGTTTTAGGACTCTGGTTTCAATTCCTCCTTTTCAAACAGGAAAACTCAAGCCAGTTAGTTTAGTTTACGTTGTATGGGAGGAAGGAGGCCGAATGGAGGCAGAGGCATCACAGCAGGTGTGTAGGTGTGATGATGTACAAAGAACAGACATCACAGAACTGATAGAGGAGTGAGTCGAGTTCAAGCCAGGCAGCGAGGTACTGATAAAACAGAGGTGAGCAAAACCAGCAGAAGCTGAACATCTGGTATGTCATTAAGATGCAGAAGAAAGGCTAGTTTCAAACTCCATGGCTAGCCAGTATCAGCGGCCAGAATGCAAAGGATAAAATTTGTTGTGATTTGCATGAAATAGATGAGTCCCATGGTTTCTCATGTTGCCTAGATAATGAAATGCTTTTGGACATCCTGGGCATATTGTATGTACACACTATGTAGGCAGTCCAACTTCCCAAGCTTCTGCTTGTGACTACATACGCAGGAAGTTCCTAAAGCCATTTAAAACAGCTCTGTCTGGCCTAGAGAGAGTTTTCACCATTGTAAGAGTTTTGACCGTTGTCTCTGACTACAGAGTGCTAGCTAGTGAGTGTGAATGCACGTATTTTTTTGTGTGTGATGACAATACCCAAAAATATAGGAATTCTATGCTAATGGAAGCCAGAGCTTAGAGGAAATATTTTACCCTTCATGTAGAAAGCCTGTGATTGCCACTTCATTCACACACTGGTTCTACCTTTAAGAAACATTTTTAAATTCCAGCCAAAGGTCTAGGAACCCAAGGGTCTATTGTAATCACTTTGAGCAAAGCCACTGTGGGCAAAACATGGCTTAGGAAAGATAAATAAATAGAGTAATAGGGTTTTAAGGAGTATTCAATGAGCCTTGGAAGGTTGTGCCATGAGTTTGCCACTACAGAGAGTTACTGTGAGATTCAAAAACACCTAAGAGAATGATGAAAGGGAAAAATACTACAGTACACAGAAAGCGTGTGAGTGCCTAGTGAACCAGGCTTTGGGAAGCCTTCCAATGCCTGCATACGAAATGTGCGGTGTGCCACTATTTAATTATTATAAACTCCACAAATTGTCATCCACTTAAGGAGCTCATGTTTCTGCCAAGTTAAATGACTTCAAAACTGATAGGTTACATTCAGTGTTTCAACTCTGGTTCGTTCTTGACTGGTTCTGTTTTGATTGAAAAAAGAGGACAAAAGACACCATGATTTGGGGAGAAGAATCTGAACGGAATATGAATTTTTGTTGCAAAATTTTATTCCAGTAAAACATACAAACTTTAATAGTAGTGAGTACCTTTGTGAGAAGCAAAATACCAAACACTTTGTTAAAAAGAAGAATACTAGATCAATTTTTTTCACTAGCACCAGGCAAAGAGATAAAATGTGATATAGTTGACAAAAATACTGGAAAATAATAAACATTCTTTCTCATCTTTGCATGTAAGCTTTCTTTCCCAAACTGTTAAATACAATTCATTAGTGCTAGCAATTACTTTTTTTTCCCTAAACCTTTTCCGTGCTTTTTTTTGTGTGCATTTGGGCTTTTCCTCTCTTGCTCTGCTTGCAGGACTGCTTCATGAGCTGCCAGCTCTTCTTGTTTTCTGCGCTCAGCCTCTAGCAGCTTACTTCTGTATGCTTCCCGAACGCTGTGAACTCTGCCTCGTGTTTCATCTAAGGATGCCTAGCCAAAAACAAACAGCAATACCCCCCCTCAACACATGAATCTTGATTTCATCACAAGCAACTGTATCCTTCCTGCTATGTTTCACTTTGTGACTCTGTAAGCACAGGGAGAGCATCTCTCCTTTTCTTTTTATGTGTATTTTTATTGATTTGTCACAGTGACACAGCTATATGTCAGTCTTTTCACCATGAAGAAGAAGAGAAAGTTCATGAAAATCCTCTTTAAATTGCTGGCATACTAAGCTAATTGTGTGAAAGGAGGATAGGGCAACAGACTAGTTACCCATCTGGGCCTAGTCCCTCTTCAGTTACTGGCTTGCTTTGTTGTCTTAAACAAGTCCCTCAAAACTTAGTTTTCAGAAATGCTGAAATGGCTTAGGAGCTCTAGTCTTTTAAGAGACTAAAGGAGCCTAAATCACATTGACCTTCATGAGACTTAGGGCAAGTGGGACTTGGACACTTCTGAAAACTTCTTCCTTTACATTTCCATCCTGGAAAATGGGGATACCTGGATACCTTTATATAGTTCTCTGTGGTCTACAGATGAAAAAACTGTAAAAGTGCTAATCAGCACAGTATGCATATTCACAAGTAACTCTCATTTAACCTAGTGGCCTTCTATGATGGAGTGACGACATCAGTGGACAAGGGAAGAGCTACAGATGTCGCCTATCTGGACCTCTGTAAGGCCTTTGACAAGGACCCCCACAACATCCTTCTCTCTAAACTGGAGAGGTATGGATTTGATGGGTGGACTGTCCGGTGGGTGAGGAATTGGTTGGATGGTCGCATCCAGAGGGTAGTGGTCAACGGCTCAATGTCCAGATGGAGACTGGTGACGAGTGGCGTCCCACAGGGGTCCGTATTGGGACCGGTACTGTTTAATATCTTCATCAATGACATAGTGGGATCGAGTGCACCCTCAGCAAGTTTGCAGATGACACCAAGCTGAGTGGTGCGGTCGACATGCCAGGGGGACGGGATGCCATCCAGAGGGACCTGGACAAGCTGGAGAAGTGGGCCCGTGTGAACCTCATGAGGTTTAACAAGGCCAAGTGCAAGGTCCTGCACCTGGGTCAGGGCAACCCCCAGCATCAATACAGGCTGGGGGATGAAGGGATGGAGAGCAGCCCTGCTGAGAAGGGCTTGGGGGTGCTGGTGGATGAAAAGCTGGACATGAGCCAGCAATGTGCGCTCGCAGCCCAGAAGGCCAATCGCATCCTGGGCTGCATCCAAAGCAGCGTGGCCAGCAGGTCGAGGGAGGTGATTCTGCCCCTCTACTCTGCTCTGGTGAGACCCCACCTGGAGTACTGCGTCCAGCTCTGGAGCCCTCAGCATAAGAAAGACACGGACCTGTTGGAGCAAGTCCAGAGGAGGGCCACGAAAATGATCAGGGGGATGGAACACCTCTCCTATGAAGAAAGGCTGAGAGAGTTGGGGTTGTTCAGCCTAGAGAAGAGAAGGCTTCGGGGAGACCTTATTGCAGCCTCTCAGTACTTAAAGGGGGCTTCTAAAAAAGATGGGGGCAAACTTTTTAGCAGGGCCTGTTGCAACAGGACAAGGGGGAATGGCTTTAAACTAAAGGGGGGTAGATTTAGACTAGATATAAGGGAGAAAATTTTTATGCTGAGGGTGGTGAAGCACTGGAAGAGGTTGCCCAGAGACGTGGTGGATGCCCCATCCCTGGAAACATTCAAGGTTAGGTTGGCCGGGGCTCTGAGCAACCTGATCTAGTTGAAGATGTCCCTGCCCACGGCAGGGGGGTTGGACTAGATGACCTTTAGAGGTCCCTTCAAACCCAAACTATTCTATGATTCTATGATTCTATGATTTTAAATTCATACTGTGAAACATCTTTAATGGACATAATTTCTAGAAAGAGCCAAGGAACTACTCTTAATAAAAATTTGCCCTTCTAATATATGATATATGATCCAAAATCATAGCAACATCTGAAAACCTGGACATGCATTCTTATTAGGCTCAGACAGTCACTGGTAGAGAACTATGGCCTTGCAGACTTGTAGTTAAGTAATATAAATCAGGCTGTCTGGGAACTTGTTAAGGAGATGTTTTCAATTGATTTCTGTAAATAGGTTGGTGTGATGTAAAATCAGCTGAATAGTCACCAGCTGATTGCTAGTGGTTATTGTATCACCACTGTGTAACAAAACATTTTGTTCCTATTGACACTCAAGGGTTAAGCCAATTTTGTTAAGATATTTGTACCAATTTCATATGCAATGAATTGGCTGAGTTAATCCTAACAACGGATCCTACACTAATGCTACCAAATTTATAATTTATAGACATAGTTTTTTAAGGATTAATAATTCCAATTTTTTGTTTGCTGGCATCATGCATATTCCAGGAAAACTGTTCTCTAACTTTGCTTAAAGAATGGTGCTTAGGAGCACCTCGTTCTCCTGTGTAAGTTATCTTGTTCTTTATTACTTTCCAAAAAGCCCTATACAATTGTATAACCAAAAAAACCCAGCCAAACCAGAGATGCTTTATCTAATATGCATCTGGTCATGTATGTCAAATCCTCAATTTATTCTCACTTACAACTATCCTTTTATCATGATATTCTTAAAATAGTGTTTTTGCAAAGAGCTCTATCAAGAAAGTACTAAGAATATCATATTAAGGATGTTGTGTAGTACTATTTTTTTTCCCTAGGACCTTCAGTTTTAGCCTTTGCCCAAGCGAAATTTCAAGCTTGTTCACTGTTTCTAATTATTGGTACTGAATACAAAAGTCTTGAGAATGGTTGATCAAGATGTTCATACTAGTGGTGGATATCACAGTAATAGTTACTGGAAAGTAATCTTGAAAACCTACCTGTAGATTCTCATACATTTCAAGTATATTTTGCTTCAATAAAGCTCTGGCATTTTTTTCTTTTTCTCTTTGTTCCAAAGCCAGCTCTCGAAGTTCCCTAAAATGGTTGATTTTTTCCACTTTACGTATCTCTTGTTGTTGAATGATAGACTTATTTCTTAGCGCAGGCTCAGGCATTGTTTTTCTGAAGGAAATACAAAGATACTTCTCTCATTTCAAATACAGTTTTTGGTGGTGTATATTTTTCTTAACATATATATGCGTATATTTGGCTTATATACTGCAATGTCACCATTGTATGGTTAGATATGGTTAAGGAGTCACTTTTCCTCTGCTTATATATAACACCGATGAGAAAGTACATTCCTGAGGCCAGGTCTTCTAATACTTGAGTGTCTATTTTAAAAATATTTGTAAAATCATGCTCATCTTTGAGCATATGAAAAACTCCTACATGTGACACTTATTTTTAATTTGCAAGAAATATCATATTTCCAGAAGTTTTTGATACTATAATTCAGCATTGAGACAAATGTAATTTTTTTTTTTGCCGTTGGCATAATGGCAGCTAAGTGGATAATATATTTTTATAATTTGACTTAAATGACTAGTGTAAAAGTCAAGGAGTTGAAGACAAATGAAATGCTTACAAGACTTGAGCCTGTGGAAGATATTTTGCCATATTTTCTACTGTTTTAATGTATTTGCTTCAATATAACACCAGTTTCCCTTTTAATTTAAAATTAAATTTGGGGATTTTTTCAGCATGTTCTAAGGTCTTTTGAAAATCAATGAGCTGCATAAATGCCACATTGCATACAAATGGACTTAAGCATTAACTGGGTTCTAGCTGCAGCACAGCAAACATGCAGGTGCATGTATATTAGCTAGATAGATTCATATCAACACATGTAATAAAGAATATAGTTCTTTTGAATAAAGAATATAATTAATATAACTATTTCAGCTATTAACTATTATTATTATTAACTGAACTGCATTTGTTAAATACATCATTTGAATCTAGCATCACATCCTGACAAACTTCATATGCGCTTCTTTCAAGATGACCACTGAAATAAACATATTTGCCTGCAGGTGCATTTTCTTCAAATTTGATGTCACGTTCTCATTACATGCAGTGCAGTGATTCAGCTCCTTTGACATGTATTATGTTAAGGAAAGGACATAAATTACGAATGGATGTAGGAAGGCACAGATTTTAAAACACATCCATGCCAGGAAAATCAAAACTGAAAACCGTATCTTGATGCCGTCTACACTTCTGCGTTCACTACTGAGTGATTTTGTGTACACAACATAAAGGACAGATAGAACATGGGCCAGGATTTTCACAGCAACTTTAACAAGTGTGTGACAGAATTGTAGCTTACTTCAATGACATGTGAAGGATAAAGTCTAAATTCACATCTATTATACTGCATCCAATTACAGATAGGATACAAGTGCATAAAAATGTATTGCATTTACTAATTTCTATATATAAAATCCTTAGCCAGCCTTTCATTTTGGTGTTTCACTGGGACTTAATTGTTCTTGCTGCAGTTTACCTCATGTAAGGACTAAGGTCTATAGGCTCCCATTTTTTTTGCTGCGTTTGTAAGCTTGAGTCAATAGCTGCTTGTGATGCTTTCTTTCCTGTGGTAAGAGAATCTACAACAGAACAGATTAAACTGGTTATTCGGTTATGCTAGGAGGCTCCATCTAAATTCTTACATAGTTTTTTCTTCTTTTGGCTCAGCAAAATACATTATTAAATGAGAATATGGGTTGGAGAGGATATAATGTTTCTGCCTTTTTATTTCCAACACTCATGATAGAATCAAAGATGCTGCAAAAAACCCACATATGCTGGAGTGAAATTAATATATGTACTTTAGCTAAATCCACAGTACTCAAGAAGGTTTGTAAATCTAAGCAAGAACATTCAATTTAAAGTGCCTAAAAAATATAAGAACAACTTCTAATCAGCAAGGAATCACACTATTTTATTTTAAAAACAAGTCAATAAAAATCTGTTCAGTCCTGGCTGTAGTTTAAGAAAATTGTATTCCCTTTTGGGCAGAGATTTAGTTTGGGAAATACCAGTCTAAAGAAGAAAAGTCCCATGACAACTTAAAATTGTAATTCTGAAGTCTTAGAATTTTTTTAAACCACATGGATAGTAACCATGTTATGCTTTAATGTAGCATTCTCGCAATACAATGACATATCTGATACTAAGCATGCCACTGCTGAGCTGCGTTGTGATTATGCCAACACTTCCTTCTTTCAGTTCATCTGGATGTGCTGAAAACGCCTGTGAAATTTGATGAGATTTAACGATGACTGCAGTAGGTTTTTTTCCGTAAAAACTCTCTTATTACCCTACATATAGTAGTAATCAATTGAAGCATTTAAAATATTAGTGGAATTTTCTCACCAAAAATACGAAAGAGGTTTCCGAGCATTAAAAAAAATTTACTGTCTATACATAGACAAATATACCAGCCTTCTCTGTTGGTCTAGAAGGGTGACATGGACTTTGGAAGTGCCTTAGGCACTGCCCATCAGAAAAGTCTTCTCCAGAACATAAAAATTCTCATTAAGATACTGAACATTACAGAAATGTTCAAGCACGTTATTGCTTATTACTGCACTCTATGGAACTGAACCACAACAACTTAAAGTCATTGGGGTGTCACCTCTTTACTTCATGAGATTTTGTATTAGACTGCAAATGCTTAGTTTAGAACAAAGCTCTTGGTAGACAACCATTAATTTTGAAGTCATTATCCAGTAACTTAGAAGAAATAATATTTTTTCAAGTTCCTTTGGAATGCAAGAAGTAACTAATGATGTGTTTGTCTAAGGCATAAAGTGAGGACTACTTCTGTTTTAAGTTCTGAAACATTCCCGGGAGGACTACTTACCTGACTGGCAAAATACTAATCTTATCAAGTTATGTACTGGTCACAGGTTCTCGTTCCATGCACATGAGCCATGACCAGATATTGCCACAATCAGACTGGGTATTACACTTTCCTTTTTGTGATGGCCTGATCTCAGCATTATTCTCAGAAGAAAAGAAACAACAAACAGCCTTGCAGCCTTGCACCCAGTTCAAATTTGCATCAGAGTCCAGTAATTGCCAGGGAATACAAATGAAGAATCCATTGAAGTTGTGACCGCTAAATAAAATTAGACAACACTTATGGAAGCTGCCAGGAAGCTGATGCTACTCAGTATGCACTTTTTGACACCTCACTTCCAGAGCACTGTCCATGAACAGTTTCCATGAACATTAACAAAAAGAAAATGCACGTTAGAAGTATTAGTGTCTTACTGACATGCTATTTGAGCTGCTAAACAATTTTTTAATATTTCTACACTAATGACCTCTGATGTCCAACTTGGAATTGAGGGAGCAGCTATTTTCCACTGAACTTCCAAAAGTTTCAGGTTAATTTAGAGTTGGAATTCTAGTACAGAAGGACTGCCTAAAGTTTGCTTAAGGGTAACCTGGCAGCCTCCAAGAGCTGTGAGGCTGTACCTGTGTCTGAAAATAGAGCAATGCAACAATTAAAACAAAGAGGGGATAGAGAAGATAGAGACTAAGCATGCCACTGTGCATTTGGACACCTTTATCGGGGCTGTTCTATCCATTTACTACCAGTATTTAATGCAGAAGTCTTTTCTAAGGAGCTGAACATGATGAACCGAAGACATGCTTGACAGAAAGTTATACCCTTACCTCTTTCTCCTGAACTGGGTGTTAAACTGGCAGTCTCAGTCCCAGCTATGGGCTCCTCTGAATCTCTCACAGCATACTTATTAATAAACCGCATGCGTTCCTGAAAAGCCTAGAGATCAAAGTTTTAATCCAGATAAGAAAACTTCTACTGCATACTTTAAATCCCAAAGCATTTTCAAAAGTACAAATCTATAAGTGGTCAATAGGACAGTAAGTCTTCAAATCCAGTGCATGTGAGATATGATGCTACTTCGTATTACTGGTGAGTATATTTCACTGGTTTGATCTATGAAAACATCACCTCTAACAACAGGAATACTGTTAGTGAGTCAGTGGGGAGAAAAAAAGATAAACATAAGAGCACCACATTTCATGTCAGTCATATTCAAGCCATCTCTCCAATAGGTTTTCTGAAATAATAACCTGTCAACATTAAACATCAAATTTTTCTAGTAATATTTTGGAACATTTATTTGTTTAGTTTTAATGTGTGTAGAGGAGAAATAAATTAGCATTAGTACTTAAAGTTCATCTTTAATTTCTATCAAGTATGTCTTGAGTATATGAATAAGATTCCCTAAGTAAACCTTTGTGAGATGGTAGTTCAGTAAAATGAAAAGTAGGCAGTACACTTTGAATGGTTTCACTCCACTCAATGCATCCTGGCTATATTTAGTACATATCCCAAATGAGAAAACGATGCTGTCAATAACAAACCTAACACCAGAGTGCAGTATGCAACTCTGCCTGGGGCTGGAATCAGAAAAGATAGTAGGGTTCCCATTGAATCAGTCCTGAGACATTGAATACTTACACTAAAGATCACCATGCAAAGAAATACTGGAAAATGACTGATCTCTGGGCAGTTTAAAATAATCTTTGGATTTAAAAAAAAAAAACCCAAAAACCCAAAAAAACCCTGAAAAGCAAGGTTCCCTCATAGCTGAATGTATGGTCAGAATACATTCAGCGACTGCACCTCCTTAGGGAAATAGCACTTCCTCCTAGGAGCTCCTATAGCCTGGTGATTTAGACTTCCTCCTGAGAAATGGGAGCTATGGGTGCAAACCCTTTCAGACTCGATTACCTTTGATGCCAAAACCAGGCATCACCACTTCTGCCTGTCTTTTCAGAAGGTGACTTTGGCTCACTGGGCTTTCTCTTAGGGACTCAGATTGCCAGAATGGACGGAGAAGCCAAAAGTCAGCCTGGAGTCAGGCACCTAATTCCCAGAGTCAGAGGGCATGTGATCCCTGGAACAGGCAGACCTTGGGGCAGGGTGATCAGGGAGAAAGGAGAAGGGAAGCTACTTAGTCTGGATAGCAGACCCCCAATTCAGACCTTCTTTTTTTTAGCGTATTACATGCAGTTGCTGCAATTTTCTTAACAAAAATTGTTTTAGAAAAATGTCACAGACCTAAGGGGTTTTTAAAATGAAACCCTTTACTTGTAATTCAGTTGATTTTCTGATCAGAAAAGGCAACGGCGATAGAACCAGCATTCTGAAGAGACCCTTTACACATCAAAGGGGATTCATTTCCAGCTAATCTTTAGGAGGCTGTACTTGCATTTTCAGTCTCAGCACAGCCAATCAAAGCTGCAGAGTAATGCATCTCTCCTTAGCTCAGAATTTAATAAAGTAGTGTCAGAAAAAATTTGAGCTTTGGGTACACTGAAGAGAACTGAGAAAATCTGAAAGTGTAACTGGGAAGACCCATGTCTGAGGTTCATTTCTGAAAGGTAGTATAAAAAAGCCAAAATTCTTCTGAGCTGGGGTTTCTGGCCAAGTATCCCTCAATGGTCAATGGTGGTGGTGGTGTATAGGGGGATGACTGTCAGGTAAGTTTAAAGACTGCATTTTGTTCTTTTATTTTCCTTTTTTTGGTAATGATGCTTCCAATTCTGAATCAGCAGTGCAACTTTTTGCTTTGCTAGAAAGAACTTGTATTATTTTTCCATCTTAACCATACGTCATGTCAAAAGAGCCCAGGTGCAGCTGACATCTGAATTAGTATTGCTTCTCCAAAACAGTGAATTCATACAGAGCAGCATGTACAGGCTCATGGGTAACCTGCAACCCAGAATGAATTTGGAAATCCTTGCTGCAGGGGGCAATTTGAGGGATGATATGGCCAGGTGCCAGTTCTTCAAGAGAAATCTTTTTGGCATGTTTATAACAGCGTATTTCTCACTTGAATCTGTTCATGCTAAACATTAAACTTGTTCCAAGTGGCAGCTTTGCAGTTGTGTAGAGGTAGAGGGCTTTCTAAGGAGAAACTTTTCTCTGTTTTGTAAAGTAGAATCTGAAAGTCTCAGTGATCTACAAAAGTCTGAAGTAGATAATCTGGATTCCTGCCCAGAATTCATGTACATAATCACTTGATTCTTTAAGCTGTGTAAAATTTCCTGTCTTCCACAGAGCGGTGAAGAGAACAGCCATATGAAGTCAGGTCTCTGTTGTGGCAACTGCTCTACCATGACAGCAGCTCCTGGAACTTGTGAAGAAACATTACTGCAAAGATTGCACTCTGATATTACCTTGATAGCTCTTCCTGGCTCTGCAGACTCCCATGCTTGTTTCATGGCTTTGATCTCATCTGCTCGCTGGGTGTCTTTCTTCACCTCCAGAATGTCTGCCTCTCTCTGTTCACTAACTAGACGTAAAATCCAGTACGGTTTGTTTGAAGCAGCTTGCTGGAAGTGAATTATCATAAACATGTATTCATTGGTATGCATCTACTACCACTATTTAGGATGAAGTTATGTTTCTATATCCTGGTAATTTTCCCGACTGATATACATTATACATTGATAGACTTTGACATGCATTACTACACAAACAGTGGCTGCCAAAGGAAAGGAAAATTACTTTGCAATGTCTAGAAGCTCTTTGAGGTACTTTGTTTACATGCTTCCCCCCACTCCCATACAGCATGCTCCACACTCCCAGTTCTTCTGAACAGTCTATCCGAACAAGGGTATTTTGCAGGGATTTTTCATGCAATTGTCTTACCTCCCTGCCAACCTTTTTTCCTTTCCTTTCCTTTCCTTTCCTTTCCTTTCCTTTCCTTTCCTTTCCTTTCCTTTCCTTTCCTTTCCTTTCCTTTCCTTTCCTTTCCTTTCCTTTCCTTTCCTTTCCTTTCCTTTCCTTCCCTTCCCTTCCCTTCCCTTCCCTTCCCTTCCCTTCCCTTCCCTTCCCTTCCCTTCCCTTCCCTTCCCTTCCCTTCCCTTCCCTTCCCTTCCCTTCCCTTCCCTTCCCTTCCCTTCCCTTCCCTTCCCTTCCCTTCCCTCCCTCCCTCCCTCCCTCCCTTCCTTCCTTCCTTCCTTCCTTCCTTCCTTCCTTCCTTCCTTCCTTCCACAAGCTTTTTTACTAGAAGTCTTATTATATTTAACTAGGCATTTTGTGTAGAAATACATCTTGCTGTGTCTTATGAGGCATCAGGTTCTTTCCAATCACTTCGCAAACTCTCTAAACCACCTTAATGCATGGCTTCTCCAGAACCGTAGGGTACAAGTAGTGCCTGAAATGTAGGAGACTGTTCTGCCATCTGACCGATGAATGAGGTATTGTGCTGCACATATTTCTGAAAACTGTACCATCTGCAGAAGCTGTAAGCCCAAGATTTAGAAGTAGAGATAGGAGTTCAGCTTGTATTTGAGACTAAAGGTGGGCATCTTCTTTATCTGCAAGCAGTCCCATCTCGAAACTTGCATCTGTTTTAGTGGCAGGCTGAAGAGCTCCCAAGAACCATCATCCCAGCACCCTTAGAGTACCCCATCATTGGAGCTGAAGGCAGAAATCTGACACAGCCTGAAGCTGTGTTGCATTTCTGTGGCCAACAATCTCAACTGCAGCCACTCAGACTGCTCAGAAAGAAGGGTTAAGGCACTATTCCGGAACTCTGTATAATTAGGTGTGGATATGAATCATAGGGAAGTTTGCTGTACAGCAGGTTTAGTCAACAAAACAATTCAGTAGAGATTTCTTCATGAAAAACTCTATGGCGATGCCCTCCCCTTGAACTACCTGCCATGAAGCAGCGAAATTCCCAGCAAAAGCAATACTATTAAACGAGGAGCTGTCAGTTTCTTCTTTGCCTTCCATTAATCTGTTTGCAATCCATAAAGTCAATTCCTTTTAAGGCATACAGGCTGGCAGTAGCCTTTCGGACAACCACAGAAAGCTCCGATTATCCCATCACAGATGAGAAGAATTTGCAAGTAGGCAAGTAGGTACCAATTTTTCTGCCATTGTATGTCCACACCTAATGACAATTGTGACATATGAGACAGGAACTGACTATAGAGAAAGACCTATTTCATCTCCCTGGGAACCCATGAAAACCACTACAATGAGGGACTAATGGGACATGAACATGGCAAATTAATGGAATTTAATAAAACTCCAGCAGAGACAGAACTAGACCAACAAAAGGAACAACCAGTAGTTGCTTTATACATAAACAAAGAAATGAGCACATTACATCTCTAAATGCAGGATGCATGTCTTTTACATGTGTAATTCAACCTCTCTCAGGTGTAAAGCTAAAAAAGTGGCAAAGCAGGGCATAAAGAAATGCAAGGGATACACTGGAAGTGTTAGTAATACTGATCTGAAAATATCTTTACACTCAGTACAATGATGACACATTCAACAAATCCAGTTTTTGGCTTTGTTCTCACCTGAGATTCAGGTCGAGATGCAAGAGATACAAGTGATCCTCTTTCTTTATTGGACTTCTCTTTTTCTGTCTTCTCAGGTGCTTTATCTTTTGATTTTCTGGTTGGTTTAGGAATACTTGCAGACTTTTGTCCTTCAGAATAATTGAGCACTAGGGGAAAGCTGTGCTCCTCGTGCTTTTCCCCATGTACTATTCAGATGTAGTTATGATGCATGATGAATTGGAGGATACCATTGTCATCCATAAATATATTTCCCCATGTAATATCCAGGGTGGAATAACAGCACAAAACAGCCATACAGAAAGACAAAGAAAAGTCAGTTAATTAGTTGACACTTTCAAGTACTACACGAACATTTATTGTTGGACCAAGAAAGAATGTGGGGACAAAACAACTTCTAAAAACATACTTAGAAGGTGGACATATTGTGACAGCCTAATCTGTCCTAAAGAGCACTTTACCCAGGGCTTAACTGTGAGTTTGCCATGGTCCCTGCACATCAGTCACTGCACTGTTGCCTTGTGTATGGGTCAGCCCAAAGATTTCAATGTACAGAATCACAGTCTGACTCTTACTTCCCTTATATAGTCTCATATAATCTCTGTCAGTGTTATGCACCAGGCAGGTGCAAAGCTCAAAGTAGGTAAAGTCAATGTTCTCACTATCATCTCATATCCTTGTAAGCCTGAAAGCGTGAAGAGCAGAAAGGAAGATATGCCCCACCAAAAATGCAAGGAAGTTAAGGCAAAGAAACGTATTTGAGATTTGATGCATATTTAAGAAATTCAAAATTATCATTCTCAGAACTATCTGAGAACATTTTGGATTAATTATTTTATCAGTACACGTGTATGCTATATGTATGCTATACGTTTGAATTAAAGATACTGAGAATTGACATTTGTAACACTTATTCTGCACTGTCTTAGCTGGTGGGAGCTGTTAGCAAGACTTTTTGCATGTCATATTCTTGTTAAAATACAGAACTAAATAAATAAAGTCTGTAATAGTATGTAGTATATAAGGAACATGCCAATTGAAACAACCTGGAATGGACCCAAAACACTATGAGAAAGATTAAAGATCTTAGTCTGAAATCTCCATTTCCTTCCACCTTCACACTGCTTGAAACATTAAACAAATGCTGAAAACCTGGATTTAGTCAGTTCAATAAAACAGGGGATTTCTCTTAGAAAAAAGAGGAAATGAGTGACTGTTTTACAATCTGACAATAATAACAAGGTACCTTTCACTTAATGCTATGCTTTTCTAATCTCTTTCCACTGAGGACAAGTCACTGTGCTGCATGATTTGATTCAAAGTCCACTGAATATATTCCACTGGCTTTAATGAGCTTTGGATCAGATCTGCAATGTCATGGCTGAGGTTATATGGATATATAAAATTGTAAATATTAAATATATAGAAACATATTTATAATACACATACAACTACACATACCAATATGTATTATATGATATATATGTGTATTACATCATACATTATACATGTGTTTATGTATAAATTGTATTATTCTTACCTCCTCATGCTACTTAAATAATGTACAATGGCACCGAAGTGCTAAGCTTAAATTGATTCAATGCTACCAAAGCATACGTTAAAGAATGAAAAAAATTAAAGCGGTCTCCACAGAGATACTAAAACAACTCCAGAGGAAATGCAAATATGAAATAAATAGTGATGACATTATTTGAAGCTATAATATCATTACATAAGTGGCTTTCCATTTAATTTCACATTATCATAACATATTAGCACCATAAATCAGGTTGGTGTACATGCATTATTCAGTGAGTTATTAATTTTTAAAGATAAATTATTTATTGCTTATACAAACACCCAAGAGACATTCAGTGTCATTAGATAAATGATATCAGACAAAGACTTTCTATGTCATGGGATACCACAAGCTTTGTCTGGCTTCTATAAATATTTTACAACTCTGAATTTTAACATTTTGATGCTTTGGACTTATTGCATATACTGAGAAGTTAGTAAATAACAAACAAGCATATGAAATGACAGGGCTAAAACGAGGCATCCTGCCTTAGCTCCAGATATGAAGGCTTAGGGCAGGATTCAGTTGAGCTCTCTTAGCTAACAGTACGCTGCACTGTCCAGGTTCCCCCAGCCCTCCTCCCTCCCTCAGCAGAGCAGGCAGTTTCCCCAGTTTTGGGATCATCCTCCAGATATTCCTGGAGGGGGCACTGGCTGCAGTTGGCACTATAGCATGCAGCCCACTCTGACTCTAAGGGAGACGTGAGTAGTTCCTCGGAGCTTTTCCAAGGCCAAAGCCAGGCAAATGCTTTGTATGGGATGTGATAAAAAGAAAGGCAGGGAGATGGTACAGAAAGTAAACGGCCATTCCAGCTCACAGCTTATGCATCAATCATCACAAACTCTTGGTGGTGGTTATTGTATATGTATGGCACCAAGAAGAGCTTGGGCATCACACCAATTGACAGTGATGACAAACAGCTGATAGCAACTCTTAAATTTAGCTTCTCTACCACTTTTCAATTATTTACTCAGAGATTCATTTAGTCTAACGCCAAAAGGGACCATAGTGATCATCCAGTCTGATGTCCTGTCTATGACAAGCTAAATAATGACACCAAATGATTCCAATCTGAAACTTATAACTTCAGATTGAGATACAACAATTCTCTTTTTTAGGCAAGATAGACAGCTACTCCTGATTTATGAAATTCAAATTACAGAGAATGTATCTTATTCATAGGTAAAATACAGAGGAGTCTTTTGAAGTTTTCTTCGAGAACATATCATGCTCCCACTACCTGAAATAGGCTCTGAGCATTTAGTGGGATTACCCAGTAGTTGGCAGAAATGACTGTTACTTGGCCCATGAGAGACTTTCCGATTTGGTTAGGAAATGACCAAGAAGTTCAGCTGTTGCTTTTCATGTCTGTGACTCGACCCTCAGAAGGATTCTCGACAGATAGCAACATCAAAAATCTTTCCAAAGTTGGGCTCATCCAGATACTGAAGTTGCAGTAAAAATACACCAGGATAGAAACAAACCACCAATATGGTTGCAGTTGTAGGGTGGGGTGAGAGCATGGCTTAGAGGTCTACAGGTCTTTAAACTCTAGTGCCATCATGTATCCTCAGTGACCTACTTTTTCACTGAACACCAGGCAAGTGATTAATCACTACAGACAGGCAAGGTGGGAAAGAGATAGAGAACTGAACATCCTGTTAAACATCTCATGAAATCCTGCCCTTGGCATGAGCCAGCAAGTTCTCCTGGGGGAAGATAAAACCTGTAGGAGAAACTTTCCCAGCTCTGGAGAAAAAAATGAATATTCCAAAGCATATTGCCTCTCCTGCCTTTTCAAACCTACCTTTACTACCTGGGTTGGGCGACCTATCTTCCCCTGCTCTCCCAGTTGGATAGACAGCCTTTTCTCATCACCAGCTAATACTTTTGAGTTAACTTAAGGCAATGTATAAAATACATGCTGAGGTCAGCATTCAGCACAGACTGATGATTCAACTCTGGATTGTGACAGTTGCACAGTAAAACTTCTGATCTTACTACAAGAAAAGTAAAACCAAGGAACCCAAAAAGGCAATAGCTGAAAATCATATATACAAAACAAATCTTAAAATATTTTTTTTCACACAGTCAAGCAACTTAAAATGGTATTAGCAGTTGCGAGATTGCCTGCTAATTTTTCCCCTTTTACACAAGAATTGTGATCCGGACCTTACTTTTTTTTACTATTTTTCCATTGAAGTCTTGCCCCATTAACAGTTCCCAATGGAAGGAAGAAAAGGAAAGGGGGCGGGGGGAAAAGAGAGAGAAAAGAATGAAGACTGCATAAATAGAATCTTAGAACCATAGAATCATTGAGGTTGGAAAAGACCTCTAAGATCATCCAGTCCAACCATCGACCCAACACCACCATGCCCACTAAACCATGTCCCTAAGCACCACATCTACACGCCTTTTAAATACCTCCAGGGATGGGGACTCAACCACTTCCCTGGGCAGCCTGTTCCAATGTTTCACCACTCTTTCAGTAAAGAAATTTTTCCTCATGGCCAATCTAAACCTCCCCTGGCGCAACTTGAGGCCATTTCCTCTTGTCCTATCGCTTGTTACTTGGGAGAAGAGACCGACACCCACCTCGCTACAACCTCCTTTCAGGTAGTTGTAGAGAGCGATGAGGTCTCCCCTCAGCCTCCTTTTCTCCAGGCTAAACAACCCCAGTTCCCTCAGCCGCTCCTCAGAAGACTTGTTCTCCAGACCCCTCACCAGCCTCGTTGCCCTTCTCTGGACACGCTCCAGCACCTCAACGTCCTTCTTGTAGTGAGGGGCCCAAAACTGAACACAGTATTGGAGGTGCGGCCTCACTAGTGCCGAGTACAGGGGCACGACCACTTCCCTACTCCTGCTGGCCACACTATTTCTGATACAGGCCAGGATGCCATTGGCCTTCTTGGCCGCCTGGGCACACTGCCGGCTCATGTTCAGCTGGCTGTCAACCAGCACCCCCAGGTCCTTTCCCGACAGGCTAATTTCCAATAATAAACTATCTGGCACTTCCTAATTTCTGTGTGCTTTTGTTTTACTGGTTAATGCCTTTTTGATGTTTTGTTTGTGCAATGTGCTTTTTAATAAAATAAGAGATTTCATATATATTCATATATAATAAATGTGACCAAATATTAGTCATGAAATAACTTTTGCTAACACAGTTCTTTTTACAAGTACTGCCAAGCTGCAGTATTAAGGATTTTGAAGAAAGAAAAGAATAACAAACATCAATAAATACAAAATACAAAATTATCATAGCATCTGTATGCCGCAGAACTTACTTTCTTAAAAAATGGTCTTAATAAATATTTATAATATCAGTGAATATTGATAGTATAATAGTATGGGTCTTCATTTAAAGGGAGATTATTTTAAAAGACTTTAGTAAATGCTAATACAAAGCTGAAATATGCTTTTGCCATGATAAATTAGCTTTAATATAAAACTAACTCCAGATGGCACTGTTGTCCTACATGAAAAAGTGATACCTGAAATGATGAAAATTTGTTGCAGGAATTTTCCACCTGGCTCACTGCAGCTTTCTTAAAAATCACATGGTGAGAGGATGCCTTTTTGATTACACACCAACATTACTATTATATGAATTGTGTGTTTGACAAATGGTGCTGGCAGCTTTAAATGGTAAAGCACAGTTTTCAAATTGCTTTAAGACTAGTTCACAATCAGAAGAAGATTCAAAGATTAAATGTTGTTTTTTCCAAAATACTTACCTATAGTAAGCACTCCAGATAAATATTGCTGTTAATAGGGGTACATAAAATAAATGCTAAGTAGTAAATACAGTAAGTGTTGGTGTTTAAACTTTATGATATACATTGTTTTTAAACTCTGTTGGTGGTCTGGGCAATCTGTTCGTATCCTTGTATAAACAGAAAGACCCAGTTAATATGAACTGTGAAATGGATTTGGGTTACTTTGAAAGGCAGCAATTATGAGAGGACACAGAAATCACAACATTTAAAAAGAATCCTATGAGAAAAGTGCTCGTTATCACTGACTGCGGCTTGAGTATGGTTGACTGCAAATGAGCCAAAGCATCAGTTAACATGGAGAAGGGAAGCTACCAACTGGAATACTGCTACCTTGAACTAAACATGAGAATAGTCATGACATTGACAAGCTTCAGTAATAACAGCTGAGAACTAGTGAAGAAACTTAGAGATTAAGTGACCTCCTTTGACCTGCAGTTTTACAGACCATGGTGACAGCTGTATGAAAGGATACACACCAGTAGCATGACTGGTGTGCTAAGTGCAAGCTGTTGGTATGTAGCTGACTCAGAAGGATAAGACAATGTAATAGGATGTCTATTGTAAGAAGCAGTCTATCATTAAAGGGAAAACGAGGAGAATAAATGGAGTCATCTAGGAAGAAAAGATGACTTTGTGAAGAACGCAACAAACGAAAAGCAGGTGAAATCACCACTAAAAAAGCTGTGTACAGGCCTGTAAGGCTACATGACATAGCTACTCAAATATTACTAAAACTGACTAGGGACTATAGTAAATCAACAAGATACATCTTTGTAAAGTTCTGTAACGCTAGCTGAAAAAAGACTGCAAAAATCTCAAATGTTGAACTCATTTTAAAAACAAGATATGAAATAATATATGTCAGCAATTACCGCTGATGAATCTAACTTCAGTCCAGGGTAATAGAAATTAAGAAAAAATACGACCAGACATTTAAAAAGAAATATGTAACCAGAGTAAGAAGCGAGAAATACCACTAATAAATAAAGATCAAATCTTCCTAAGAAAAGGGTATTAGCAAGTGTATATACATGAGGAAGGGTAATGCAAATAATTTCTCCTTATCTCATATTTTAAAAATTGAGTTACAGAACTTTAATATTAATGATACAGGAACTTTACTGAATGGTGGAAAGTAGTATTTTAGGTTCTGCAGGAATCTAGGGGTGAAAACACAGGGGAGTCAGCTGCATGTGTGCATGTGTGCGTGTGTGTGATGGTCTGGGGTAGGGCTGCAGCCTCAGGAGCTCATATGGGATCCAGGGGCCAGCTACCAGGCAGACTAGGTGTCTAAGTCCAGCTGCTGGAAGGATCCACTCTGTGTGTGTGTGTATTCTCTCTAGTGGACTTTCATTCTGTCCAGCCAGAGAGGGAAGCAGGATGATGCCATTGGTGCTGTCTGTGTTTGTGTGAGTGCTTTGAGTGTCTGTCTGTGATCTGTGTGGCTGGCAATGTATATATGTATATATGTAGCCTGTATGTGTGTTCTGTGTGCATGTGCCTGCTGGGACTACATCTTCAGCCTCGCTAATGGTTGGACCTGGGGACGTGGAGTGGCGGCAGCAGCCTCACCTCTCTTGGGCTGTTGGATCCAGCATGATAAGTTTTCCTCCAACATAATTAAGATCTAAATCATTCTGTGTCAGCCCCAGTGGTAAAAGGAGAATCAAACATGAGACATTTATCTAATTACTAGGATACTCACTAGTATTCTAACTGCTTTTAGTATGTGTTGGGTCCCTTATCAAGACATGCTAAGAGAATCTGGAAAAAAACAGAAAAGCTTCTGTAATTTCTCTGTCCCCTTCCTGGCTTGAATACACAGCCTGTCCTTGGGACCTTTCCTAATCTTGCCTCCTGCCTAAATTCTTCTCCTAGCAGTACAGAAGTAATACATATCCCAAAACAGGCCTTTTTTTTCCCTCTTGTCAGTGCATTTTCTTAAATTATCAGCAGGCATGTTTCTCTAGTTTCAGTAGAAACTTCTATGTTTGGATGTACTTTGTCAGGGCACTGTGCCTTTATATTACACTTCATCGGTCTCTCTGACTGTCGAAGCAGTCATACTTCTACAGCTGTTCCAGATCCCTATCTAAAGTTGAGCTGTGACGGTGTGCTTCCCTCCTGCCCCCCAACCTGACCTTTATCTCCCGTAACTCTGCTCAAGTGATCACTACCAGTGGCGATGTTAAGGGATGTGTCTGGTTGTGATGGTTGCATCCAGCTCAAAGTGGATTCATGCCGGGGAGACAGATAACAACACAATAGCCAAGTGCTAATTAGAGCAATGCACCTACCTAACCACAGTGCTGATCAATGTCTGACTCAAGCCAAATTTAGAAGAAACTAACATCTGTAGTCGGTACGCAAATATGACTATGAGTCAATCATCTTACCCCATAAATAGTGAGCAGCCCAAGAGCCCTTCAAGCTCTCCTGCGCAGCGGCGGGCTGCATGACAGGATCTCCCTTTGAGTAGGGACACCTCTCAAGGTTATGCCTGCCACAGAGATTCCTTACTCCTCAATACTGAGAGACTCCTTGCCGCAACAGATCCTCGGTAAGTGACTAATAGCTTGCTAAACTTTGTAAGCTTTGCTAACATTATATCTTAGATTGATAGTGCACATATAATCCTTTAGACATAAACCGTTGACCAGGTCTGGAACTAGGATTGGATCCAGCCGCACCTAGACGCCTCTGAGTGGGAGTTTAGAAAGCAAGGGGGTCCTCTCTCAACCTCGTGACTCAACGGGAAGGTCTCTCTGACACGTCTGACTTGCCCTGTCCTCTATGCAGTAAATAATCACATGTACACCTTGCCATCAAATCTTGCTAAACCACTGCCGCATTTACTATCAAACTTTGTTAAATTGCTGTTTCATATCAATAAACATATTGCTGCTGCTTTCTTACGAGTGAAGTGCATCACTCCATCCGCGACAAATTGGCGTAGTCGGCAGGATGGCAAGTAGTATCACCGATTATTTACAGAGGCATGGAGTGAACACAAGTCCCAGCTTCTCAGAAGAGTGGGCTCGTGACAATCGGCATAATTGGGAAGCCTTTGAAGAGCACCTAGAGGTAACTAGGGGCCGTACAAAAGATGGAAAAGGGAAAGGAGTTATCTGCAAGATGCTAGGTACCTGTTCAGAAGCTGCATATCAAGAAAGGGAGAACAGAAATAGAAATGAGCAGGACCTAGGGAAAGAAATAAAAGGTAGAAAGGCAACTGAGTTGTTAGTGTCTTTAAAAATTCAACAACTGCAGAAACAATTACAGGAGGAAAAGGAAAAAGGACAAAAGTTGGGAGAAAAGGTCGAGATTATGCTTATGCAGGCCCCCTGCCCCCCTGACGTCGTACAGATCAGTACAGGTCGTACAGATCAGGAAACTAATAGTATCCCCTGAAGATTGGGATGCAGGATCACATCTAGGGTGATCCTGATGATAGCGAGCCAGAAGAGATGACCTTTTGTTCCCCACAAATCCTCCTGAATATGAAGCCAGGCCTGTTGTTAAAACAGAAAGAACTGTGGCACCTCAGGGTGGTCATCCACGACATACTGCATGAACCATCCCCTGGGATCCATTGCAATTGACAAATTTGCAAGAGAGATATAGCAGAAAACCAGGTGAAACTGAAACTGAATACTTGTGGCAAATATGCCTAAGTGGTGGCGATGGAATAATGTTGAGTGAGGACAAAGCATATGGCTATTGGGGTCCAGTTTTCTGGAATTTAGGACCTGACCCGACAAATACAGCCCATTCTATCACCAGCCGAGTAGCTTATTGGGCTGGAGGAATAGACGCCATGGAGTGAGGTGAATCCTCCGTAATCCCCATTAAATCTCTAAGTGAGCTCTCTACAGCCGTCACAAAAGCCACTTGCGTACAAGCCATGCACAAACGAAGACCCCATGATGTCGCACTGTCTGCTACAGTAGATTTCGCAATACTAAAACCACTGATTAGAGGAGCCCCGACAATTCTTAAACCCTATCTAGTTGCAAAATGGGATAAGATTAAAAGAGATACTGAATATAATAAAAAACAGGGCAATAATGCTCCTAAACAACTCCCTAAATGGGCGGAATTAATGCATGGCATTGTTAACTACAGTCGTGAAATGGGCTGGGACGATGCACCAGCTGAAAAACAAAACCTAAAACTCCAGGGAGGAGAGCGTAAGGTGAGACCTGTAAACAGGGAACAGAAACTAAATCAAGGGGAAATAAATCTAAAAACCTGCAAACAGAATCTCAAGAACAGAGAACAGAGTTATGGAAGAAAGCATTAGCCCTAGGCATTCCCAGAGCCGCAATGCAAGGTCAGCCTACTAGCATTATCTTGAGTCTGATCGAAGCATTCCTGAAATGTGGTAATGGTGAAGGGGGGGGAGTGTATTTCGATTCCACCGGTGCCAGTCCCCAGAAAGGGAGATAGCCCTTCCTCCCCCTTAGGGAGGAATTGCAGGACATGAAGTCAAAAAATGAGTAATGCCTGGAAGGCAATTGGGCCTGCCTGTCCAGAAAGTGGAGGCTTATCAGTGGGTAAGTAATGACGGCCCATACATTTTGATTCCAGTTGGTCCTCAAGGACAATTGCTGAAGTTTTTAATAGATATGGGAGCACGAATTTCACTACTAACACAACAAGATGCCGAGAAGCTGAGTGTGTGATCTGGATGGCAAAGACCTAAAACTACCGGTGTGAACAGAGCGAGTGTTGTGTGTCAAACTGGCAAGGTCGATTTATGGCTCCTGGGCAAGAAGTGCATATCAACTACTCGCTTTGCAATTAAAGACCATCATAAAAATATTTTAGGTTTAGACGTTTCAAACGGATGAACCTGGTGCCTGCCAAATGGCAGTACATAGTCCTTCGGCTCAAACACCGATCCCAACCCCGGTAGAAATTGGGAGGCCACAGTGCATGCACTTCGCGCAGCCCCTGCACTCCCTGATTAAGCAACATCCGATTTCTGCTGCAGCACGAAATGGAATTTCTGAAGTCATAGCTGATTTGGAGAAACGACAAATTCTCTCCAGAACGCACTCCCCATATAACTCACCTGTCTGGCCAGTTCAGAAACTAGACAGGAGGTGTTTGACGATGGTGTTTGACGATGGATTATTGGCACCTGATACAGCCCCTGCTAACAGCTGCTGTACCAAATGTTGCACACTTAACAGCTACTTTGCAAGCAGCTGCACACCCATGGGTGGCGGCGCTAGATGTAAAAGTTATGTTCTTTATGGTTCCCTTGAAGGAGGAGGATAAAGAGAAGTTTGCTTTCACTTGGGAGGGAATACAATACACCTTTAACAGACTCCCGCAGGGGTATAAACATTCACCTACAACTGCTCATGCCGCACTCGCTGAACTTTTACAGACAGTGTCACTCCCTCAAGATGTGAAACTGTACCAATATATAGATGATATTCTGATTGGAGGAACTTCCCCTGAGAAGGTGGGGGCAGCAGTAGCGGCAGTACGGCAAGCACTAAATAAAGCAGAAATTGAGATTCCACCCAGAAAATGTCAGGAACCAAGTAAAGAAGTAAAATTTTTAGGTATTTGGTGCATAGCAGGCAGTGCAGTGATTCCTCCATGTACCTTAGGAAAAATCAAAGAGCTGCAAATGCCCCAATCAAGGAAGGAATTACAACAACTAATGGGAACTTTAGGATATTGGAGGAAGCATGTACCTGGATTTTATATAATTTCCCGTCCATTATACTCACTCTTACTGAAAGGCAAACCCTGGGAGTGGAAATTGGAACAGAAAGAGGCAGTCAAAACTCTAACTGAAGAATTAAAAAAGTATCAGTCGCTGGGACCAGTACACCCCTGTGACCCTATTATAGCTGAATGGGGTTTCGCCAAACACGCTGCTTACTGTAACCTGTTCCAAACTGGCCCTGACAGGCCAAAAAGACCTTGATGGTTTAGCTCAACTGCACTTAAAGAAACAGAACAATGATACTCTGAATGGGAAAAGGGACTTTTATCCTTAGTCTGAGCAGTTAAACAAGTTGAGAAAATACATCAGGGACAACCTGTGCAAACCAGAGGACCATTTAATTTACTAGAAGCAATCCTAAAGGGGATTGCTCCCCCAGAAGGAATTGCACAAAACCCCACTATCAGAGAATGGTATGCCTGCCTAACAGGAGTTGCAGAAAATATGCAGTTAACTGAAGGACCCACTAAGGTTTCCAAATTGCAGATGCCAATAAACACAGACCCTTTAGCGTTACAACAACCTTTTAAACCTTCACCAATTCTGAATGCACCGCCCCTCACTGAGGGTATACCAACAGAAAACATTTGGTTTACGGATGCTTCAGCAAAAAGGCCAACAGTAAATGCCAATATAAGGCTGTTGCATTAAATATTACCACCGGCAAACAAGCAATAGAGGAAGGTGAAGGCAGTGCACAAGTAGGAGAAATAACAGCAGTTGTTTCGGCAGCACAGAATGGAGCAAAAATCGTATATGTAGATTCTTATGCTGTGTAGACTGGTGCCGTGAAGTGGCTCTGTCAATGGGAAACCTTGAATTGGGAAGTAAATAGATTCCCAGTTTGGAGAAACAAAGATTGGCAATTATTACTAGACATAGCAAGGAAAATACCTTTCAAGATGGGATGATGGGTAAAAGCTCATGCTAAAGATAATCAACCAGCCACGAAGTGGAATCAAAAGGTAAATGAGTTAACTAAAATTAGAGAAATCACCTTAAATCCTGAGTGGTATCGGTTGGGAGAACGATTACATCAAAACCTAGGTCACATAGGTAAGGAAGCTACTTTGCTGCACAGAGTAAGGGCTGGCCCATAAACCAGAAAACTTGTGAGACTATTCTTACAGTATGTCCCCAGTGTAGATTAAAATTACAAGTAGATCATCCTGCTAAAACACTACCTCTACATATCAATGAAGGGAAAACTTTATGGTCTACACGGCAAATTGATTATATCAGGCCATTCAAATCCTCCGCAGGATATCGATACATAGTGACAGGAATGGAAGTTGTCTCCGGCTTGGTTATGGTGACCAAGTGTCGGAAAGCCAATGGGCCAAATACAGTGCAAGGGTTATCGTTTTGGTTCTCAAATCTACCTACTCCTGATGTTATCCAAAGTGATAATGGCTCACACTTCTCCTGTAAGGAAGTGCAAGATTGGGCAAAACAAGAAGGAATTAAATGGGCATTTCACACGCCATACTACCCTCAATCAAATGGGATGGTAGAAAGAGCTAATGGCTTATTGAAAAGGAATCTCAAACCACAGGAGGCTGAATGGGACACGCGACTTCCCAAAGTACTCCATCAATTAAATAATCGATATGGGCCTACTGGACACCCTGTAAACTCAGCATTCTTTGTAAAAACTGAGCTTAGCGCTCCATCTACTGGGAAAAGAGAATATCCGACAACATTACAGCCAGGACAGCCTGTGACGGTCAATTTACCATCCATAGGTACTGTGCCTATGACCTTAACTAAACCTCGTGGCCCACTTGCCTGGGAAGATACCTATAGCAGTGGTGCAAAACACAGAATTAGTGCATGATGGATTTTTCCTTCTTTTTAATGGGGTAACCTGTTCGGACTCTCCCCACTGAAACAAGTCTCTATTTTCTTTTACAGCACCCCACAGGATGGCAGATGGAAATGCTGTGTTCATGTTACTAGTCCAAACCCCGACAATGCTGCTCCTCCTAACCTATGGTCAAAGAACCCTAGAGTGGCCATGGTCCCAAGCCCATGTTACGCATACCAGAAGTATGGGACTAAATTCTAATAGAGACTTGGCCCTCTTAACTGTAGTAATGCACGGAACTGAGGTATATTTAGAAAATGAATGGAGCAGGGGTCCTAAGGGTTTTGAGCAACTCCCCGACTCCGGGGAGTGACAGGCCAGGAAATAAAGGTAGAATGCTGGGTGATCAATGGATCCACCTATGAGAAGGCACCCCAAATCGCTGTGTACAGTATCACACCAAATGGAACACCAAAGGATACGAAACTTTGTGCCACTGTAAGATTAGAGGTTGGTACAATTTTACCTTAGTACAACCTGTTTTTGTAGTTTGCCTCTGGGATCACCATAACATGAGATGACCCACCTTATCATTTACATTTAAAATAGGCATTACTAGGCTTAGTATGACAACATTCACTCCATCCGCAACAGAGCCCTAAGAAGCTCAGGTGAGTTTTGCAGAGTATTCTCTGATTTCTTTATAATTTGTGAATTGAAGGTATAGAATCATGCAGTCAAACTTCATTTCTATGAACCACAGAACAAAGAGCTTTGTTGCTTAATTATTTCACTCAAACAGTGAATAAAAGAAAAAATGTCATATGGTCTTGGCTTGTAGCAATATAACCTTTTTTTAAATCAGTAACATGATGCATTTGACTAAATACGTACTTAGATCGGCCTACCTTTGATTTCATTTTTCTCCAGTTCTTTCAGTTCCTGAACAAACAGAGACTGACTCTCAGTGAGCGGCCAACTATTATACAACACCAATGCTTGTATGATATACTTGTGAGACTGTGAAAGAAAATGCAGTATGTTAACATGCTGAAGACCTAACAATTATAGTAACCATTCAAAAGTCCTGTAAGTTAGCACACTGCCAGCTATTGAACTCAGCAAATAAAACACATAATTAATTTACAAGCTTGCACATGACAGTATTCACAAGAAGCTTAAAAAATTAGTGTTAATTCCACAGATTTTATTTTAATTTCTGTGAAATTAAACAATTACTCGTGTTTATCAAGTGAAACTAAACTGGGCTATACAATAAGGAGCTACATTCCTTTAAGATTTCCATGGAACTTTCTTTTGTATGCCATGTGATAAAACAAAGAGTTTTGTCTTTGATTTTAAGACCTACTACAGGGCTTTGAGCCCTAATGCTAGCACTCAATAATGTCTTAATATGAGGTAGAGGTGACAGGGTCCATGGGTTATTTTAAACATTGTCTACACTGAACAGGAAATGATTCTCCTTAAAAATTGTTTTCCAAATTCTAAAGCCAGTCCTGAGTCAAAGGAACAACCCTGGAATTTATTTCTCAATAATCTTTTTTTTTCTTGGAATATTTTGTTGCAGTTGAACACAATTATCAGGAAAAATCACAGTAGAGAAACACTTGGAGATAGAGAAACAAGAACTGTTTTAGAAAATAAATGTTATTTTTCTAAGATAGACAAATAATACCAGGCGAAGTAAAGAAAAATCCACGTTTTTGACATCCCTCTCTGAGAAACTCGGTCAAGTAGCAGCTATTGTGTGTGTGTTACTAAAGCTTTCAGCTGACTGGCAATAGGTGTTTCTCTATTAAGACTATTAAAGATGGCCTTCTCTTACATCATATTCCAAAGAAAACTCACATTGAAGCATCAGAAGTTTACCTTCACTACTGGTAGTTTTTGGCCCTTAGCTGAAAGTTATGCTACACTTGAATTGGATTTGGCAAATGAAAAAACACGTAAAGATCGAATATATCACCTTGATTTGAAAACAAAAATGACCCCTTGTTATTTGGTTATTCATATATGTACATTATCCTTTCTCCATAGCCTCATTCAGAAGCTAGCAACAATCTTAATTTTGGATTCCTTGTTCTTGCCTCAGGATATCAGATCTCCACAAGTACCAAAAGAATTACCAATACCCCTTCATCATTTGTTTGGGGTTTTTTCCAAATCTCAATGATTTGGAATCTCTTACTCGTGGTCTTCCATCATTATTTTGAAAGTTTTCCAAGAGGAAAGATTCATCTTCTAATATAGGTGGACCTTCTCGTACAAGTCCTGGCTTGAAAGAAGTTTTGGTGTCCTTTGAAGATGAAATATGACCTTTTTTTTTGGATGCTCCAGTTTCTGATTCCTTCTTTGTACTACTTTGAATAATCTGGGTTTTGCTTGCTGCAAGATGATAAAAAATGTCAGTGTTAATTTCCAGAAATTCTATGAATTACTGGTATGAGGTAAACAGATGCCCCCAGAAACTATAAGAAAGAAGAATTACCATAGTCAATTTTCTCATGCTGTATTACGCTCACAAGGTTCCCATTAAGATTATCCTTATTCCAAATACTATGCTGATTTCATTCTGCATGCAAATCACAAATCTCTTCAAAGTAAATAATGATAAATTTGAAAGACTGTATATATAACTGTTGCTACTGTTTATAAAGTGTATAATTTTTTCCCTCCAAACCCCACACTTCTTTCCTGCACTAATCACCACAGCACCATGCTATGTATTACATAATACAGATAGTCTTGTACGCTGTATGACGGGATCTCTGTGTAGCTAACCTAATTTAATAAATTGTGTGCACCTCTGGAAGGAGGGGAGAGGTGCACTGGCCACAGTTCTGGCAGCTCCTACCCTTACGGAAGTCTCTTAACGTCAGCATGACACAAAGACCATAGCTGACTAAAGTGTAAAAAAAAGCCAGTCTTGAAAAGAGCCATAGAACTAGTTGTGGCCTATCATTTATAAAGTTATATCATTGTCTCCTAAGGAAGGAATGAATGTGGAAAAACTGTGAAACCAGGAACATGCTAAAGAAGGGCTGTAACAGAAGTATTAATACAGAAAACGTCAACTTGTGTTCATTTCTAATGCCACTGATATCTATGATATTATCTTGCCTGA
Organism: Aptenodytes patagonicus; assembly: GCF_965638725.1. Lineage (NCBI taxonomy): Eukaryota > Metazoa > Chordata > Aves > Sphenisciformes > Spheniscidae > Aptenodytes > Aptenodytes patagonicus. The sequence continues at coordinate 76,758,214 of NC_134951.1, forward strand.
ATGTCTACAGAGAAAGGAAAGAGAATTCTAAAAGGGAATATCTCATAGAAAATTGCTTCTGGGGAAGCAGCTTCACCTGTGTTACACTAACACTAGCTGGACCATCAACTGGGAAAGAGATATCTTTTTGACTTCACTGAGGACAGAAGGCTTTACTCTTCCCAAGGTTTATTGTAGAAGCAAAGGATGATACTGTATCAGTGCAACGCTTCAAAATAAAAATGCACAGAGTTTCATGTGTGTTGTTTCATGTGTGTTGACAAAACATCCAGGGAAGTTCACAGGAGTTGACAGGACTATTAGACCAGATTCAGCAAATTTTACAGGTGGTGTGTCAGTGTATAAATGCCAAATAAAAGGTTAAGTGTGCTACTAGAAACTCAAAGGGAGCCAGGAAATATTGTTTCTTATGGAAGTCAAATGCCACAGAACACTCGCTACCACATCTTTCCTCTGCATAAGGCAGTGCTTCCTTTTTCCGAAGAAAATCAGTAGAAGTCAGGAAATGAAAAGAAGACCTTGCAGAGATGCTTTCTTCTAGATGTCTCAAACTCCTCATCACAAGCTATGAGTTGCTCTTCTGCATGACATTCAGAATCTTTAGCACCTGAGCTCAAGATCACTATCCCTGTTGCTGTCCCTGTGGTAAGAAGGCCTGTGAGAGAGACTTGAAGGAAGACAATACTTTCTTCTAAACCATTTTTTTAGAGTGATGCAACTCTGAGTGTTGTTTTGTAAAAGATACGCCTAAGCAAGCCTGTATCTGTGGAATAGTTTCTCACTCAAATAGAGCCTGCTGAGCTTTCCAGGTATCAGTTAGCTTCCCATTCTGTGAAGGTGAGAGGAGACATAACTCATCATGGTTAGATTATCAAGTCTTTCATCAGAGGGAACCAAAATCATGAGGCTTTCACTCAACAGAAGTGCATTTGGCTGAAGAGAGAGAGATATTATCCAGAGACCAGAGTCTTGCATGTTCTTTTACATCTGCGTGAAAACCTGCTGCAAAGAAACAATTTGGATTCCAAATGGAAGAATAACTACATACAGGTATTTTCCAACTGGGTAACTTGCCTTTAGGGTACCATTTGCAATATTTGCATGAAAGTTTCTCATCAGGAAGGATCTTCAATGCCTGCCTGAGCACTGTTATCAAGGAGCAGTGCAAATAATCTACAAAAAGGTAGCTTTAAAGCAGTGAGGCCAACTAAATGTACTCCTTCGTGTAGTCAACAGAGAGGTGAGCTCCTCTCCAGGAGGTCTGATTTCTGGACTTTAGGAGCTGTGCAGTGCCCTCTGAAGGAGCCTACCTCTACCTGTCAAGGTAGGTGGGTTTCAAGGGAGGTTGTATTCTTTAGGCTACAATTAGCTTTCATGAATGCCTCATTATCCTCCTCTTCTCTCTCTCCTAAACTTGAAGAGCATAAGTATTGAAGAATTCTGTAATGGTTTGCCCAGAGGATGATCCTGCCATGAAGATAACTCAGCTCAGAATGGTGGAATCCTCCATAAGACTCATTCTGCCCTTGCTGGAAAGATGACTTGGAAGTTTCAAAAAAATCATACACAACCAAAATAATAGTTCTAGCAATGGTCACCAGGTGGTGGTGTGACACCAAATTTCTTTTCTTACTGCATACATAAATATTCACTCGTGGTTTTCCTAAGCAAAGATCTGCCTAGAAGGAACTAGTACCTACCGTGGTTCCAGATTCAAACAAGTATCTGAATGAGATTTTGATACTTTGAGACTGGATTGTATCAGGCTGCTACTATGGAAAATAAAAGGATTAGGAGCGTTCAGGTGTCCATCTGTGCTACAGGACTGCTGTGCTTGTATCAACAAAACAAGTTGTGCTTGCAACATGTCAGTATGTAACTCCTTTATGGCCAAGCGAGTGTTCAAGGTCCAAGTCATCTGCTACATCTCAGGAGAGGTAAATATATTCAAAATCAATTGATTGAATATAGTTTTTGAGCTATAAAAGACATTTATAAAACAGCTGTGGCTGGAGATGAATTAACAGATTGTGGGTGGGAAAGGGGGATAATGTTTTATTGGTGATGCTTGCACAATAATTTCACTTAAGAATACTTCTGTCAACACAGCGATCAATTCTATGAGAGGCAGAACATGCGTGATACTGAATAGGTCTCAAATGTGAGGACTGTGTCTTGCTTAACTAACAAGTTTGGTGCTGATGGTATAGCAGTGGTTTCTGATTATTTCTATTCTGTGAAAACACACTTTTTTAGAGAACAACTAGATACTGGCAGTATAAATCTTGTATTGAACGTCGATTTGTACGAATCCCCACCTGAACCTGGCATCAGTATTTATGGAGGTTCCTACATTTTATTGTACAGGCCATAATTTCCTAGAACTTTTGACAACAGCAAAGAAACATGCTTTTACAATGCCATAAATTGCACCTACAGACACTCAGCAGGTTGGGTAATATGATACTGTCATATTGGTTATACTGAGTACATTTCATAATCTTTTCATTTAGTTTGGATGCTCTGAAAGATCTGGAACACTTACACCAAATGTCGTCTTTGTGATATACAGGCTGCATATAGATAGGAAAAGAACTTCAACGTTAAGGCCACTTGGTCTAGTATTGTAAAAATGATAGTAATAGTAAAAATACAACAAACAGTGACAACTTCACAGTTGGTCCTTCCAAATGACAGCTCTCTATACACTCACACACACTTAAATGGCATCAGAATATTCACTTCACCTTCAAATACCGTCTAAAATCATAACACTTTTTTTACAGTCAGTTTGCCAGGTCTAGAAACTCTTTTAAATTCCCTTTGAAATAAAGTACCTTTCATCACCACTTTTTCCAGTTAGAATTCACTGGCTCCACTGCTGAATAGAAACCTGATATGACAACCTTCCTATTTTCAATCAGGTTAATACAACAGATATTTCATTGAATGATTCACAACAGATTAAAATAATTTTAAATTAGCAGAAATTATTTGTATCACAGCACATAAGAATAAGACATAAAAGCCTAATGTGTGTCTGATTTCTGAGGGTATTTTGAAAAGTTCTTCTCACCTATGTCCCCTGCTAATCTGGCAAAGACAAAATGTCCCTCTTAGTTATTCTGCCCCATCCTCTCTCTTCCAGCATCTGTTGGAACCCATTTCTCTTCTCTTTCACCTGATTGTGCCTTTTAACTTATTTCAGTCTTCAGACTATGATCTTTGCCAACAAGCCAGTTTCCTGAAAGAAAGTTTCTTCTTCACTTTACTGAGGGTAACGTGGCGATTTATTTCAAGTATTTGTGATGTTTACCCTAATCTGAGCTATCTTATAGCTTTCCTGCTTCTATTTCCACCAGTCTACCGTTAAATTTACTAATCCGTTCCCACATTCCAAAAACAGTAACCAAAAATAGCTACTGATTATCTTGGCGACTCAGTCACAGAATCATGACAGCTTCTCCATGACTTCCTTTAAAACCACAACATTGTCAACTGATGAATTACACTTTAAGAGCATGGTCTCCATAGTATTTAATTTTACATTTCTGATAATAACAACGTGCAGTTGAGACAGAAATCAAAATGTTTCATAAACATGATTAAATTAGTTATTTTTCCCACACAGCATTGGAAATTTAGATAAAACATTTTTCTAAAGGATCATGTTAGAAAATGACACAGTTCAAAGTAGTGGAGGTGAGCACATGAAATATGATGCTATTTTGGGCTTTAGTGATGCAATAATCCAGTATTTGAACAATTTGTCTTTGCCTCAGGTTCTGAATATGCTCAAACAGGCAGAAACTGATTGATTTACAGAAGATTTATTGTTTTAAAATCTTCATAAAAGGACTGAAGACTTTAATATCTTACAACATTGATGTATAGTGGTGTCCATGGAGGGTATAGTAGCTGACTTGTTTGCTTATAAACAGCTGCTTTATTTAAGCAAACTTGTAATGCTTATGAAGAATATACATTTTCAAAATGAAACCCATAGATACAATGAAAAAAAACCAAAATAGTATACGATCTTACAAATAAAATGGAAATAGCTTGATTAGGAAGTGAAGTGTATAGAAAACAGGGAAACAAATGGAGATCATGAAAGAAGTTAAGGCGGCGCAGCAGCAGCATCTAAAATCTATTACATATAAGTGTAGCAGAAGCAGGTAGAAGGTACTTCATTTTTGTTAAAAATGACCTGAGCACTACAGGGACAATTGTTGAAAATATGCCTAAGAATTATGTACCTCATTAAGCTGTATTTACTGATTCTGAACAGTAAAATTAAACACCACTTCAAATCAAATGCCAATCAACTGGCTGAGTGTACTTTCAGATGACAAAATTTTCATTCCAGTTGTGTTTTAGCTTCTTTAGTAGCCCAGCCCTAATGTTATCAAACAATAAAAATGCCAGTAACAAACAGATGGTGTTGTCTGACTGTAGCTCTTGAATACGGAGTTTGGCAGAACTCTGACTTCGAAAGCCTGGAAGTGAAGCACATAAGAGGATGTCCGGATAACCTAACTCTGCCCTCTAGAGTGTGCAGAAGGTTATCTCGCTACCTGAGAGGGGGATGACGGCAGAGCATTGCCACAATCTCAAGCTGAAGGCTCTCTTTATTAAGTCCGGTTGTAAATGAATACCTGTTTAGTTGGACAGCACATCCAAGGCAACTGGATTCTTTGTGTATCATTAAGAAAAAAAAACCCTGTAAGCCATAACTACTAGCTGATATGACAGGATCACAGGAGGCTGAGTGGTCCTGGCAGAGGCTGGAAGACACCTCTGGAGATCATTTAGTTCAACCCCATTGCTAAAAGCAGGGTCAGCTAGGGCAGGTTGCTCACGGCCATGTCCAGTTGGGTTTTGATTATCTCCAAGGATGAAAACTCCAAAACCTCTCTGGGCAACCTGTTCCAATGTTTGACATCCTGAGAGTAAAAACGAAACAAAACAAAACCCAAAACCAAACAACCCCCCCTCCAAATCACCTTTTCCAATGCTTAAATTGTATTTTCTACATTTCAGTTTGTGCCCATTGCTTCTTGTCTTGTCACTGGGTGCCACTGAAAAGAGTTTGGCTTCATTTTCTTTACCTCCCTGCCCCTTTATTTATATGCTGCCAGGCTTGGGCATGCAGTAGATTCAGAGAGTTAGTTTGCTGGATTACAGAGAGTCAGTTTTAACTGATGCCAGCTGACTTTTGTTTGGTACAATCACTAGTTTCAAAGTACTTTGAGAAAATACATGAATTTTAGCATACTTATGAAAGATGACCTTTGAACACACACTGGTTCTCACCTTTAACAAGAGCTGAGCTGACAAGACTGCAATGTAATGAATAGCAATAAAATTTTTAGAAAATTAAAAAAAAGAAAAATAATTTTGAGCAAATAAACTTCTTAAATTCAACTGTTCAGCCAAATATGAGTGAGGTGTTTGCTGTAACTTTCAAATAAATTGTGTTCTCAAAAGAAATTTTGTTTAAATTCAAGTATTCCTATAAGGGATAACTTTTTCTCAGTATTTCAGTTGCTATCATAAAGAACTGGCAATAGCATAATGGGCATTTGTGAGCTTTCCAAGTCTGGGGCAAGTAGCTCTTCCTTCAGTGTCTTCTATTTCCATGAACATAAGTGTGAACCTGTAGCAGAGGTAGAGTCAAAAATGGAGAGTTTTTCTTAGGGATAAATACTATATAATTATTCAAGAGTCTTTTGCCTTGTACTCTGGGGCTCATATGATGGATGAGAAGTCAATAAAACGTGTACTTCTGCTAAAAGGAGTGATCCTCAGGATGGTGCATTTAAACCATAAGGCTCAGTGTAATCTGTGAATTATCTACTATGTCCCATGGTCTGGGCATCAGTTTCCAAACAGCCAAAATTTTTTTAACTTTAAAATCAAACAAATAAAGGCAAGATCTTGAAAATAAAACATATTTCAATTCTCAAGGACAAGCATATGCATAAAATTTTCAGAACTGAGAAGCTAATTCAATTACCCACACAAGTCTTTACTCAGTTACTGTGGTGGGTTGACCTTGGCTGGACGGCAGGTGCTCATCAAGCCACTCCCCTCCTCAGCAGGACAGGGAGGGGAGAAAATAAGATGGAAAAAAACCTCGTGGGTCAAGATAAAGGCAGTTTAATAAAGCAAAAGCAAAGGCCGCGCATGGAAGCAAAGGAAAACAAAAGATTTATTCTCTACTTCCCATCAGCGGGAGAAGTCCAGCCACTTCCCGGGAAGTAGGGCTTCAGTACGCGTAGCGGTTGCTCCAGAAGACAAACGTAATAACGAATGCCCCTCCTCCTCCTCCTCCTTTCTCTTAGCTTTTATTGCTGAGCAGACGTCATATGGTATGGAATATCCCTTTGGTCAGTTTGGGTCAGCTGTCCTGGCTATGTCCCCTCCCAAGATCTTGCCCACCCCCAGCCTACTGGGTGAGGGGGGGAATGTTGGAGAGACAGCCTTGATGCTGTGCAAGCACTGCTCAGCAGTAGCCAAAACACTGGTGTGTTATCAACACCTTCCTAGCTACCAATACAAAGCACAGCACTATGAGGGCTGCTATGGGGAAAATTTACTCCATCTCAGCCAGACCCAATACAGTTACAAAACAAGACTAGAAGGCAGAGGAAGAAAATAAGGCTGGACACCTTATTTCAATCAATCCTTTTGGTACCTTTCCTCATTGCTGAGGACCAAGGACTCCTGTTCATTGCTCAAAAATGTAGCTGATTTCACTTAATCATAAAGCGATTATGGAAATCATGGTAAAATTAGGAAAAAATAGTATTTTCTGTGATTACATAAAGTTACTGTATATCCCTCAGTGAATAAAATTATCAAATACAGAATACAATACTTACTGTGGGAACTCAAAAGCGTTTCATTACTCAAGAAATTAAAAGCAGGGATGACTGCATGGCCCTTTCCAGTGACACTCACAATTTCTTCCTCATTATCTAGGACTTGTAGTTTAATGAACACATCCGATTTAGAGGTTTGTACCTGCACTGTAGCAATATGTGACGCTGTGACTTTTACTGAATACCTAAAGAGGAAGAAAAAAATTATAGCAATATAACCAACTATACCACATCATTCTTTTTCTGCAAGTACCTGAACATTGTGCTGATCTGGAAGCGAACACTTAAAATTGAGTTTGTAGTCAATTGTTTTCCTGCAATCTGATGGGCTAAGCTTCCTGTGGTGAAGTTTAGTGCAGTCAATCCATGATCAAAGTAAGTGCTGCTGCAAAAAAAAGGGTGGTCTTGCCATTTCTTTTTTTCACTGCCCTAGCAAATGTCCAGATATACATTTTCACTCCTGCTGTACTAGTATTTGTTGAAAAACATGGTTAGCCGGAGGAGGGAATTGTTTCAATTAAAAAGTAACCCAGCAAAAGAAGAAAAAGATGTGCTTTCAAAAGGGTAGAGCTATCTCATTTGATAGCAGCTGCTACTATGGTCAACTCAAAAGACTGTGGAATTAAAAGATTGTAGAATTAGAGTCTTAGGATGAAATTTAAATAATATTTTTGTTGTGACTCATAACTTTATATATTACTTGCTTTTTGTCCATAAATTAAAATTGTTAGACTAATCTCAGCAAGCAAGCAAATACACGCCACCACCCCACCCCCCCCCTGAATTCAGCACATTTGGAGTAAAAAATATACAAGTATTTTAAAATAAAATTTTTTAAAGATTGTCGACATCAGAGGGGAAAAAAGAAAAAAAAATCCTCATCAAGGAAGAGAGAGTCTACAGAATTTGATTGCAATTGTTACATTTCCATTACATGTTTTCTTCATTTATATTGAACCTGATTCCTCTTGTTGAATAGACCTCTATCCCAAGAATAATATATTGATTTGAAATAGTGATACAAATTGTCAGGAATCAAGGCAAAATGTTGTAGAATTATCCTTCAAAATATATACATGTAATCAGCTCTAAGCATGGGGCCTGTTTTAGTGCAGTGTGTAGTCCTTTGTGTAAAAACTTAAGCATAGTAATTTAGTCAGGGTCGGTTTTGAACTCAAACTCAGCTAGAATAAACTGATTTTAATAAACTTTAATAAATTAAAAAAGGATTAATAAAAATTAAATCATCGTGTTTTTATTAAATATGTTGTCCTAAAAGAATCTGCATGGTAAAATAAAATGTGCATACATTTTTTTGCCAACACTGCAAGATGAAAATTGGTCTGATATATCAGAAAAGAAATTGTTGTATTTCTGGATTTTATTTAAAACTTTACCTGAATAGCTGAAAAAATATACCAAACTTTATGTCTCCTCCTCACCTGCAAAATCTCAATTTTAATACATATTTAATCCCCAAAAATACTACAGAATTTCAGTAATTGACTTATGGATAAGATTTCAAGATTGAGCCTACAGAAATGCAAAATACTGTTATTAGGATTTTAAAGTTACAGTCTGTGTACTTCATACCTGTTCTTCATTAAGCAGTGGCAATATTTCAGAAAATAACACCTTCATAAATGAAATGTTAAATTGGGTATTGAACATTGACAGTCCATAAAATTCAGATATTTGCTTTAATACTTTCCTCTTCTAAGAAAGAGGAAAGAACATGCTGTTCTGTCAGGGATGGTCCATATAAAAAGCAGAATTTAATCATTCTTCTCTCAGTATTTACCTGAACATTACATGCCTGTCATTGGGTATGTAATAGTCTTTAATTTCTTTAGTAGAATACACATTATTTACAGTCTCACGAGAGAGGAATGGGAGTGGACTATGAGAACCGATGAGCCGGAGCCTCCATCTTCCAGCTGCCACAGGAAGGTCACCAGTACGTGCTTCGGCCATGAATGTGTATCCTTTCTGAAAGGAGAAAACAAGTCATTTTTACTTGGAAATAACACTACACAAAATGCACTCTATGACTACTCTATTCTGAAAAGTCTTCTTATAACATGACTAAAGTTCAGCAAAACACATTTATTCAATGTATTTTCTTGCTTTGTACATCATACTACTACACAAATATCTCCCAGTTAAAACACATCTATACATCTTTGGGTTCTGTAATATTACCATTTTTTTCTTGTAAAACCAATAGTATCAATCAAAGTCTTTTCATTTGGTACAAAATATTTTTTCTCTCTTGATATCTTACCAAAACTATATGTGGTGGTGGCGATAGTAGTAGTAGTAGAAATAACGAAGAAAGAGTTAGACTGCATAAGCCAAGAACCTTCACTCCAAGCTCTGAGACAACCACATTAAACCTATACTCTACTATTGCTGGGAAGCATCTGTCTTGTATGCCAGATGTAAGAAAGATATGTATTGCAAAGTGTTGATGTATTTGAAAACTGCGCAACAATTTTGAGATTATAGATACTTTGAACTCCAAAGGCGACCACAGCTGAAGATAAGGAAACTAATATTTTGGCAATTCACGCACAAGACATTTAGCAAAAGCTAGCAGTCCTCACACATATGAAAGCAAAATTAGATAAAGATAAAATGTAAACATGAAAATAACTGCATTCACTGATAAACCAGAGACTTAAAAATGTCCCTTCATGCTGTACGCAGTGTGAAAGTATGGGTGAATGCAATTTGCTGCATGAAAATTCAGAGATCAGATTCATTCTGTCTTCAGATCTGAGGTTAAACTAATATTGTCCCTACTTTTAATAACGTCATTTCAAGTATAGCATTAAATGTCAGGATATTAATCTAATTTTATGAAGATGTTGATTTAAGAAAAAAAATTTCTAGTATTAGAAAAATCAAATAAAAATTAATAAAAAATGCAACACAATTAATAAGCCTGATGCAGATTTATCTGCTCTTTATGAATCCTGAGAAGAGGAATATGGGAAACCAGAATATAATTTAAAAGGTTTCAAAATTTTATTTTATTTTGTATTTGAAAAAAGAAGGCAATATGAATGTGATTACTTGAAAGGCAGGGGCAGGAAAAAGGGATATAATGAGTGCAGTGGCCAATTGCAATGTTACAGGGGAACTCAGGATTAAGTCCCTTCTTCAAATTCTCCAAATTAGCCCTACCAGCTTGCTATTTCAAACATTAAAATTCCATGTTCCACCCAAGACATAGTGCAGATGAAAATTCTTTGAAATGTTTTCTCTCTTGTCAGTCTTCTGCTAAATTCCAGTTAAAAGAAATAAGTATTTACCAGCAAAAAAGCTTTGTTGAAAAATTCTTATAATAAATAGGGTTGTGATTTCAGGACCATCCAATAATGCAGGGTTGTGACTTCAGGACTACTGAATATTTAGAATGAAAGTAAAAGAAATGATTCATGATTCCAGTTTGTGCATTTGTAACTGTAAAGCACTTTACAACCTTTAATCACTACAAGGTAAAAGCAACCATTCAAAGCTATGATTCAGGAGAACTAATTTAAATATCTATTTAAGCATACAGTTAAAGTCCCCCCTGTTCTTAACAAATACACTTGGAAATTGAGAGGGATTTAGCTGGATATTCAAGTGCTTTCTGACAGCATGGTGCACATGAGAAAAACACTTTCTGCTGTATACCTGTTTATAAAGATAAGGTTCTACAATCTTAATCTTCACTATAAATATGCAGAAAATTTAGACTTAAGATTAAAAAATTGTTTGAGTGGGCACTTTCTGAATACTATAAGCAATTAGAAAGCACAATATCTGAATTTTACAGCTGGTAGGAAGACAGAGTAATCAGTCACTACTGAGAAATAAGTAAATAGATCTAGACAACCCCATCAGATTTACGTCTCTTTCTTAAAAACCTTTGAGAGGTTTCATTACCTACTTAGACATCTTGTTACAATTTGCTATCTCTAGAACCGGAAAGGGTTGTTTTCTAATATACCACCTAAACTAACTTTTTGGTAAAGTAAGATGATTTCCTTATGTCCTTCTATGACTAGTCAAGACAAATAACTGATCAGTGTCCTTGCTCAAATAGACTTCTATTTTCTAGACTAAATATGCTGTTAGTGATGATTTCTTAACCTCTTATCTTCATTGGTCAGCTGAAGCTTGAGGAATGCTTGTCTCTATCATTTTCTACAATCTGTTCAAAAGACTTGTGAATAATAGAGAGGAGAATTAAAAAAAAAAACAAAACAAACAAACCCCAACCCAAAACCAACTGTATCCACCAGTAGAAAAAAATTACCATGGAAAAAGAAAATTTACTGCAAAAATATCCAAATAATGCAAAGCAAGTAGCTAGTTTCTATCTAGATTGTAATGTCTGCAGAAAGGTGACAGACATTATTGCTAGTGTGCAGATTTTATCCTTATTGTCAATCATTCTGAAATGAACTTTAATGTGTTCCAGGAGTGTCTGTGCAGCAGAATAACAATATCGGTTAATAGGATTTCTTTTTAGCTCTATTGTAAGTTGCTGATTCATAGTTTTGAAGCAGAACAATTAACTGGTAGGTTTATTTTAAAAAAAAAAAAAAGGACTTTTTTCTGTAATAATATTGACATTTAGGAATTCAGGCATACTGTATAATTTCTTGCTTCATGTATTACATCACTGACTATTTTTCACAAAATACTGTTAAAAAGAAAGGTAACACTGAAATAATACCACTGTATTCTGTGTTTTATAATAATTGCATAATGTCTTGTCAAAACATCAGTAGAGCTTTCAATAGCTTTTGCAGGTCCACTGAAACATTAACAAACCATTTACAAAGAAAACAAGCTAAATTGTACAGTATAAGGTTATATTCTTACTGAGAAACTCAGTAGCAGTGATTAAGAAATGTAATAAGTAGAGAAATACAGCATACCTGCACAATACTCTTAAACCAAAATCACTCTTTACTGATATTAACCACATTTAATATTATAAAATGTAAGTCATGTTTAGAGAATAATAACAAAAATGTCTGCTTTAAGTGGGGACTTCTTCAATAAGGAAGGAGAGGAAAAAAATAAAAAGGGCCATTTTCATTAGTTAATGACAGAATCACTGAGGCTATCGTGCTGTACCCATGAAAAAAAATATTATTATGGAACGTACCAGGTGGGGTAGCGCATAGCAAAAAAAGCATTTCCAATATTAAAACCACTGTACTGCACAAAGTGTTGGTAAGATCTTAGTTGGAATATTGTCTACAATTTTGGACATCTTTATTCAAGAAAGATATGTTAACTGGGAGGAGATCTGAGAAAGAATTAGTAAAATCAGGGAAATGGAAAACCTGCCTTACAAGACAGAACTGGACAGTTGTATCCTGCTAAGCAGAACAAATGCTGAGATGAGATCTGAAATAAATCTGAAGTTGTGATTATTCCTTCCACAACCTGTCACTTTCCTGAAAAGCAGTAAGTAGTGTTCACCACTGAGATTTCTTTTTGCATCCTGCCATTCGCCGCTGTCAGATTCCAAACTGAATTTTCCTGTCTGGTGGAATCCATGCCCGATCTCTGAGGATCCCAAAGTAGTTCTGAGAGCTTGAAGAGCTTGTCTGCAACCCTTCTTTTTTAAGCATATTCTTCCAGCAGTAGCAGTCCTTATCTGTCATATTCAGCTAATATTCACTATAAATGCTAGATAAGGCAAGTTCACTCTAGTGAAAAAAAAAAAAGTATGATGAAATTGGAAGTCAAGTTACAAAAGAAAGACAAGAAGACTACTCCTAGTGTTAGAGTGTAACTGACATCAATTCCTTGTTATTGACAGATGAGGCTGAGAGGCTAAAACGTAAATCTGTCTTCACTAAAAGGTCAACTGTGAACACGTGGCTAGAATAGTTAATATTTGGGGTAATATTAAAGAGGTAAGAGGCAGGCCAGAATAGGAAAAGTAGTAGTAAATGATTATATAGATAAATTAAGGTTTTGGATTAGTTAGGTCTGATGAACTTCTGAACTGTCTGAAGGTTAAATAACAGGTTAAAACAATCACAAAACTTTTAAATTATGTTTGATAACTGATGGAAGACAGGTAAGGTACTGGAAGACTACAGAACTGGAATGCTATATTTTTTTTAGTTGGACAAAGGTGTCTAGAAAATTATCAGTCAGCATAACTCCAATGGCTGAAAACATCATGAAATAACTAATAATATTAACTCCTTGCAACCCCCTCAACATAGGAGAATGACTACAAAAACCAAGTCCTGTCAAACCAATCAAGCTTCCTTCTATAGGAAAGCACACTATGGGAATGAAGGAGACACCTGACACTGTCTCTCTGATCATTCTTCTAAGCCTAAGGAAATGCTGTCATAATGAAGAAACTAGGGTGGCTGTTGGACAATCACATCCAGAAAGCACATATTCGTGGCTCCTTTTGGAAGAGCAGGATGCAATCAGCGAGATTTCAAAGATCTAACCTGAACCTGATTCCCTTCAGTATTTTTATTAGTAATGCAGATGGTGGAATGGAGAACATATGTTTAATTAGCCGATACCACAAACTAAGAAGGATTGTAACTTCAGAGGAAGAGAAAATAAGAATTCAAGATTATTTTAAATTAGGGAAATGGCCTGAAAAAATACCATTAAAAGCAGCAGTGAAATACACTATATTTAGTCAAGAATAATAAACTACAGGATTCAGTTCTTCAGGAAAGCACTTAGGGTTACAGAAGTACATGAGTTAACAACGGTGTTGCAAAATAGGGCACGCATCACAGTTAGATATCTAAGCAGAAGTAAAGCCCACAAGACACGTAAACTAATCGTTCCTTACTCATCATTTGTGTGGCCACAAGTTAATCCTTGGTGCAAAGTTTACTGTGCTCAGTGTTGTGCATGATAAACAAGAAAAAAACAACAGCAATTGGAAAGAGGCCAGAGGAGAGAGTAATCAAGAGTGTAGAACATGTAACTTGCAAGGAAAAACTGAGCAAACTGTCTTCTTTAGCCTAAAGGTAAAAAGGCAGGAGGAGGGGAAGCTGTGATAATTATTTAACAATATAGGGTTTTTTTAGAAGCAATTTACACTAATGCTTTTGAGGTAACATACAGGCTTTGAGGGGGAGCATATCTAAAGCTGTATTTGGCATCAATGCTGCAATTATCATTAGCATCTGAAGATGCATGTTAATTTAATTATTGTAAGCATGACTTAAAAAAGGCTATTCAAACCTCATTCTTAGTTTGGCCCCCTGACTCTTGAAGGTTGTTCTGTCAGTTGGACAGCATCAGCAGCAACCATATTGCTACTGAGTAGCACGGCACAGGGAAGTTGGATGATATTCCTCCATTTCGCGATAGTAAAAAATATCAAAGAAAATTAAGGCTATTCCTTCACTGTAAAAGGTTTAGCACAGAAGCAGATCAGTGATAGTCTCTGTTCAAACTGGCTAATAAATAAGGGCGCACTTCTAAGTAAAACATTATGACACAGCTGAAAATATCCACAGAATTTGGGCAATTGTTATTATTTTAAAAATTATACTTTTCACAATGACTCTTTGCATTTACCTTATTTTTGGGATAAACACGAGGTGCCACTTTGAAAAAGACATGTGGCATTTCCTCCAGCGTGTCATTATCAACAACATGAAGTTTACAGGAAGGGATAGTGGTATGCACCTTTGGCACTATAAGCATGTCTTCTGGAACAAGAAATATTTCTCTAAAAAAAAAATTCAAATTATATTAAAATTATTTTCACAAATAAAATTATTTGTGTAACACAAAGTAAAAGTATACTTAGAATTTAAGGAAAGTAGATTTATGTAAAATTACGTTTTTAAAGCAGGTTAGTGAAAAAACAGTGTATCAATACTACTTCCCCATAAGAGTTATATAGGGCTGTATGAAACTCACCTGAAAACCACAAACCACACATTTGGTGGCTGATCAGCATACGTTACAGCATAGTCAGCGAAAGAGATCTTACACCATTCATCTTTGTAACAAGGAAACTTTTCAATTGACTTACAGTTTCTTTTAAACATTTCTCTGGAAAGCAGAAAACAAAATAAATATTTAAATCTAATCAGGAGGGCACATATATCTTGACTTTAACTTATGCTAATCATGAAGAACACCGCTTTGTGCATGAATGTAAAACAATGATATAAAATGTGTTACTCTAGTAGCTGTTCACTCTTAAAAAATAATAAATCAGGTAGGGATCAGCTCTTTTAGACCTAATGGCCTGTAATGGCCAATACTTACATACAAATATTTCCATCATTCAGTCTATCCATGAGCACAACTGCTTCCAATAGCCCAAAATGTTATGGCTTCTACAAAACATTACTACTTTTTTTTTTTTTTTTTAAGTAAGTATCAGTTAGCATAACTTCCATTTCTTTATATTAAGCTGTCATGTTAAAGCTGTGGCATCATTAGGAGATTAAAAACCCCCTTATTTCCTTTTAAAACTTTTTTGAACAAGAAATTAATAAAAGCAAAACCAAATAAATTTAAAATGGGATGAAAGACATTGCTTTCACACAGGAAGGAATCTAAGACTGTAAATTCAGCAGTTATTTGTTAGGCAAATAAGCTCGCAGGTGTTAAGAAGTTCTGCGAAATTAGAGCTAACCTCACTGGCACCCTACTGACACCATGAATTTTTATTTATCATATGCAGTATCAAAAATTAATGTTCCTCTGGACAAAGCAATGTGAAGATCAGCATACAAAATTCACTGTTATGTGAACAGGTTGTCGGGTGAAGGGCAGAAGAAAGATAACTGGTCTCACTCCATCTTTTGGCTCCTTCCAGTGATTTTCTCTGGGTATTATGAGTGCAAATATGCCTACATGGAGGTGAAGGAAAGGACATCCTTCTCCCTGCAACTCCCTCTGTCTTGCATTATTCTTTAGCTACCTGCTTTCTGCAGTAAGTAAACAATGTATCTTTTTTGCTATCTTTTAATTGCTGTAAAGGTTTGGTTTATATGGTTTACGTAAAGGGGATAGTCTAAAGAAACCTCACAACATCCATTTTCGGCGATAGCGGTCTTCTGTGTCAAATATGAATGTATTCAAGTTGTTCAACTGCAAAAGTTTCATCTACAAAATTTGGACAATGCTACTCTGATGTTCTGTTATTCCTATATAGTAATCAGAATTCAGAAACAAGCTCCACATTCGTGTTTTTAGCAATGATAATAGCTGCCCTTGACATTTAATTAAGGTGAGTCACAGAGTGGATGCAAATATTGCTGGAAGTAATTTAAAGCAGAACAGTTTGAAATCTTAGTCCACGAAGCTTTGCAAGGGTTCCTTGCACCACTGATAAACAGCACACACAGAGACAGAAAAAGCCCCTCAGAAACCTCGGATTTTTAATTCATTGAAAATTATGCTAGGGACAAACATAGATGAGCTTACATGGGATGTATAATGAGAAACAGGTGGCAACCCTAGCACAGACTGAGAGGTTTTAGGGCATTTTAAACTGGTGTTTGTGTTGTAAAATGGTACTGCTTCCGGCCTCCAGTAAATCTGGGGTTAGAGAATGGGAAAACTTTTACCCTAATACTGAACTTCCAAAATTCCTGCATGTTACTTTATTGGCCAAGGTGCTAGCTTGTTACATTAAATGCAAGTCTGCCAGCTGTTAAAAAAAATGAAACAAAATCACATTAGCATGATTTTAACACTCAAATGTATCCCCTGGGACAATGCCTAAGAATCAGTCCTGTAAGTTTTAAAAGTCTGAAGGTAGACTAAAAACTGCATCTGATCTTTGCTGATTTAGAGATGCTGCAAATATAAAACTGAGATCTAATATTTGGAACAAGGCTGTGGTTGCAAAGTCCTGATCCCATCAACATACAGAGGTTTTACAGGATTAGAAACTCTAAAAAGTGAAATAAAATTACACCCCATATGAGTGTTCCTCAAATTGCTGGTTATAAGGAGTGAGTATTTATACCCACAGCCAGTAATTATTGCCAGTTCTCACTCCTCACCCCTGGCAGAACTGATCTACTGCTAGATCAGTTGTGTGAACACTTGCAGAGAGATTTTTGAAGAACTTAATGAAAATATGTGATCCCCAAAGAGTGTCATGCTTGCAAATGACTTAAGGAACACCACTGAAATTAGAGTAGCTATCTTTGCAAAAGCTGTAATTAAATACCAGGGAAAGCATCTACCTAGAAATACATCTACTTTCCTTCAAGCAAGTGCTACAAACAAATCCTCTGATGATATAAACTGTGGTACAATTAAATAGTATAGCTATCTCCTTTCTAATGTCAACCAGGATTCCTTAACAGATAGCATGAATCAAAATGCTTCTTTAAATCAACTGGTTAGCTGTTTAACTAAGGAATCAGTATCAGATTTATACTTATGAAACAAATAAATACAGGAGAAAGGTAATATTGTAGCTCAAGCTGTAGGAAAAAACCTGTAACACACATACGTAAAAAATAGATTTTCTATAGTTTTACTCATGTAGGATACACAGAATAAAGCATAGCACATCTTCACTAAAATTATCTCATCCCTTCCAACAGAGTTTTGTAATTTTAAAACTAGTAACACTCTTACCATATTTATTTTGTGAACCAGCAACTTATGGCAATTCTATGGTACTGCCTGCAATAAAATAGTTTAATTATTACATGATTACCTTAACAGCATTACAGCACACTGTTCAAAATTTAACTCAATTGCAGTCCACAATTTTTGCAAGGTTTCTTTGACATTAGCGTTTTCTTTAGTACCTGGAAATAATAAAATAATTTAGAAAATATAACATCTAACTTTTGTATTGTTCTAAATATACACCTGCCAAATACTTGTGAAAAATGCAACTCCCACAAGTAAATTGTCTTATGAATCACTAGTTTTATTTGGAATTTTACAGAAGTCTCACTGAGCTGAAAACTAATTTCTCCTTTGACAGAGGAAATTCCCTTCATCATCACCTTTGTACTTTTCAGCACTCCTACAACTGCAAAAATGATGTGATCAATATTTTCTCTGATTTACAGTTCTTTCATTGTAACATGTAGTGATATGAGGTGATCTCTGTCCTTGGAGAATACGCTATTTAGCTCCTGGCAGCTTTTATTTGCAGATACCATGAAGGGGTAGGTATGTGCCTAGGCAACCTGTGTAGCTAAAAAGAAAAGAATTGGGCAGCTCCAGCAGGTAATTCATCCCACCCATGTTTGATACCTCTCAGATGACAGGATGTGTTGTCATTCAAGATGTCTACTTCTATCCACAGAATACAGATGAAGACTAGGCAACTAGTTTAGACCTGTTGTCTAACTTTCCAAGACTAAAGTTAGGTGAAAACCTTCTTTATTGCATAAGCAATTAGTGACAGAAATGGAGGGGGAGAACTAAAAAAAAAAGAAGGGGGGAGTAATAACACTTTACTGTAATGACAAGTAAGAGATAAAAAATTATAGCTAATGGGGGAAAGGAGGAGAAGAATAGTATGACTGAAAAAAAAACCCCACAGTAAAGCACTGTAAAGATAATATCAGCATTAAAGGTAACATAGTATTGATAAATCAGAAGAAGTTATGAAGAAGTTAAGTTTTCTTCCATTATAGACAATGGAAGAAAAGAGTTGGGATACTCACATAGTGCTCAAATGACAAAAACCTAAAATCTAAACTTAAAAGAACAGCTTCTGGGCTCTGGGATTTGTAGGGATTAATAATACTAGTGAAAGTTTATGGAAATTCCTAATTTACATGGCACTTCATAAACAAAAATAGAAGGGCACTAGACTACTAAGTAGGAAAGCTTAAGCAAGATTGGGCTACAGGTGATAGTTTGGGAGGGAGGCAGCACCAGATTTACTGATGAGGAGATGAAAGTACAAAAGATAGCTTGAAGACATCATCTGGTGCAGGTAGATATATAGTCGAAAGAACCCCAGCAATGATGGTAATTCAAGAAGGAGCTTCCAGCAGAATGGGGATGACTTACTAAAGAGGGAATATATATCTACAATGGAGCAGTTTTCTTTGTTACAATCCTCAGGCATTCATATACTGAGAGGCTAGAAGGAATTGTTGTGATCTAACTTTCTGTGTAACAGTCCTGTTAACAATTAATTGCTATTTTATCATATATAAATGACTAATCCTTTTTCAATTTGATGAGTATCTGTTTGATTTTAAAGTTTTCAGTAGTACAACACAAATCTTGGTTTATTCCAATAAATACCTTATCCTTTTAAAAATAAATGCCACTTTTTCTAGTTTGAATGTGTCTGGATTCAACTCACAATCTTTGAATCTCAGACTAAAGACCTTCTTGTTAACCCTTCAGATCTCAGACTAAAGACCTTGTTGCTATCAAATTCCTTTTCTCATATGGGTACTGACAGATTATAGTGAAGTCATTCTTAATCTTCTCTTTCTTAAATTACAAACAAACAGCCTGCAAGTACAAAGCCCTTCTTTAATCCTCATCTTCACAACTCTACCCAGAATTTCTCAGTTGTTACCTATCTTTCTTCTTGGACTGTGGACACTGCACTTGGACACAATATTCCAGCTGAGATAACAGAATTGCTGAATAAGAAATGTAACACAAGTCTTCAACTGCTATGTAAGATTCCTCTATTTATACACATAAGAATGAAGGATTAGTATCAGCACAGTATCTTTTGAGCACAGTATCAGCCCTCGATGCTGTGTTTTGCTGATTATCCATTATGATGCTTAGGTTCTCGTATGAACTTCCCTTACCTTTCCAGAAAAAAAAACCCACCATTTAGTCCAGCTCTGAGCTAAATCTACATTAATGTAAATT
This sequence comes from Aptenodytes patagonicus, assembly GCF_965638725.1. NCBI lineage: Eukaryota > Metazoa > Chordata > Aves > Sphenisciformes > Spheniscidae > Aptenodytes > Aptenodytes patagonicus. The sequence goes on from NC_134951.1 coordinate 76,777,956, forward strand.
CTGGTTTAATATCTACGAAAATCTAGTGGGGGTGTCTTTCCTCTACTTTTTAGTACCTTATGTGCTAATTGAGTGGTTAGGTTGAGCGCTATTCTTAGGTTTATAAGAGATCAGAGATTCAAATATAACATTCTATTGCATTTCAGTTCATTTTAACTAGATATTAATTAGTAACAAAATCTTTAAGTAAATATTTGAATAAAGTGATGTATGAAACATTTTTAAAAGGCATTTTTAAAGGACACACCCGGTTTCCTGCTGTTCAGTACTTTCCTAACATAGGTCCCTCTCCAGATGGCTTGAAGTTTAAGAGCTGCTGCTTCCTCTTCAGAAGTGGGAGTTCGGTTCTGCCAACTACTAAGGGAATTCTTCTCACAACTCTCTGAAAGAAGGGGAGGAGAATGAGCAACATCAATAAAGCTGGAAGTCCTGTAGCTGCTTGCAGTGAAGTTAAAAAGAAAAAAAACAAACACAAAATGACGAGAGCGCTATATTCCAGAAACAGAGTGGTTTCTGCATAAAACTTCCATTTATGACAAAAATATCACTCTTAAAATTTTGCTCTTATCATAATAAAATTAGACAAAATATACTGTGTAATTACACAAAGTCAGAATGCAACTACTATGCTAATTCCAAATACCAAATAATTGAATTCTTGCTTCTCTTTACGGACAGCTATTGCAGTGCATTTTTTAAAATCAAGTCTCCTAATGTAATTTCAAAATATCCTTCCAAACATGAACAAACAGGATTTGATACATTAAAGCCTGACTCTGAATACAGCCTAAAAGAGCTTCACAAGATTTTAAGTGCTTCTGTCTCTCAATCTGGTCATTTTATTAAGCAATACTTTAAACACCAATGTTGTTCAAAACACTGTATTCAACCTTCGCTAAGGAGCCATGGAAAAAGGATAATATCTATGATAAAGCGAGAGTTCATATATCTGACCGTGACTTTCTGTTACACCAAGGAGTTTTGGAGTGGAACAGAAATTAGTAGGTTCTGACAGGTTAGTAATGAGCTCTTTGAAGGCATCCTTGCCTAGAATTAGCATCCTGGGAGCCATCAGCACCAAGGTTTAGGGGGAGGGTGTGGGGAGCAGCACTACAAGGAGCCAGTGCCAGGGGCCCAGTTTGGAACTGCACAGATACAGAACAAGGGCAGTGAGACAGCGTGAGAGGAAGGAAACAGTGCTCCAAAAGGAAGTACCACCAAACAAAAAGGAGGAAAAAAGAGAGAAATCTGCTTGAAAAATACAGACAACATTGCAGACAAACAAACAAGCTTAAGAAAAGATATTGCTGTCATCAGCCAGGAGATCATACATTTCACTCTCATCTCTTTTATTGAATATTGTTAAATGTGGCTGTGTTCCCAACCTTCATTCCTCATTATTGTCTCATTTCCAAACCCCAGAAAGCCTCTTTAATACTTAATGACTCTGAAAGGTTACACAAGCCCACTTCAACAGACAACAGATTAGAACTCAACAATATGAATAACACAACCACTTTTATAAAACAGAAGCATATAATCACAGAATAATATAGGCTGGAGGGGACCGTTGAAGGTCATCTGGGCCAATCCCGCATCCAAACCAGGATCAACTTAAAGCAGGTTGTTCATGGTCTTGACTAAATGTCCAGTCCATTTTTTTAGTATCTCCAAGGATGGAGACTCCACAACCTCGCTGGGCAATCTCTTCCAATTTTTGATTAGCCTTATGGTGAAAAATGTTTTCCTAATATCCAACTGGAATTTAACATGTTCTAAGATGTATCCTGTCACTGTGCATCTCTGAAAAGGGCCTGGCTCTTATCTCTCCCATTTATTCATCAAAGTAACACATATTTCAAAATGAATTTGTCCCATCTACAAGCTTCTCTATTTTATAATTAAATAACCCAGTGGCAAAATGCCTTTTGGCCCCACTAATCATTGTTTTCAAGGAAAGGAAATAGACTTCTATTGTCAGCAGGTGTTTTATCTCAGAAGAATGGCCTCTGCTGCAGAGCCTACATTCCCCATATAAGGCAAAAGAATATATTATAAAGTAAGTAAAAGTTGTATCCTTTTTATATGAACACAGAGTTACACAGACTGACCTAACAAGTAAGGAGACCCTAACACTGAACCTGAATCAATAATATATAAAAGTGTGACTACACCTAATGTTACTCCTGGTTCATCTAAGCATCTCTTGTTCTTGTTGCTTGTTAATCAGTAACCAAGTAATGGACAACTTCCCCAAGAAAGTGCCCAACTGGTGCAAGACAGTGCCACTGCACTTGGTTTCAGACAGGTAAGCAAGCAGTTTAGTAGTTTCAGGTTGTATGTCACTGCCAGCAGGCTCTCCTCTTAAGTCACATGAGAACCTTGTGATAGGTGCAGAAAAATGAATACTGTATAAAGAGATTACATAGTGGCATGGTGAGTCAGATTAGCTTGCTGAATGAAATTTTTTTAATTTTTTTTTCCCTTGGCTTAGCTTCCTGCAAAATCAGCAAGCTGATCTGATTCCCTAGCATCTGTGCAACTGCTCATGGTGGGAGTACGTGTCCCGGGATGGGAAGGGGAGAAGGACAGGACTTTAGTAGTAGCATTTAGTGAAGCTGCACCTTAAGATCTAAAAAGATCAGAACATGATCTGCATTTAATCAATGGCTTATATTGTATTTTAGTATTTGTATTGCCGGCAACAACATTCATAATATCCAGAGAACTGTGAATTGCCTATAAGCAGACTCTTAGGCTCCAGAAGTGACTAAAATTGACTTAGATATCATGATTCTGATTTTTTCTTATTATTGGCTTATATTTCTGCCAACTTAGCAGGCTAAATCAGTCCAGCACAAGGTTTGATCAGTGCTGGAGCTGCAGGAAGGTGTGGGGCTAGTACTGCAACAGCCTGCAGTTACACTGGTTTAAGCTGCTGTGGAACCTCAGCTTCAGCTTCACTTGGGAGGGAGAGTAAGTATTTATAGCTGTAGTCAGCAATTACAGCCGAGTCTTACTCTTCTACTGTAGAGGAGTTTATTCAAAGACAGAGGAACTGAAAGGGCTTGCATTTTCCAAAAACTGAAAATCATAGTGCCACAAGCACTTATAACAGCATTTATGTTTTTGTATACTGCTATTGATTACAGAACTGTTCACCCGTACCAGTTCAGATCTAGCCCAATAGATGTTTCCCATCTGCATGGCCTTTATATGTGACCAGGCTGAGGAGTTCAAATTCCCCTCACTACAAGAAGGATGTCGAGGTGCTGGAGCGTGTTCAGAGAAGGGCAACAAGGCTGGTGAGGGGTCTGGAGAACAAGTCTTCTGAGGAGTGGCTCAGGGAACTGGGGTTGTTTAGCCTGGAGAAAAGGAGGCTGAGGGGAGACCTCATCGCTCTCTACAACTACCTGAAAGGAGGTTGTAGCGAGGTGGGTGTCAGTCTCCTCTCCCAAGTAACAAGCGATAGGACGAGAGGAAATGGCCTCAAGTTGCGCCAGGGGAGGTTTAGATTGGACATGAGGAAAAATTTCTTTACTGAAAGAGTGGTTAAACATTGGAAGAGGCTGCCCAGGGAAGTGGTTGAGTCCCCATCCCTGGACGTATTTAAAAGACATGCAGATGTGGTGCTTAGGGACATGGTTTAGTGGGCATGGTGGTGTTGGGTTGACGGTTGGACTCGATGATCTTAGAGGTCTCTTCCAACCTTAATGATTCCATGAAATTCCAGCTCCCCTGTCACTGAACCAAGACCTCATTATCCCCATTACTCCCTCAGAACAGAGATGTGAAATGCTAATAGGGGAATACACACAGTGTTGGCTTGGTGTTGCCTATGAACAAACTGAAAAGTTTATCCATGGGGGATGTCAGGTGGATTCCATAACTAGAAATAAATACCTATGTCACTAGAAAGAATACCTTTCATTTGTGAGGCTAAAGAATATAGGGATATACAGTCACTTAGTTAAATGTTAAATTGTTTCTGAACATACAAATATAATAATTCATATGCAGTGTCACACACAGAAATGAATTCTATTCATAGAAACTGTCAGAAGTTACCCCAGGTCAGGCTGAAAACTGGAAATGGTGAATGTTTTGTGAAATTATATATTCCTAAAGATTTAATTTCTTTTTTGTTCTAACTTTTAAAATAAAATGTCATAAGAACAAAAATATTTTTCTTTGTAATATCCAAGTCAAAATAATGAAGTAAAAATTAAATATTCTGATCTTTAAAGGTTTTTTTGACTTAACGCTTCTTAATATTTTGTCTTATAAACAGAGAAGTATGTTACTGTGAAATGCTTTAAATCAACTAATATTAATTAGTGGATGCTTCAAATTTGACATTACGATTGAAAGCTGATTCATCAAAAATTTCTGATATGCTTTACTTGTTAATCAGAAGATACCCTGCTAATAATAAAACTGAAGTTCTTAAAGCAGCCTAGCAAGACTTTGTTCACCGTAAAATCAGCTGCAGTTTTCTCATAACAGTGTGGATGCATCTACTGTAGGCAATGTAACATAATGCTTTTTTGAAAAAGGTCTATTTTGCATGTACTGGAGGCACTTTACATATTCAACCAAATAATGGCAAACTTTCCCTCACCCCTTATTGGAACTCAAGTTCAAATCCAAAGTGCAAGAAGAAACAAATGTTCAGAATTCTCTCTCCAGTCACACAGCACAACTGTATGATCACTGCTCTTAACCTATGTTTCTGGAGGAAAGAGAAGCTTGTTCTGGAAAAGAAGAGGGCAGGAACAGGACTTCTCAAATATGGTTTACACAGATAAGATAAACTTATAGCTAGCAGCCTGACTTCTAGATAAGATAAAATTTCAGACCAGAAGGTTTTAACAGAACTGCACACAAAAGGCACTCTACTGCCAATATCAAAGTTGGAATTTATCCATGAGAAAGAAATGTACTCTTTGAATTGTGCCTAAATGACTGTCAAGTGTCTGAGACTCGGCTTGGAAATCAGCGCCACAGATCTCCAGTTAGTTCATGAACTGAGTTGGCTCAGTATTGGGCCAAATGAAACCAGGACAAGGTAAAGAGAGGAAATGTGCAACAGAGCGCAGGCAAGCAGTATTAAGCTGTCAAGACCATCTCCCCTCATCTTGTGTAAAATCATCCTGATATGCTTCCTTTTCCAGGAAGGATTACATACCTCTGTAAATTCAGCATCTCATGACTGCCCAAAGTTCTGCAGGGTCCCTTTATCTACTCTCTTCCCAGAAGACCATAGAAGCGCCATGCCATGGAGAAGCACTCAGCTTCAGAAAATTCCATCTTTTTGTCATATGTTCACACGGCATGGTCTTCCACCTGTTTCTTGTGGCTCCTCTGCTAGTTGCTCCATGGGGATGGATGGTATTTGGCAGACAAATAAAAGTCACTAGATCATTTTCAGGATGGCTTCTCAGAAACCTTACCAGGCATGACTGCTAACTGTAGTACATCATAATATCCTTGCCCTCAGTAAATCTTGAGATGAATTCAGCACACAGTGCAAAATGAATATGCTAATATAAAATGGAGGTGGCACTTAAAAAAAAAAAGCTCAGATTTGACCTGATCTACTCTCAGACACAGACAACAAAAAGATTTCATTCATCTGCTATGGTAGTTTACACTGATGACTGTTAGGTTCCAAAGGGTTATAACTCAAGACTTGACAAGATCTGAGCAACTAACCTGACAATGCAGCAGTGCTAATGTGGGCCAGGCAAATCAGGTGATGCCAGTCCTTCTAGGCCTTCCTACAATGCATTTCTCACCTGTTTTTTCATGCTATCTACCTGTTTTTTCCTGACGTTTCTCTTGATGTATGCTTTTTTGAATGCAGCTGTCTCCATTTCTAGGGTTCTGGGATGGAACCTGAACAAAAGCATGCATTTATTCCAATACAACCTTTATTAAGCAGGGCAAAATGTATGTCCAAGGTCAATAAAGCCAAAGGGAAACAATTCACTTTCCAGTCCGATGTGAATCTTTTGTAATTTAAGCCTGGAAAAGCAACTAAATTAAAAAGATATATTGGACATAGGAGGAAATCAAACTGAAACAGAAATTTCCTCCTTCATACATTTATTCCACTTCTTTGATTCTCCCCCCAAATCCTAAAAAGTATTCTGCCACAGTGGATCTCATAATTCAGTAATATGTATGAGGTCTTTGCTACAACCTGTCAACTGTGCTAATTATTCAAATCTAATTAAAAAATGTCTTCTCTTCTATTGCTGACAAGTATTTAAGATTTTTGGGGCATACAGAAATCAGTAGCACAGTCATCTTGAAAAATGTGACAGGTGTTGACTTCAAGTGGTATTTCAAATGTCAATATGCTGACCCTTATAACCTATACTCTTGCCATAGGATATAATTCTGTGAAAAATATAATGAGTTATTCAGTCATTCTGGCTGATCCTTCATCTCTGATGTCTCACAGAAGAATAACCTTCAGAAGAGAGGAGATTTGGAGGAAAGTCCCCATTAAAGAGTGAGAGACAAGTTATGTGCTTTCTTAAAGAACAAGAGTATTACATCATTTTGTCAGTAAAGATATTTGTGTAAATTTTAATGAAGTTCTTTTTATACTGATTTTTCAAAATAAACTGACTAATGAAAGGAAGTTAATATCATTTTGATTGACCAAGGAGAAATACTTTATACTCTAAGTTCATAATAGCAGAAGGAAAAGCTAAGTCACCCTGAAAGAATGGCTTTCAAATAGTGATGATGTATTTTCCTGCCAATTTTTCAGATAAATTATTTTTCTGTCTTAATATGAAACCATATACATAAAGCTTCTATTAATAAATTAAATATTTATATTAATAAACAGTTACATAGACTGCAACATAAGTCTCTTAAAATGGAAAAGAGCCATATATTTGGTTGGCAGGCAAACTTCATTCTAACTGCTTGTGCCTCCATCCTGCATACAAAATGAGGCAAAGAACCTGCAGGAAGAGAATTATCCCTGCTTGTAATATATCTGTTTGTCTTCCAATGGCTCCTCCCACAGTACCTTCAGGTATCCAGCATACCCTAATCACAGGCTGGGGAAGAGGTAGATGGTGCTGTAGCTAGTTCCCCGCTACATGTGTGTGACTATGACTTCCGGGTTAATGGGGGAGGTCCCGGACGACTGGAGGCTTGCCAGTGTGACACCCATCTACAAGAAGGGCCGGAAGGAGGATCCGGGGAACTACAGGCCTGTCAGCCTGACCTCGGTGCCGGGGAAGATGATGGAGCGGTTCATCTTGAGGGCGCTCACAAGGCATGTGCGGGACAACCAGGGGATCCGGCCCAGCCAGCACGGGTTCATGAGGGGCAGGTCCTGCTTGACCAACCTGATCTCCTTCTATGACCAGGTGACCCGCCTAGTGGATGAGGGAAAGGTTGTGGATGTGGTCTACCTGGACTTCAGCAAGGCCTTTGACACCGTCTCCCACAGCATTCTCCTAGGAAAGCTGGCGGCTCACGGCTTAGACAGGTGTACTCTGCGCTGGGTAAAAAACTGGCTGGACGGCCAGACCCAGAGAGTTGTGGTGACTGGAGTTACATCCAGTTGGCAGCCGGTCACGAGCGGAGTTCCCCAGGGCTCAGTTTTGGGGCCGGTCTTGTTCAATATCTTTATCAATGATCTGGATGAGGGGATCAAGTGCACCCTCAGTAAGTTTGCAGATGATGCCAAGTTGGGCGGGAGTGTTGATCTGCTCGAGGGTAGGAAGGCTCTGCAGAGGGACCTGGACAGGCTGGATCGATGGGCCCAGACCAATTGTATGAGGTTCAACAAGGCCAAGTGCCGGGTCCTGCACTTCGGCCACAACAACCCCATGCAGCGCTACAGGCTTGGGGAAGAGTGGCTGGAAAGCTGCCCAGCAGAGAAGGTCCTGGGGGTGCTGGTTGACAGCCGGCTGAACATGAGCCGGCAGCATGCCCAGGTGGCCAAAAAGGCCAATGGCATCCTGGCCTGTATCAGCAATAGTGTGGCCAGCAGGAGTAGGGAAGTGATTGTGCCCCTGTACTCGGCACTGGTGAGGCTGCACCTCAAATACTGTGTTCAGTTTTGGGCCCCTCACTACAAGAAGGACGTTGAGGTGCTGGAGCGTGTCCAGGGAAGGGCAACGAGGCTGGTGAAGGGTCTGGAGAACAAGTCTTCTGAGGAGCGGCTGAGGGAACTGGGGTTGTTTAGCCTGGAAAAGAGGAGGCTGAGGGGAGACCTCATCGCTCTCTACAACTACCTGAAAGGAGGTTGTAGCGAGGTGGGTGTTGGTCTCTTCTCCCAAGTAACAAGCGATAGGACAAGAGGAAATGGCCTCAAGTTGTGCCAGGGGAGGTTTAGATTGGACGTGAGGAAAAATTTCTTTACTGAAAGAGTGGTTAAACATTGGAAGAGGCTGCCCAGGGAAGTGGTTGAGTCCCCATCCCTGGACGTATTTAAAAGACATGCAGATGTGGCGCTTAGGGACATGGTTTAGTGGGCATGGTGGTGTTGGGTTGACGGTTGGACTCGATGATCTTCGAGGTCTTTTCCAACCTTAATGATTCTATGATTCTATGACTAGCCAGCCAATACGATAAATTTTCAAAATAAAAGGCTTAAAAAACAAGCAAGCAAGCTAGCAAACAAACAAAAACCAAAACACATCCCCAAACAAACAAAAAGAAAAACAACCCATCACCAAGAAATAGTTGAACTTTCAATGAAGGTACTAACTTGAGTCTTCCTTCACTCTTATTTCATGAACAATGCATGCATTTAAGGTCTTTTCAGCTGGTAATTTGAACGAGAGCCATGATCTGCAGTACATTAGGTAAAAAAGCATCTGTAGATGCTTGTTAATGCTTGTCGATATTGACAAATGCAAGTCAAGGAAGACAAAGGACAATTTTATAAATTTTATAAATTAACAACACATGAACAGACTTTCTGGAACAAAGAAAAGGATCATTTCTATTCTGAGATGAGTCTCAGACATGCTGTCAACAGTAGAAGGCTTACGCATCTCATAAGAAATGAACCATGCTTACTTAGGCAAGAAAACACAAGATTAGTGAAGAGTTGGCTTCCTTCAAAATAAGAATAGGCAGATATATTTGAAGCGATTAGCAATACCAGTACAGTACCTGAAGACACAGTGTCATCCTCAGTGTCTTTAAAATCCAAAGTGAAGGACCTGAAGGCAAATTTATAGCTGTAAGGTGCCTTCTTGCCTAATACATCTTTGATCAAATACCAAAATGCACTATTGAAAACCTAAAATCAAAAAGAGGAAAAGCATTCAAAGAATGATTCATTTTTAAAAGCTGATTTTTATTGATTCTCATTATTGTTTCAAAAACTGTTTAGCTCTTTTCTTTTTTCATGTAAAAATGAAGTCTTTAATTTCCTCTAACAAATACGGTATCTGAAAACTAGTCCCAACTGTAGGACTACAATGCTTAAAGCCAACAATCAAGAGAAAACCTGTTTCATGCCTGGCTTATTAAATACAAGACTGATTCTACAGCATAAGTTTTTATCACCCAAAAATATCTTAGTAGTTTACGTGAAGTGAGTTGAGGGTCTCATGCCAGAGGACAGAAGAACACTTTATAATCACCATCATGACATGACAACTGGCATTCTTATTAGAGGTTTTAGAACAGAGACCAATAACTGAACAGGCATGCTTACTGAACTAGGAGGTGGCTTACTGAACTAGGAGGTGGCACCACAAGGAAGAGTAGGAATATATTGATGGGCCAGAGGGGAAGATTTGGTGTCCTACTTATATGACTAAACTGATGGCTCTATTTTTATTCTCAACATATGGATGCTCTTTAAAAAGCAGAAATCCAGTCTCTTTTTCCTTCTTCCAATAGATGGAAATTTTAGAGTGTGTTTTTCAGAGCTTGTTTCATAATTTGAATTGAAGAACATAGTAATAACTTATTGGAAAAGACATAATTTTTCTTTTTCATTGTCCTTATTTTCAGATTTTTCTGCTTTCTGGAAACATTTTATCCTAAATTATGTATTTTAATAGTAATAAACACTTCCTTTATTTTGAAAGATTTAAGACTGGTGAAGAAAGAAGCTCCTTTACTACATTCTTATGTTCAGAATAATTTTTCACTGCATTAAAGATAGATAATTTCCATATTTTCATTCTTAAATCAGCGTTGGCTCAGTGCCTCTCATTTATCTCATTTCTGGTTTTTTATTCCTTTATAACTCTACACTGGTCTTCTTAGAGGGGGAGAGAGGAAGAGATATAGATATGTATGTTCATGCCTACTGAATTTTTCTTAAGGTCCCTAAGTTTTACACATATTTCATATGAGCATATACATTTAAAATGTGTATTTTCCATTCCAGCAAGGTCAAATGGATTTCTTCTGTTGGACTTGGCATGAACATTACCTCTTTCATGAGTGGTGCACCTGGAATCGTTCTTTCTTAATTCTGTTGTTTTGCTGAATTTGAGCCTGGTGTCAAGCCCACGTATAAAAGCACTGGCTTAGATGTTCTATTTTTTAATATCAGTGACTATAAAAATATTAATCCCTTTCTTCTATTCTGTCTTTTAAAATACACAGTCTAAACTGCATGAGCTTTCTAGTACTTTGAAGAAAGTAAGTGAATCTGGAATATATAAAGTACTGACTGCAGAAAAATAAAGTTATAGATAGCAGTATTATCAACATTTGCATATACATAAAAATTGGCATATCTTTTACACAACTTTTTTGCTGCAATCATTTTATAATATTGAAAAGCTACAGTATAGAGATCTACAGAAAAGTGTAACATTTTCATCACGTATCTAAAGACCCTTTAATTTATCACACACACAGAGCAGAAAAGTTGAACAAGAATGTTGCAGTTTCAAAAAACAAAGAAAAACAACTCAGAAATACTGTGAGTGAAAAAAACTCATTACTGTCTTCGGTAATATAAGCTGTAATAATGTTTTCTTGTACCATCAACATTAGGCACAGAAAGAAATCAGTCTGGCTTTTCTGCATTTCAGGTAGTGTCTTTTAAATCCAAAATTAAGTCATAAAGAAAAATAAGCTGATGCTTTTTGCCTCAAAGTGTGCTAAACTAAACTGACAAAATTAGAGACTCAAATTTAGAATGTACTACTCTGTGCATATTAAAATTTCTTCATATTAAAAGAAGATAATTACAGTACACAGTTACAAGTTATGTCATTTGGGCTTACACTTAATAACGAATGCCACATTTGGAGCACTCAGGAGGTCCTTTTTAAAAGCATAGTCACTGGTTTGAAGAGGGTAACAACAATGTTAAGTTGTTATCCAGCTTTTGTAGCCTTTAGATACGTGTTTATTAAAATTGTTTATTCACCTTGAAGTGTTCTTCAGCCATTCCAGTACCGTGGAGGCCAGGAGGACAGAGAGTTAGTTCCAACTCCTTCAAGGCTTTAGAAAGTTCAGGCTCACCGCTGAAATTATTTATCACATTTCCAACAGCTTTCAGGATAGCTGTAGCCTGTTCAATAAACCGGTAGCTCTCCTGGAGAGAGAGAAGAAAAACAACCATTGTTAGAAAGATTGCTCTAAGATTTTCTTTTGTTTTCTTTCTAGGCTGTGACAGCATACAAACATTTTTTTCTGTGCTGAAGTACAAAACTTTTCCTAAGTCAAGTAACTGTTATTAATTTTATAAACTCTAAAATCAATTAGGTCTATGGTATTCAAAAGCATACAACATTTTCACTGATTTTAGCTATTGAAATAAAAACGTTACAACACTATAACAGGCAGCATAACATATATTTGGTAAGGATTTTATTTTTCCTGTATCATTAGTTCTAGAATATTTAATCAAAAATAAGATTCACATAGAGACTTTCTACTGCAGTGATAATAAGGCTCTTGTTAGCTGAAATGCACAGCATCTCTTCTATTATAGAAGGACAGATGAGTATTTGTATCCCACTGAAAACAACGTCCAAATACGTGCTGCCTAAAGCATCATTAATCTTCATCAGGATTTCTGTGCAAGAATGTGGATGCTTTCCTGCAAATGACACTCTGCAGAGAAATTGCTGTCTTCAAAAAAAGTGCAGAGAAGACCCCAGGATATAATTCTGCTTTATCATCTTCATGAGGAATAGCTTTTCATCCACAATCTGAAGTCAAGGGGATAGTACAGCTACAAGACATTTTTAATGGCCCAACTTTTTATATTTAAACTTCTTTGCCACAATAAATATAATAAATTTGCATAAGCTGCTTTAACGTCCTATTATTAGGACCCTGAATCTACGCTGCTATATAAATTTACTTTTACACTCGCCTTTCAAAATATTTTGGCACAACTGTGCTCTAGAAGCTATACTCCCTCCCCCCAGCACCCATGACAAATATTTGGGCCTATTACTTGCCAAAGAAATCTTGAAAATATGGATGGCAGTGATATCTGTCTGGATTGTAGGCAACAAAGAACAAAAGCTGCAGTAATTACTCCCCTGGGCCTCTTATCTCAGCTGTGAAAAGTTGTTTGAATCAATTGTTCGTTTTAGGTATAAAAGCTTCTCTGGGACCCAGTGAGTAATATGTGATCTCATGGGACAAAACAAACTTCACTGATGTGACAGTTTATTTTACTAGGCAGGTATTTTTGAATATTAATTAATATCTGTACATGTATTTTATCACTTCTATCACACGCCTCAGAAAGAGAGCTTATATACTACCTCTGACATATATATTTCAACAGGAGTATTTTTAACATTCCATTTTACGCTGCTGTTCTATGTAAACCGCAATACTACCCAATGCTTACTTACATATTTATATAAGACAATTATTGCAATACCCATCTCAGTGCCTACTGTTTTGTAAAACACATTTCTTTTATGTACTTATCAGTTTCATATTGAAAATAATATTATACCATTAAATATAATAACTGTAAATGAAGATCCAACAATACTTCACTTTAAAACTAAGTAATAGTCAGAAACATCTTTATCACAATGCTTGACTAGTTCTGGTTATGCGTACCTTTTCAAGACCTGGCATCACAGTATCCTCTTCTCCAAAGACACATGGCACCATGCTACACAGATGAATATGGTGCCCTATGGGAGAACTTACTGTGAAGAGCAATATGTGTCGCCTGCATTCAAGAAAAAAAAAAATCCCAAAAACACTTTTTCTTTTTTTAAATCACAGCAATTCTTAAGCTTTTCCTTTCATACATTTGGCAAAAATGAAATCCATTCCTAGATGTACTGGCTCTTCAAATCTGGCATTTCTATCTCCTTCCTTCTCAAGAACCTCCAAACATAGGTAGTAGGTGAAATGAGAGAAGTCACTATTATTTTATTTTTATTTTATTTGTTTAGGTTTTATTTTGGTTTTCTTTAGCAAAATAGGTAGTTTCACTATTTCAGATGGATACAAACCCAAAGTGTTTTAGTCAGGATTATAGTTAGCTACACTTAAAGACATGTTTGCTCTAGAAAGCCTAGAGAAGAAGTCAAGTGTTCTGGTCATACATTACTTAGATCATAATTTCCATGTATGCATTGACAAAACCAGAAAAAATTAACACACAATCATGTCAGGCTAGATGAACACTACAGAGTGACCATTTTATGGAGCAACTGTGGGCCAAACCACTCAACCGTAACCTCCTAAGGTGGCAAACAACAGAAATTCATTATGTCTTATGGGATACACTCATCTCAGCTCATTCTTGTTTGCCTGATCGTATCCTATTACAGATTCCAATCATAAAAGAAACCATTCCTAACTATAATTACACACACAGGGGATTCATGCTTTTCTCCCCAGTTAACAATGTCCTGTAGTCCCACTGAAATACTTGAGGAGCTTGCTGATATCAAATGGTGAAGCTTCACGGTCTTATATCATTGTCAGACTAGCATTTAGCTGGAGAAGTTAATCCAGGCCACAGCTTCAAAGTGTTAACCAGAGATCCGGCAGTGAGAGTAAGAAAGGAGAGTTACCCCCGCCACATACACTCACACTTTTTTAATTGCATCTTCTTGTGAGTGAAATTTGAAATGCGCCCTGGCCACCAACAGACAGAGGGAAAAAAGTGCCTTCCTGGCTTAGCAAGTCATTTCTCATTTGGAATGAAATGGAGGAGCAGTCAATAAGCCCATTTGTCTCCCACACCTGCTGTAAATTAAAGCTTCCTGAAAGCCTGCTGGCTCTGCCTGAAGTAGAGAGAATCAAAGGTGAGAAGCTTATCAATTTGAGCTGCCTATATCTCTGGTAGTTTTGAAATTTGCAGATGCAAAAAGATGTATGTTTTTGGCTTCCCTACAGGACAGAGATATGCAACTTTTGGAAACTACACTAAGAATGTGTTGGCAGAGCTAACCTATAAACACAACAAGAACTTTTCCATTTTTAGTCTGAATCAAAACCAATAGAGGGCACTATTAAAGATCTTTGATTTGATATCAATGTGCTAATATTGTGGTATTTTCTTTCTATGCCTATTTATTTTAAACCTTACTTGATTTTTTTAAAATACATTTTGTCTCAACTCTTTGAGATTAAACTGGTGATTCTCTGTTTTTGGAAAAGTAGAAGGCCTCAATGAATTAGTCAGCAACTTTATGCTTATGGCAACATATGAAGATGTCACCTTCCTTGTTTCACTGGAAGTTTTTTCAGAAACTGACAAATATCAAAGGCTCCTGCATTTTATCTATCTATTTATTGAAACAATCAATAAATTGCTCTACACTGAATATCTAGAGCTACATGCAAAGAGAAATAAATCATATTAAGCACTATGTAAATGTGAAGTAAGATATGGATAACCTCAGAATTTCTCCTGTCATGTTTCATAAATCCTGTTTCAAGAAAAGCTATGAAACATCCTATGGTCTCATCATTCTTTTACAATTCCACTAAAAGTCCTAATTCTTTAATTTTTGTTGGTACTCCAGTAAACATCTCAAAATCATTCTAGTTAGAAACACTTTTAAGTAGGAATTTGTATTCTAGTTTATTTTTTAGAAAGTCAGTGTGATTTTTCTTACTAAATGCTCTTAAATAAGAGTAAAGAATTCAAAGTCTTTATAAAGGCTTTGGTAATTATTTTAAATTCATAGCAATTTTGCAGTCTTGCCAAATCCTGGCTATTAACCAGTTTGATATTCCAAAACCTTATGTTTTAGGAAATAAACTCTTAGTTACTGTGTAAAGTAAAAGATCATCTCAAGCCTTAAGACTAACGTGTTAGGACAGAAATGAAGCCTCGTACATACCCAACAGGAAGATTTAACACACTAGCTTTGGTTGCAGATGTATGCATCTTTAACACAAGTTCTCCAGGAGTCACACATTTCCAAGAGAAGTGTTCAACCACCAGCACACCCTTTGAAATACTAGAACATTCTCGTTTAGTACCTAGAAGAAGAAAGAAAAAAACCCCCACAATTTGGGGGGGGAATAACAGTAAAATGAAGACAAATACACTTGTACAGAATCGGTATCTACTTCACAGTCATTGAAGTCTTCATTTAGGCTTTGATAATTCAGAGAAAAGAGCCAGTCATTTAAAATGCATAGGTGGTACAGAATATGGCTTATTTGTACTATTTACAAGAAAATAATCGTTAAAAGAATGTTTTAGGAGGATGTGTAAATCAGACATCTTCCAAGTCGCTTAAGGCTGCTCTAAAACTCCATAAAAATCCATTCTGTCCACATGAAAAGGAAGCAAACAGCCATATAAAGCTTATATTTATATTATAGTTTAATTATTTTAATGGGATGGTCAGTTTGGGTTTTTTAAGCTTTCATTTGGTTCTATCTACTCTAATCTAGATTCACTAAAATTATGTCCATATCCAATGTTTAAATGTCTGATTAACTTAAGCTGATTGTCATAACATGCATTAGCTTTTCTGAATGCCATTCTATGACTTCCATAAAATACAAGTGATTTTTATTTAAACCATCCAAGCTTTTGGATCTTGAAATAAGCCAGCTGTAAATATACTTAAGAGCTTACAGTGCACGAGTTTAAAAATCACTTCAAAAATAAACTTTGGTCATATTGCTGATTTTACTGCATTTTGATCAGCTAAGGCATAAAGTAGCTTGCAAGAATGGAACTTGTAGGAAAAAAAACCCTAAGAAACACAAGGAAATCCATACCAGAAATACACTGATGAAAAGCTTGCAGCAAATCATAATAAAGAGTAAAGGGAGGGATCCTTTCAAGAAAATATTGATCATCACTATTAAATAGCAAGAAAGTATTACTTGAATATTAGTGTATTTCCTAGAATCAAATTGGCTATTTAATGCTAAACTCTCAAACTGTGCCAAAATACACCACAGCCAAACACAACAGCACAGACATATTCAAGTATGGGAAAATACAACATTAACATGCACTTTTCTGTGTTGGCCTTACCTCCAGTATCATCCCAGCATACTAATGCAGAAAAGCTAACCAGGATTTCAATTGGCATCAGACTGTCCACAAGTAAATAATAGAAGACTTGGTCATCAGTAGACTGCACAGAAAAACAGACATTTGTTCATCTTTCATTTTCATTGAATGCTGTCTGCCTGGGCTTATACAAAGTATGACTAAGATTTCGGATATTGTGACCCTAGATATGGTATGGGAAGTAAGTAATTAACTGTCACTACTTCTTCCAAATTTCAGGCGTGTCATTTAAGGCCAGAGCCTCATGCTGCATGTATAAACCATAATGTTAAGAGATAAAAGGAAACAGAAAATTTCTTGGATGAGAATGTATCTACTTTTATATGATATTCTTCATATGTACCTCAATTTAGTAGTTCTACTTGCTAAACAACATTCAATGGAAGACCAAAAATTTTGTTTTGTGCTGCAACTTTCTGATTCTAATTAATTACAGTTAGCTTGAAAGAAATAAACACTCAATCTGTAACACATGACTGATTCTGCCTCATTATGTTTTTTTCTACAAAAATATATGGAGGCAGCATTTTTCACTCTCAATTCTAATACATAATTCCTATGCCACCATTACAAACTATAGAATGATTCTACTGTTCCTAGAAATTCTTCAAAATCTGAAGGTGAATGAGCTTCTTTGCTTCAGATCTGTTTTAATACATCTTCCTACATTCTCCAGAGTCATATCAATACATTTTTTGTATTTGATCCTGGAATACCACTACTATTATCTTCATGCCATAATATAAAAGTGTTCTTTTATAAGTCTGATACAGAATTTACCTAATAGTGTAAACACCTCATCTGTATCAATGTAAAAAAAATAGAATGGTTTTACAGCAAAGGGTTAGTTTTTCGGCACAATAGCACACAGGCTTACATAGTCTTGATACTGATTGTGGCTCATGAAAGTATATCGTGCAGTGATTGGGAAAATTTCTTGTGATGTGATTACAAATATGGAGAGGTATGAAATTGCAGGTATACTACAATTATGAAGCATAATCCATATAGTTAACCTTCTCAGTACAGGATTTTACATAAAGTTTGCGCCTGAAGTTTACATTTCAGTACTCTACAATTACACTTCAGTTACAGTATATAACTAGAGCTGGAACAGGATGTTCAAGCATGTTGAACAACCTTCTGTTAATATGAACTAATGGCAGGTTTAAAGAAATACTGTCATTTCAGTGCAACTAAGGGGTATTTCTAATCACTGCAACAGAAGCTTGTAAATTGCTAAAGGACTTAGCATGTAAATAGAAAATGGAGGGCTACACTATACAGACTCCTGATTTGGGTTTTAGGTGACAGGTGCAGATGAAGGAAAATTGAAAGGCAGATTCTGCAGCTGAATTGTCATTAAATTTAATTTAGTCTCTAAATTGTTATAAGGTAGATTTAAATCAAGATAAAGAGAGAATGGAGATCTGATTCACTGTAATATATACTCTCACTACCAACTTTCATGATTTACATACTCAGTTTTTTTATTATTGTGCAACAGCATTCCATAACACTTTTTTCTTGTCTTAAACACAGTGAAATACTTCTGGATATTTGCTAGCAAACATTATCTTTGTATTGACTATAGTAATCTTAAGGCATTATTATTTTTTCAGTAATAGCAGTTCTATGTAATCTACCAATGTCATTTAGGATATATGGATTATCTAATTATGTAAGACTTTGACAAAAATTTTAAAAAGCACATAAAAACTCAATGTGTTTTGACTTTGTCAAAAAACAAAGTCATATACCTTAAAATCAGTCTTCTGATAGTTATAAGCATATGTATGTGGCTTGTGGAAAACATACAGGTTCCTAGGGAGAAAATAAAATAAAAATACATGTAGGAAAATAATCTTAGTATAAATTACATATTTCAGGTAAATGTCTATTTCATAGCATAAGATACTAATTTTACTTTCATAAATCAGAGTCCCAGCTA
This sequence comes from Aptenodytes patagonicus, assembly GCF_965638725.1. Classification (NCBI taxonomy): domain Eukaryota; kingdom Metazoa; phylum Chordata; class Aves; order Sphenisciformes; family Spheniscidae; genus Aptenodytes; species Aptenodytes patagonicus. Next base: position 76,796,402 of record NC_134951.1, read on the forward strand.
TTTCTCAAAAATGGTTCAACATTTTTAGTTTCATAAAAGGTGAATACAATTCACCTCCAGAGAAAGCAGCTGACATTAATTTCTACCTTTGCTGCACTTCGACAGTTTTCCATTGGAGGTCAGGCCACTAATTTGTCTAATTTGAATCTATAAATGGTAATAAGCTAATATTACTCTAAAACTTCCATGCCTACCTGAATATTACTGTAATAAGGTTACCTATAAAGTCTCACTGTAAGGAAGAACTATTTTGTATAGTTTATTAATGTGCTCTTTCAATTCTGTGGTGTTTGCACACCTTCAGAAAGCTACTTAGTTCCTGGTAACAATTTTTTCTGACCTTCATTTAACCAAGGGCAACATAAATGACTTCAACTTTAATTGAGGATGGAATCAGATGCGAAGTCCAATGTTTTATGTAAAAGAAATGTTTTGATTACTCAGAAACTTCACAGGGATCCTGATCCATTGCTGACATATCAATTCCTACAATGACTAAAATTTTCCTCATTTCTCAAAGCTGATATGAACTCTGAACATTCATCTTATTTTCACTGTATCTGGGATATAGGCATGTCAGGCAAGGAAATGCTTTCAATGGAAGTGACTGGTAAAATGAAAATCTTAGGTGCCTAATTTCTTTTGAGTGATAATTTCTTCAAAGGTCAATCAAGATCATCAATCATCAATGACATAGACAGTGGGATCGAGTGCACCCTCAGCAACTTTGCAGATGCCACCAAGCTGAGTGGTGCGGTTGACACGCCAGAGGGACGGGATGCCATCCAGAGGGACCTGGACAAGCTGGAGAAGTGGGCCCGTGTGAAACTCATGAGGTTCAACGAGGCCAAGTGCAAGGTCCTGCACTTGGGTTGGGGCAACCCCTGGTATCAATACAGGCTGGGGGATTGAGGGCAGCCTGCCAAGAAGGACTTGGGGGTGCTGGTGGATGAAAAGCTGGACATGAGCCGACAATATGTGCTCGCAGCCCAGAAGGCCAATCGTATCCTGGGCTGCATCCAAAGAAACATGGCCAGCAGGTTGAGGGAGGTGATTCTGCCCCTCTAGTCCGCTCTGGTGATACCCTGCCTAGAGTCCTGCGTCCAGCTCTGGAGCCCTCAGCATAAGAAAGACACGGACCTGTTGGAGCGGGTCCAGAGGAGGGCCACGAAAATGATCAGGGGGATGGAACACCTCTGCTATGAAGAAAGGCTGAGAGAGTTGGCGTTGTTCAGCCTGGAGAGAAGGCTTTGGGGAGGCCTTATTGCAGCCTTTCAATACTTAAAGGGGACTTCTAAGAAAGATGGGGACAAACTTTTTAGCAGGGCCTGTTGCAATAGGACAAGGGGCCATGGATTTAAACTAAAGGGGGGTAGATTTATACTAGAGATAAGGAAGAATTTTTTTACGCTGAGGGTGGTGAAACACTGGCACAGGTTTCCCAGAGAGGTGGTAGATGTCCCATCCCTGGAAACATTCAAGGTCAGGTTGGCCGGGGCTCTGAGCAAGCTGATCTAGTTGAAGATGTCCCTGCTTATTGCAGAGGGGTTGGACTAGATGACCGTTAAAGGTCCCTTCCAATAGATACTATTCTATGATTCTAAGATGCTTTGTTAACAGCTATTTTATCAGTTCACTGTGAAAATAAGTAAACTCCCACCCATTTAGGGACAGGAATAAGAAACTGACAAATGCTCTATACATTGATTAATATTACAGTGGTCTACAAAAGGTCAACAGTACTTTACATTTTGCTAACAAGTTAAAAACTTCATATTTTACATTCTCTGTGTATGACACTGTGAGCAAGACTTTGAAAGGAAAGGAAATTACTTTGCTTGTGATGCTTTTTTCTGAAGACTGTATCTTCCCAGACCTGGGGCTCCCTAAAATTAGACAGGCAAACCGTAACAAGGTCTAAAGTGATCTATGATCTTTTGTTCCTGAAGTTCCTGTAGTGCTGCTGGTATAAAAGTTACACATTCTCCCTCAGAGAGGGAACAGAGTTTACTATCTGCTCAAGAAAACATTCATTTATGAAAAGAAAAGCTTCACAAAGAAATCTCCGTTACAAATTCATATGAAGAAAACCTGGGTGAATTTTCTCTGATAATTCTGACAATTCCCTCTCTGATAACTCCCCTCGGCAATGCCAGATTCTCTAAAGTGTACCAGGCTTCTTAAATCTGAAAGACAGAAGCTAAGATATGCTACAATTACATTAGCTTTTTTATGTTTGCAGAGGTATAAATGCCTTGGAATTATATTCAAAAGGGAGGGAAAAAAAGCACCTAGTTGACCAAGCTGAGCTATGCTGATGGCAACAGAAGATTTCAACAACTTTTTTTGCCTTGGAATTGTGTTGTTCAGATGCAGACTGTGTCTGCCCAGTGGCTGATGGGTTGGGTATGTGAGCACCCTAATGGCTGCACACTCCATGACCTACCATCTTCCACCCACATTTCAGTCTGACATATGCTTTATGAATCTGGTGGTTGTGTTCTCCGCTGTACTCTGGAGGACATACTCAAGACACAGCGTGAGGCTGCACCTACAGACTCGCTGTCAACAGGGACAGTAAGTCTGGTCGGAAGAGTAGCCTTGGGACTACCCTGAAAGCCAGGGTAGTTATACAAAGAAGATCTGTTGAGAAGATACAGTTTTTAGATAGTCACGTTTTGCATTTTACCATTGTTATACTGTATATTTTATGGAATAAAACCCAAAACCTCTGTTCCTTACTGGAAACAAACACAGAAGTCTTCAAAGCTAATCCAGGTTTCCCTGGAAACAGAAGTCCTTTCTGACTCGATTTCTTCCTTTGATTTATCCCCTGTCTGGCTGTTCATACCAGTATCAGCTGTTTCTGACATTCGCTTTGCATCAAAACTAATGTTCTCTTGTAATTCTTCTGCAGAGATAAGAAGACACACAGAGTCAATACACTGACAATGTGCACATTAAAGTAGTATCATTCTTATATTGAATACTTATCCTAAAATTACCAGGATATTTTCCATACACCTCAGAGTTTAAAAATAAAAACTAAGCTTAAAAGGTGACTGAAACAACTCTGTATAGATATTCATTGCTTACATCTGCACCTGCTTAAGTATTCTGCCTCAATATACTATCACATATTGAACTGTGCACTAGAACCTTTAATATGAGCATGTTAGGTGAACATATATACAAATTCTGCAAACCTAAAGTCGTCTACATAAAGAAAAATGCAACCCCTTGTCCAAAGCTCCTATTCAGTGAAAAGCTGATGGGGCAGTATCATAAATTTTTTATAACCCACAGAAAAGAAAAAATACACAGAATTGTGGAGGACACAAAGACTTATCCTTGCCTCTACTTAGATAGTACCCCCTGTGATGAAAATAGATTTGAACTACATTACATGAATTTTCTTGTAGGAAAATCAGAACTACTGTCAGATTCATACCAAAATATAAACACAGAAATGTCACGTAGACACATTTTGCAATCATCTAATAACTTTTAAAGTTGTGTTGTAATGTCACTTTCTCTGCCTTTACTCTGTGAGATTCATATGAATAGTTATTGAAGGTGTTAATCTGTCCCAAAAAGAAGTTTTGAGAATAGCTCAGAACAGCTGAGAACAGTAGAACAGAACAGCTCAAACATGAACAGCATGAATGTTTGCTAAGGAAAAAGATGAGGTAATATCCAAAAAGGTAAGGTATAACAAATGAGAAAGCTAATTAGAAAAATACAGTATTTATATTTAAATGTGCTTTGTAATACTTCATGATCAGCGAGGCACATAGTGATGTGCTGGATAATGAATGAGTTCATAAAGTGTAGGTGGCTCTAAATTAGTTTGCAACTAATTTTCAAGAATTGAAAAAAATATAATGTAAGGAAATGCAGCAAAGACCTTTTTCTTTTCCTTACACTATGGAAAAACTACCTAAAAGCTAGTCTAATCTAACTACCTAAAAGTACCAGAAAAATACCTAAAACTACTAGAAAGCTAGTCAAACTACCTGATCTAGGCTTTTTCATAGATTAAAGTTAAAGTTTAGGCCTCCAGTGAAATAACTACAGTGTTTGGCTTACGAATGTGCATATCACAGAGAGTATGATGAAGGGGCCACCAGAGCAGAACTATGTCCAATACCATCTTCCTTTGGCCCTCCTTTGTTCATTCTGAACACAAGTACTACAGTACTATCAATAGACCTTCTTCAGGATCAACAGGGTCAGTAGATCTCTGCAGCCTTCATATAGAAGATATGCTCCACCCTATTTAAAAGTCAATACATAAACCTTTCTGTCGACTACATATGCAGACTGGGGTCAGAAGGAAGATAGCTCTTCCAGTGCAGCTAAAGGAAAGCAAAAACGATGTCAACAAAATGGCTGAAGTTTCCTCACTTCTCTTTGAAGAAGTAATGAGAATCTTGTGAGAATGTCATCAAAAAGCATATTTTATCCTTTTTGATCTATGCATTCCAAAGACAGTGCTGTTCAGAGCTCCCTGGCATCATACGGAAATACAATTATAAGAAAAAAGTAAACCAAACTGCTAACTATCATTTACCTTGTATGCAAGAAGTGCTGTTTCCAGGTATGAGAAACTGCAAACACTAGGTGATATAATGAAGATATAATTTATGGAATAAAACTATAATTAAATTGAAGCAAATCTTAAGAGATGTTCAGTATAAAATATTATTTTAAAACTGACATATGGGAGATAATTTCAGCAAATAATTGTCCGTAATTATAATGTAATTTATTCCTTGAACAAACGCAAATACTCAAATACACAGGGATATAATATGAGCTTATTAAAGTTAAACACTGCAGAGAGCTTCAGAAAAGGGAAGAGTATATTTGAATTCAAGAATTTTATGCTACTTAGAACTCAAGCAACAAAGATTAATGCTACAATCAAGCTTAAGAGAAAAAAAGTAACTTGATGAATAAGGAAAAACATTCAAGTACAGAAGTAATAACAAAACATGCATTGTAACAAAAAATAGAACACAAATAAAAACAGATCAATAAATAAGAGCAGAGCAGCATACAAACTAGAATAATTAATCCAAAAAGGGAAAAAAGAAAGAGTAGCAAATGAACACGGAGTAGCAGAGTTTATCACAAAAGTCCCTATTTTTATGGTAAGAAAATACTGTACTGCATGAAACCCCCAAAATTATTAGAAAGAGTAATGTTCTTAAGAAAGTGAGAAGACACATTTTAAGACAGTTTAGCATCAAATGCTGCCATTGCTTTTGGTAAGTGCTCATCTTTTTTTAAGCACTGGCTTTTTACTGAGATGCTTAAATGGAAATCAAGCCCCTCTTATCAAACTGACTACAGTTTTGGGTGCCAACATTTATTCAGTATCTGGACGCTTTGTATCTGGCTCTTTATAGTCATGAGCTAGCTCTTTAGGAGAAAACAATAATAAGCAAATGAAAATGTTTGCTAGTCAAGTAAATGAAAAAGCACAAGAAAATACTACCTTGTAAAGAAAATGTTCAAAATCGTTCAAAATTGAAATCAGTCCCCTGCCTCAGTTTTCAGTAAGAAGGGATAGAGAGGCTGGCTTACTGGAATAAAGGTACAAAAATGGAAATTTCCTATTTACAGAAGAAATTGCAAGAACTTAACACAGTGAATATGAAGGTTGTAGCCAATTTCCATAACAGAGCACAGAGATAATGGCACAGGAAATCTCCAATCCACAAAATGGTACTTAAGACATCTTTAAATGTAGGTTTTCTGCCATGAGTTTGAAGATCAGTAAATGTTTTAAAGACAATACGAAAAGTGATCTAACCAACTACAGATTATTTAGTCCAATGCCAATAAACCAAATTTCAAACGCAGGCAAATGGGTAGATGAATTGAAAGGCAAGATTACTTTATCCAGGTAGAACACGTCAGACTAGCTTAGGGTTTGGGGCTTTTTTCTTGGGCGGGGCGGGGGGGCGTGCGGGGTGTTGATGAAAAAATCACACAAAGAATCAGAAGTATCATACATGCTCTGCCTTGCATTTTCATTATGAAAAAAGTGTTACATAATGCTGCAAAGCTGAAGGTAACCGACCTATCAACTTCAGGTCCACTTTAACCGAATGTCAAATTCTAGCTACTTTTATGGAAAATATAAAGGTTGTCCACACAATCAAAGAAATTTTCCACCTTACTGTGTACTACTTCAATATAACCTGTATACACTGTACAATAAGGTCATACTTAATTCCAGCATGCTCATTTGAAATGTCACTTTCTGGTTTTGTCATTTTCAGCCTGTATTTTAGTTTCATTATGTCTCTGGACAAATATCGGAACAGCAAGATTCCTGTGAGATAACAGATAATCATGGAAATAATGTGATACTACAAACAATTTCCATCAGATCCAGTATCTGCACCAAAAAGCAATTGGAAATCATAGAAAAGCACTTCATCTTGAGAATATAACTGCTTTATTCTAAGAACACCACAGACAAAATAAGTGTAAATGTATGAATTTTCATTTGACAATAAAGCACAATTAAGTGTAATTATATGTTTTAGGACAAATTTTTTGTTCTGGTAGATTTGCAAAGCTATGATTTCCTACTCTGAAGACATTCTAGAGAAAGACAGTGATGCACTATACTTTTACAAAAAAATTTTCATTGCATTTGGCGAACCTCAATAGCACAAAATGTCAATGGACTTTAGCAGCCTAAGTAGTGTAATGAGAATATTTTAAACTTTTTTTTTAAACAAACATAAAAGGACAGAGATTCCTAAACCAAAATGTATTGAAATACTGAAAAGCAATTATTTAACCATGAAAGGATTTGTGTATATGTATGAGTTTACTTGTAAAATACCATTGTTCTCAATAGGAATGTGTTTCAAATCCACTTCAAGTGAACAGAAAGAACTTTCCTGACATTAGACTATTCATATATTTAACTGTCTAATGACCTGTAACCAAACTCTGAAAAGATAAAGTTATTGAATTCTCATTCACATACGTTGCAAAATTTGAGCAATTTTTAGCCATGTTAAAAAGTGTATTAAACCCCCCATACTCATAAATAAAACATTTTTTAAAAGATTTCTCTGTTTCTCTCAGTTTTGGTTCATGATTCATGCTCTCAGATATTCTGTGGAATTGAAGGACTCATAATGAATCGTTTTGAAATAATAGCAATATGAAGTAACTTTCATAACCTACAATGCATGGCACAATGCAAAGCATTAGAGCAAGATATATTACTAAGCCTCCTTTCCCAATGATTTTTTTTCTTTTAAAAATAATTTCATGAAGATGAGTTTAGTTAATAATTAAGACATTAAAAGGAATGGTATTATTTAAATAAAAGCAATCATACCTGTACCACCTAATAGGGGCATAGAGCTCCAGTCTTTGAAGCCTGTAATATTTTCTATGTAAAGTTAGAATAAATGGATTTTGCATAGAGAAATGACAACATATGGGTTGAGATGGCCTGGAGAATGTGAAAAGAACCTGAGCACAAAGGATTTTGTTACAGTAGTAATGCGAATTATTAGTATTATAGGCCAGAGGATGGAAACGTCCACTTTGTCCTTTTCCTTGGTTGTGCTATGGGAGCTTTTCTTCAATGGGCATTTCTTGAGTAGGCTTTTGAGTAGACGACAATATGGCTATTGAGATAGACTAACTTCAGAATCAATTAATAGTGGCAGCTACAAAAATACTCCAAGTTCCCAACATATTCATGGCAGGCTTAGAGTCATCTACTGCAAACTACTATATTTCTATTAGGTATTGGCATTGAGCTGTGAGAGAATAACTGAAGGATATATTTCCAGCTCATTAACTTGTAGCATTTCAATACAGTGAGATTCTTCTGGTTTTGTTCTTTTTTTTTACTGGGATGATATTAATAAAAATAAAAATTCATAAGAAAAGACATTCAAGCACTATAGTACTTGAAATCATTATCAGTTCTTAAAAGTATAACCTCAAAATTATATCCTTTGCCTGTACTGAACATATGTTTACCAAATTTGTTTAAAAACTATTTATTAGTATAGGTTTTGGAGAAGTATGATTTACATTTGCTTCAAGATATTTAAAAATCATAAATGTATTCTCACTCTTCATTACACTTTTAGTATAAGCCAGGTTTTTGGTTGGTGTGTGTCCCCCCCCCCCTTTATAACCTTGTATTACCCTAATTGGGGGTTACTAGAGATGGTTGATAGGTTTCACATTTTTCCAGAATTAAGATAATGTTAAAAACTGTGAAAATATCTATACATCTTGGGTAACTTTACTGGGTTTAATTACTGTAGAAGTTAGGAAGTTGTGCACATGCTTTAACTAGGAGGAAATTTATTGTATTTCTCAATTATTGGAAGAGGGGATAATAGATATTTTACAGAGAACAAAATAAAAATTAAAAAAATGTTTTTAAAAATGGCATTCTATGCCTTTTCCCCCCATGAGAATCAACCTTCAGAAATGCTTAAAAAGCAAAGGTGCATTGCACAGGCTTCTACATGGGCTGAAGAGTTGAAAACCAAAACCAAGATGCGTATCACATGTATGAATCACGGTGTAATAAAGCCTAAATCCTATTCACATGTTTCACATGTTCTTCTGCTCTGAGATTCATTTTCTGAACTCTGGTAAAAGGAAAGGTGTTTCCAAGCAGTCAGTTTTAGAAGAGGTTCATTGTGCACCAAGCAAATCTGGTCACTTCTTTAAAAAAGAAGGCTCTTGCTACCTTCACCTGACCAAATCCTTAAAACATTCACTTAAACAAAGAAGTACTCATTTTGAAAAAATGACTCAGTCTGAATACTCTTCAAATACTAATCTCAAACACATTAAAAAAGTAACATTTATTAAAATGGAAGTTGCCCTTTTTTCTTGCATTTTATTTCAGGAAAAAAAAAAAGTATAAATCATAGTGATTAGAAAAAGAGCTCTGTGTACAAAACCCAGTATATTTTACTGGAGAGTAACTTATGAGAAGTGTTATTTTTTCAAAATATTCTTGTAAATTAGGGATTTTTTAATACCAATCTGAAGATTCTACTCTATGTAATTATACATGCTCTTACCAGTTCTTTGAAATCTTTTCCCATAACACCAACACCTATAAATAAGACTGTTGATATCTGTACATGAGGATTAACATTCAGGCCAAACAATATGGGAATGGCAGAAGTCTGAATATAAACTTCAAACACACTTACCTTTACTGAGTCTCTCTGCATTTTGCTGCCAAAAGAGGGTAGTATCCTATACGGTGCAAAAAAACAAAAAAAAAATAATGGTGATTATAATCTTGTAATATTTTGTTAAAGAAAATACTTGCTTTTGGGGCAGTCCTTCCTGAGATGGAGAAACAAACTAGTAAGTTATCATTGTAGTATTTTTTTTTTAAAAAGAAAAATAGAAATAATAAAATTCACCATAATACCTTCATATACATCACCAACAGACAGACTGATGTTTTTCTAGAGAAGTACACGTGATCTGGAGTCTGGGATAAAAGCTGTTCCACATGCCTACTCCTCTGCTATTAAAAAAATGTTCTTTGATATTACCATTCCTTGACAATAAAATAAGATCTATTCTAAGAACTAGTTAGTCCTATTCTAGAACCAATTCTGTTCTTTTCTATTCTAAGTTTCCATTCTTGGAAGGTATATGGAGGGCTCCTTTTCCAACAAGCATTTCTTGCTGTGCAAGTGTACACAAATGTCATTGGCAACAGCATGCCTGATTGCTACAGCATCTTTTGTTTTCTATTAGCTGCATAAATAAAAAGTAGCTTGCTCTTTTTTAATGTTTTTGGCAAACAGCTTTATCCTGGTCAATCCCATTTCCAAGCTAGACCTGCTGAACTAATATGAATGCAATATCCACTTACGTTTAAAGTTGAAATCAAGTTAGCCAGCCTTTCAGAAAGTCCACTCATTAAATTTGCAAAGACAGGATCCTTGTCTTAGAGAGATTAAAATCTTTGATAGTGTTAAAAATGCGTGCCTAGTCATCCTTCCTTCTGACTGCCTTCTTACCTGCAATATGACATACTCTGCACAAGACTCACTTGCACTTTTTTTTTTTTTTAAGGGAGGGAGAGCAGGAGAAAGAGATTCCACAGTTCCCAGCTTATTTCCTATTTGAATGTGGTACTATTAATGGGTTAACTGGACTAGCTTTGCCTTTGCAAAGATAACTATTAAAGCCTAGAAAGGCTATTGCAAACAAATTTGCAAGCTTCTTTTCCTCCCAGGTCTCCCTTTAACAAGAGTTGTCATCCTTCCCCCCATCCAAACTCCTCATATATACCCATCTTTACATGTGTCAATGGCGCTAACGCTGAAACTGATAGGCGTTGTGGGAGCTATACTGACTTGGAGCTGCTTTAATGCTTTCTCAAGACAATCTAGAAACATTTTTTGAGGGGCAGACTGACATAATTTAAAGACTCTGAGTAAGTTACACTGGATGGCAGGTCACAAAAGTACCTAAAGCTTGTACAAGGTCATTGTGCTATAACTCCAGGTCTACCACAACCCTCCTATTACAGACTACCCTGCATACACAGTATGAAGGGATCTGTGAATGCTTCCTTAGAGGAAAGCCTTATGGCTTTCTACTTTAATTCCTAGCTGCAGTAGAAGTCTTCCTGCAGCATTTTACAGCACCTCCACAGGCCCAGAATAGGCTTAGGAATCTCACCTCTGTCAAAATTTTAGGTGTTTGATCTTCTCTGAACTAAGTAAAGGAAAGAGTTGAGAGAATAAACTACAGATTTAAGAGTCTCTGTCCCAAAATAGGAAGTACTAAACAATTTAATACTTGTAATTTAACTGCAGTATTGTTTATTGAGAGAATGTAAAAGTCCCATTTTTGCACAGCACAAATCCTAAATTCTATTCCAAATCTGTTGTGGGTTTTTTAAAGAATGTCCATGAGTCAAAGCTGGAGACAGATCTAATATAAACAGCAATTAAGAGAAAAATACATACATTGTTGAAATTGTTAACAGTTGGTTGAACAATTTGGTAGCTGAAATATATTATGTCTGACAAGTCACTTTTTAGATTAATTTCTTGCTTTTCTAGAGCAAATGAGCTGAAAAGGACACAACAGGATTTTGCAATTGCCCTTGTACTTCAGCTCCTGTTTCCAGACTTCTGAACATTCAACTGTGCAAAACAAAGGGCAAGCTGTGATCACTTGTCACGTGACATTGACATTCACGACTCAATATTTGGGTCTGAAAAATCTCTAGTAATACCTGGACTATCTCCCTCCTTTAAACTGTGCCTTCAGAAGTACGCATGCATAGAGCTGTCATATTTCTGCATGGGAGTCTACAACTTGCAAGATTCCAATATTGCCAAATTTCTTGTAGGAGTCACAGGATTTACCAAACAGGTACACGTCAACTGTACAATTTATCAAGTTTCTTCTCAGAAATCCTAGGCATGTCCAAAGCATAACAAGTAGCAGGTCTACTGTACAAGCCTTGGAGACTGTAATGTTTGCACCACGAGTCTAGCACTTTCTGCCAGACTTACTGTTCACGGACAGTACACACGATCCATACTTCTAGTATGGGTATGTGGCAGCTTATTATAGAGCTACTTTGTTGGTATTAACAGCTGGCAGCAGGAAGGCCCGGAGAGATACAGAAAATCCTCAAAAACTGCTTTAATAGAATTTCCAGTAAAGAAGAACGTACCCTGGAAAATCTGGATGCTTAGTAATGTTACTAAAGCCAATTTGAGCTGTGAAAGCAATCTAACCACAGCAGTGTAGAGTCTCCTGCAGGCTCATTTACTCCATTTTTGGAGCGCAAACATAACATAGTCAAAAGCTGTCTGCTTCTCTAATGGTACGGGATGTCTCCATCTACCTAAACCTCACTGATTCTGAGACAACTGGGAATTGCAAGGAAGTTCTCATTCTGTTACGCTATTGCCTCAGCTACAGTGACTAAGACACTGGCACAGAAAGAGAAACTAAACACATTTTTCCTCCTTAATGAACACGCATTGTCTGAAAGGTCAGCTCTGCTGCCACAGTATCTGATAAAGAAAGAAATAAAGACTTGGATCCAGCTGCGAAACATAAAAGGATGCACACAGTTAGATTCAGGGAGAATTTAGTTACTTACTGTTCTTCCTGCAATCAGCGGGAAATCTGAACGCAAAATGTGAGGAAAATTTGCTGGTTAACTTAAAAATCTAACTCATCATCTATTATGTTTTATAATCGTTAACACATAATTGTAAAAATAATGGTAGTTCATAAATTTATAGCTATCTTGTTACTTTCAAGGATTCATTTGTATTGTTCAGCCTCCTAACATTAGCTATGTTGTTATTTTATTCAAATCCACCAAATAATACGTTTTAAAACCTATCGTATTTTTATAAAACCAGTATCCTTTTCTATTGTAGAATCAATGCATGGCAAAACTTTTCACACCGGTTTTTCTGTAGAAAACACCAGTCTTCTTCCAAAAATAAGCTCTCTGGAATTTTCATTTTGTGCAGATTGAAGTAATTTTCAAAACTATAAAATTTGTAAAGAAAACAGAATGTTGTATTTTCTACCTAGCCCTCCTGTTGACTCAATACCAATGCACTGGGCTTATGAAATATGTCATAAGGAGGATTAGAATCAGGAGAAGAAAAAGCTCGTTATGACACAACAGTCTGGAATGTTTATGGGGAACATGAAAAAAGCACACAACAGAGCATGCAAACTAAATAGACTGACATCAGTTGTAAAGCAGAAGGTAAGACTGAGCTTGCATATATAAAAGGATGGCACTGAAGTAAGAAAAATAAGGTAAACATGAACATTAAAGAACAATTGTATTGTGTTTATGTCACTGGGATAGAGTGGCAATTTTAACCCTTCTGCTCTAGAAAGTAGCATTGCCAGGGAGCTCGACACTGAAGAAGCCACAAAGAGAAATCAGTGTTCTGCTTAAGATTTCTGAATATAGCAATCAGGTCAGTCTATCAAAATATCTAGTAGCCATTGCAACTTCTGTTGGTAAACATATTTGGATTAGATTTTTCTTGCTTTGTTACTGTTCAACATTTCCTCAAATAGAAGGCAAAGCGCTTTCTTCTCAACGGAATTGGAGATAACTTGTATTAAAGAATTCATCATGATGAACAACATTCAAGTAGGCTTTTGAATAGCAGAGCTACAAGGAAATGCTATTCCAGGATAATCTTTTTCTCAAAAGAGTTTGCCAAAATTACTGTTCTAGAAAACTGCAAGACACTGTGCGATTTACATATGATGACCTTTTTGCTTTTTTCCTTACCACAGAAGTGGATAAGGAATAAAAATGAAAGGAAAAATCAAATTCTGAAAACCTTCTAGTTCAGGAAGCCATTATTCCATAAATAATTTCTTCCAACCAAATGGAACAAGCCAAAAATCTACTTTCACATACATTTCAATGCGTCTTAACACATGTAAATTACTTACATTCCTATTGAAGAAGAATAAAAGCGAGCCTTTTCGTTAACTAACTGGGCCTTATGTTACAGAGTTTTTAAACAAAAAATTCACAAAATGTATTTTCTTAATAAGTGTGGTTCAAGGTCAATTTAACTACCGAAAATAGATATTTTAAAAGATTTTTTTCCTAATGCAAATCCACAAAACTTTCAGAACTGTAAAATCAGAGGGAATGGGAAATTCAGGGAAAAAAGTTTAAAAAATCTATAATAAAGCATTTCTATTCTTTGGCATGAGTACTTTGGGGACATGAGGGATAATGCCATCTTTCAACTTGATATTCTTCAAAGAAGGTACATCCAGCTCCTAAAATTTTGTCTTTCGTTTATCACTAGTCTGTTTCTGTGACAACAGACCTTAGGAACAGTGAATCAGATTTTCATTGATGTAACTTCATACAGTTTACACTGGAGTGAATTGAAATATGCCAATTTAAACTTGCTGAGGATCTGGCACAGCAGCTGACTGAATTTTAGTCAGCTTAAAGCATAAAACTGCTGCATCCCAAAGATTTACCAAATCTATATCAAAGGTTTTAAAGCAGACGTCTCCTGAATAGTAATTGCACAGGTTAAAATGGAGACAAAGTTATTCACACTAAGTATACTAAAATATAAAATTCTACAAATTAGCCATAACCTAGCAAGTTGGGGATATCAAAGTTTCTCTTTCACTGTTTGCTTTTTTAATCACTATTTGACTTTAAAAAAAAAGTATAGATATATATTGTTATTTCAAGTTTTAAAACTATGGAAAGAAAGCTCTTCCATAGTGAATCTCCCAGAGTTATCCACATAATTTTACTGATTAAAAGATTTAATATGTGAAATAAAGAAGATTGTTCTGCAAGTTAAAAACATTATTTTCTTTTGCAATCCGTACAAATGCAGTCCTACTTACATACTGCAGCTATTAATAGGCATAGCATTTTTTAGCTCAGATGTAAATTGAGGCAAAAGTAATGTTCAAGTATAAGTCAATTAGCTGCTCATGACTTCTTACATTTCATGTCTGAATCAGATTGCTCTCAGACTAAGTCACACTCATGTCTTCTTCCAACCATTCTGGTTTTATCAATCTCTCTCTCTCTTGTATTTTCACACTTGCCCTTGCCTCTCCTTGACTGCACGTCCTACTGTGACAGACCACCTTTCTACAATCACATGGTTCTTACACTCTTGGACTAGGGGAGAAAATCAAAGTGATGTTCCAAACTACTTTTATGCTTCCAGCACATAAACGTCTATTAATTTGTAATTAACTAAATCTATATTTGTACAGCTAAAGAGATTGAAGTCATGCAGCAATAATTATTATATATTGTAAGATGCTACTTACAGCTCCTTTTTACCCTGCTGCTTTTGTAATGATTTCCTTAAGTTGCAGTTATTAAAAAGACTTCAAAAAGGTCATGAAGTACTAATTAAACTATTGTTTATAAAATGTACACAAAATACAGAATAGCTAAATATATATTCTATTGCAAAGAATTCTCCTTCACTACAGAATTACCTTATTTTTAACTAATAAACACCCAACAACTATATCAACACATGTACATTTTCTATACACACAATAGATATAGAACAGTTTAAAAGCAACTTAGTTGCAGATCTGAAACACAAAAATGGCATTAAGTACACTGTCCTGGTTTCAGCTGGGATAGAGTTAATTTTCTTCCTAGTAGCTGGTACAGTGCTGTGGTTTGAATTTAGCATGAGAATAATGTTGATAACACACCGATGTTTTAGTTGTTGCTCAGCAGTGCTTACACTAGCCAAGGGCTTTTCAGCTTCCCATGCTCTACCGACTGAGAAGGCTGGAGGTGCCCAAGAAGCTGGGAGGGGGCACAGCCGGGACAGCTGACCCAAACTGGCCCAAGGGACATTCCATAGCATGTGACGTCATGCTCAGTGTATAAACTGGGGGAAAGCTGGCCAGAGGGGCTGCTGCTCGGGGATGGCTGGGCATCGGCTGGTGGGTGGTGAGCAATTGCATTGTGCATCACTTGCTTTGTATATTCTTTTATCATCATCATCATCATCATCATCATTATATTTAAATTATTAAACTGTTCTTATCTCAACCCATAAGTGTTCTCGCTTTTATTCTTCCGATTCTCTCCCCCATCCCACCGGCGGTGGATGGGAGAGTGAGCAAGTGGCTGTGTGGTGCTCAGTTGCTGGCTGAGGTTAAACCATGACATATACTCTGAAGAGGAAACATATAAATAGACCCTCCAAAAATTACACAGAAAATTATTTCCCTTTTATTTCAAAATTTACCAAACTAAATTATGTTTTCTTTGTTCATGAAGATATCCAATACTATCCTTAACAGTATGTCTTTGGTCTTCAGACACATTTTGTAACCCTACAGGCAATCACTATACATCAACCAAATACCACAAATGTTATCCTCAAGTATATTTATCAGTTTGTTCCAGAAAAGAACAGTAGAAATTTTAAAATAATTGGGTCATCCTTACTACAGGATTGTGAGGATAAGGACTTTGTTGCTGTTTTTCCTTTATGCAGCACTATGGATGAATACATTTTATAGGTTCTTTTGAATTATTTTCTATATTGTAATCATAATGAATGTAACAGATACAGAAGAAGTACTCATTCTTGGAACAGAAAATAAATGTAGGGGGGAGAACTGTAGTAAACATTTACAAGTTGAGACTACATCTTCCCCAAAGTATAATTGGTTTATTGAGCTGGATCCAGATTTTGAGTATAACTTCATTGAAAGCATTTGTATATTGCCTAGACTGCTTTTTCCCTCAATTTTCTTAAAGTTAAAAAGAGAAATGCTATCAGATGCTCTTATGAGCAGTGTTTGCTGCAATAAGGATGAAATTGAAGACATATTGGCACTGCCAAAGTAGATTCTTTTGTAGGTGTTGAGCAAATGAAATAACTTCAGTGGAGCTCTGCTTGTTTATTTGAATATTTAAGTCTCTGTTTCTCTATGTTGTGAATTATTTCTCTATACAAAATATTTCACTCAGGAAGCTTGAGCATCCAATTCATGGCTGAGGATTCCCTTAGAAGGCAAAGCTTCTGAAATTTAAGAGCCAGCAAACTCAACATTGAAGTCTTAACTCTTTTTCTAGATCTAGCCTGAAGTCTTTCAATTAAGAACCAAATGAGGATGACATTTTTAAGGCATAAGTTTATAAAGTTTACATTTTTCAAGTAGCCACATGCCTAGGTACATCCTTCACTGTACATCAAATACACTAATCGTAACATGAAGTAAACATTTATTTATAAAGACCCCTGACTATCTTCTTAAGACTCTCCCATCAAATGATTTTAAAGAGCAAAACCAAAATATTTTGTAGTGTTAGCAATAGGACTTTCAGAATCTGAGGAATAAATAATAAAAAAATAAGGTTAAAACGAAATGCATTAGGAAAGATTTCCCACCCAGTACACATCAATATAACTATAAAGTTATATTTATAACTTTATATTTATATATTTATAATTTCCCTCCAAAGAGCAGGGAAATTATTTAATTACCAGGGAAAAGCTTACTGAAAGGTCTTTAAAAACCTGTATTTAAGTATTAAGTATTTTCTATTTTGCCTTTCACTATCCTTCAGAATATAAAACTAGGTCAAGTTAAAAAAAATTAGGAAAATTATTACCTGAGAATAATCTTCTGCATTTGAGTGTCTCCCACTTTGATTCATATCCACATTACTGTCACTTACATTTTCATCACTTTCAGTAACAGAAGGGAGACAGGATACAGAATGAAATCCTTTTTTGATGGTAGGCTGTGGAAAGTGGCTAAATAATAAAAGAAAACTCAAACACTTTAATCCATATATTTACTTTCAAATGACAGTCTTCATAACTACTATTCTTAACAGAATTTTGTCAAAATAATTTGTGCCTCCCTTATTTTGACAGCTTAATAGGGCAGCACAAAATCTATAGATACATATATTCATACATGTATATACATATATGGCTAGGCACTACCCACATATCTACAGTCAAAAGATGTGAACTGTTGCCTTCTTAACTAACCCTCAAAAAACCAAAACCCAAGTCAGCTGAGGAAAACTAGATGATAACGCCAGAAGTGAATAAATTTCTATGGCCTCTAGACAAGAAAAACATTTCTAATGTGCACTACTTAAATAAAGGCAGGGCAAAAAAAAATGTTTTGTGTCAGAATAGTTTTTTGTCTTTTCCCTCAAAATGGGTCTCCATAGCTACCAGACAGCTAAAACACAGAATAACCAAGGAAACCTGTGCAAGGCATATTCTGGCTATTGTAAAAGAAAGCTCTGTCGCTACTTCAGTGGAGGCAGAAGTAAAAACTGATGGAAATATAAGTAACTCGGCTTGTTCAGCAAACTAGGAGAACAAGATGAAAACAATGTTGCACACATGCCAATTAGACATAAATACCTAATTGTGTTATTGCAGCAATAAAG
The DNA here is from genome assembly GCF_965638725.1 of Aptenodytes patagonicus. NCBI lineage: Eukaryota > Metazoa > Chordata > Aves > Sphenisciformes > Spheniscidae > Aptenodytes > Aptenodytes patagonicus. Next base: position 76,814,406 of record NC_134951.1, read on the forward strand.
AACAGAGAAAAATGTAAGCATGTGTTACCTAGCCCCCTTCTTAAGGATTAAGATAATGAAATATCAAGATCTTTAGCAGTAACACAGTCACAATTATCTTCCCTTTGAATGTTGCAAAAGGTTTTATTAGAATGAAAGCAAGAGATTAAAAACAGTTTCAGTCCAAATTGTGTATCTATGTCTATTATCTTATTTCAGCAGCTATATTACTTTAATGAAATGCTAATACTTTCTATATATTTTTGGTTACTACCTGTTAATTAAATCACAAGAGATTAAATTAGCTGATTGTCATGGAAATTTAGCACATTAAATAAACTGTCCTTGACAAAATGGGGTAAGTTGACCATGAAGCAATCTATTACATATGAAAAAACAATATAAAACATGTTAACATGCAAGTACTGCAACATCTTACTTATTATTCTCTCATTCTTTTAATAACCTACTAATCGATATTTCTTAGAGCATTTTTATGTATTTCTACTCCTACTATTTGAAAACAAACAATAAGTAATTTAATGTATTTTTTAAGCAGTAAAATGCAACTGTATCAGCAAAACAATGATATTGCCAGAATATTCCAAGGTCATTTCTTCCATGGACAAACGCTGCTGTTCAAAAAAACAAAAAAAATCTAACTAGTTTATTATCAACCCATCCAATCATGATGATCAAAATGCAGAACCTGTCAAGTATGTAATTTATTCAGTTTACTTAGAGATGTACTTAACAAAAGGTGTACACACCTTAAAAAAATACACACACCTCCAACAATTTACAAATTGTTGTTGGACTCGGGCTCGAGAAAAGAAATATCCTCCAAAATAACATAAACCTTTTGGTGCTCACTTGGTACGTGATACATTAAATGCTTCCTCTGTCAGGAGTTCAGTCAGAATAAAAGAGAGGAGATAATAACTCTAGCAGTTGTCTACCGAATGTTCGTATGATAAGCTGAAGCCTGACAGTAATGTACTATGCAGTGGGTGATAGGAAAAAAAATAAGGCCCTGATACACTTAATGGTAATCCTTCTTTTCTTGTCAGTGAGCAAGTACTATGCTGAATATTGAATATTGACTAGAAGTGGTGCATACATCAATTTCTGAAACTTCTTCTCTAAGACACCCTGCCCTGTTTAAAGACCCTGGTTTTCAAGGGTTTATAGGAATTCCAAACAGTCTTTAACACAAGGCATTTATACGAAGTTGTTTTGAGCATGAGCTGCTTCACCTGCACTCTCAGGCTTCTTGTAACAACTATAATGAACAGAGAACAGCCTGTTTTATTCATAAGCATTAACATTAATTGTTCCATGCCAGATATGTGACGCCCATGAAAGTACTGACCGGCCTGTCAATGACATCCTTGTTATGTGCAAGAATTGAAAAAGACCAGTAGTTTGAAGAAAAATTTGAAAGATATCAAAGAATATTCTATTTCTGGTGGAAGTGATCTACTGAATATTCTACGTCTTTGGGCCCACTGAGTAAAGAAACTGGCAAAGTGTTTTTGCCTGACAGAGCTCCCTGCCCTTCAATGTCAGATGCCCTGGGAAGTGTGCATCCACCTAGGGGACTGTCCACACAGGGTGTGACAAGTAGGGACCCACCCCTCAGGTGTGTGCATGCCCACCTCCTGGTGGGCTTTCTCACCAGTGTGTAGATTAGCAGATTGTAGGGAGCAGCACATAAAGCTTAGAGCATCCCAACTTGCATCTCCAGTAGCAGGTGTGTGCAAGTAGAAGAACCTGCACTCCCAAAAGAGAAGGTGTGCTTGTAACCCAGAATGCCGGGAGGATGCATATAATTGCATGTGTACGTCTCTGTGTGCGTGATTACAAGTTCTTGGGATTAGTTACAGAAAGGCGTTCAGAAGTCTGTAGGTGTTTATTAACATTTTGTAAGCGCCTAGTATAGTGGTTTATCTGTTATATTGCTGACATTGATCCTAAATGTACAATTCACTGATTGCCAATTAATTATGTGACATCAATAAAACAATAGAATGCTCTGATCCTGGTATGCTTTAAACTACATGAACTGAGCAGTTTTTCCCTGTGACACAAGTAAACATAAGCCATTGTGTTTTCACAGTGAAATGGACTAACAATACGATGTCAAGGCTGAAACTACATTGACTACTTACACGTCTGTGGGTATTGTGATAAGATTCAATTTGTAATTCAAAAATAGGCTAGCAATCTCAACATGTTCTTCAGGTATCTTTACCACAGGCTCTGGAAAAAAGCAACCTGTTAAATATATATTCATAAGAAATATTTAATACTATAATTTTGACAAATAATTTCCATAGGGGATTCATCACCCTTAAATAATTCTATTTTCCAAGTATCATCGCATACACTTGAATGGAAGAGAACAACCACAGGTGGCTTTAGGTGACATACCATGAAGAAATAAGTGCTTAACACTCTGATCCTCAGGTATTAAAAGTGTGCTTGACCTATATGTAAGGTTATCCAAGGTAGCTCAGAACAACTATGGCAGCACATTCTGCCTTTGCTAATTTCCTCTGTTTCTGATCCCAGTATATTTTGCTAGCATGCCTGTAACGCTTTCATATTCAAGCTATCTCATATCATGCATTTAACTCCATTATGCAGCACAGACAAACCCTAGAGAAGTTTACCCCTAAAACTATGGGTTGTTGCAGCAGGACTAGTCACATATGTTAAAGGCTTAAAAGGTGTTCAGAAGCTTTCATGGCTCTGCATCAGAGAGCTTCTGCATTGCGTTGATAACACTCTCTCTTCATTTTCTCCGGTAGAGTAGAGTGCCTTTTTAGAGATAAATTAAGACACTTCTCAAAGCATTTAAGAAATAATAGGGCTAAGGGGAAGTAATGCAAAATTGGCAAAAAAAAAAAAAAGAAAGAGTAATCCCTAGGGAAGGTCTATTGAAATTAAGCTAAGAAATGATAAGTATGGCTCTGAAAATGTTTATAATAATTAAAATGTAATTACAAATTTATTTTGGTGTTTCAAGTAGACAAACCTTGAGGTTCAGATGTCACAACAGTTTCCTTTTTCTGACGGAAAAGTTTCCAACGAGGAACTGGTGGTGGTTGTGGTAGTGCTACCAGAGGACAGGACCTAGTTCTGGTAATCAGGACAGGATGGCTATATAAGTGGGAAAGCCCATATTGCCTCAGCTTCTCCGAAGAATCAGCCTATGAAACATGGAAAGATAATCTGACTGGGGTCTGCTGTCACCACTCTCAAAAAAGAACAGTATGCACACAAAAGCATCTAATGGCTTGGATAACAAATGAAACAAAAATCATTCACCTGACAAAGCTATCCAAAAACATTATCAAATTAGGATTTGATATTCAGCAGAAAAAGTATAATTGAATAGTTAGAAGTGTTTACATATATTTTACTTTTCATAATAGATTCATCACTTCTTTCAACTTATTTATATAACCATATTCTTTTAGGTGCTACAGAAAACATATAAGTGAAGCAGAATGAAGATGTAAGAAAACAACACTGACAACATTTTGTTCTAAATAAGCATATTTAAAAATACTTTTTCTGAGGAAAAAGTCCTTACTTCATGCCGAATTTATAAAGTGGCAGAATTCTAGAAGCGACTGGTCTTTTAGATAACTTGTGAAATCTCCATAATGTAACATCACTTTGAACCAATACATCATTAAAGCTAAGCTTTTTATCTGCTGGCTAATTTAGAAAACACATTAAAGGCACTACAGTTGACCCATATACCACAGCCCTTAGCAATAGACTTAAGAGCAATTTTAGATGTGGACCTTGAATGGTGCTCTTCCCATTAAAATAATAATGGTCCAGTACTTAACATTTTTCGCTACTGAAAGTTCTGTTACAAGATTTGTTCATCCTTTTTATTTTAAAAATACACCTTCTTTTGCTTGCTAAATAAATCACCTATAACTTATTTCTTTAACATGTTCATCAGCAAGTCTCTGATTGCTCCTGCTCATTGTCAAATGTTCCTGAGGTTCTGTAATTACAAACTACAGAGAAGAATGTAGTTGTGGTTATTTAAAGGGAGAGGATCAAGTTAAACACATTAAGGTACACAAGCAATATATCAGCCTCATATGACCTCTGAATTTATAAAGATATATTACAGGAGTGGTGACTGGGTACACACATATTCAAACAACTTAAAAATGCAAGTTAAAACCTCCGAGATTATAAAGGATTTCAAAGAAGACCAGTTAGGTCCATAAAGGAGAACTTGTCAGCTGCTGAGTAGGAAACACACTTGAATGACTCAACTATTGATTGTTTTCATTTTATTTGAGCAAACTTAAGACAAATAAATTCAAGCCACATCAATCCAAGGACATACACACTAGAAAGCACAGCTAAAAGGGATACTGCAAAAATTCTGGAGGGAAATTCTAGCACAACTGCAGTCAATGACAAAATTTCCTCCGAATTTAGGGAGCAACTCTTATCCCAAACAATGAATCCACTCTTCCAAACTTTAACTATTTCTATCGGTGTAGTACTTCTCAGCCCCCAAAGGAGGTTGTAGCGAGGTGGGTGTTGGTCTCTTCTCCCAAGTAACAAGCGATAGGACAAGAGGAAACGGCCTCAAGTTGCGCCAGGGGAGGTTTAGATTGGACGTGAGGATAAATTTCTTTACTGAAAGAGTGGTTAAACATTGGAAGAGGCTGCCCAGGGAAGTGGTTGAGTCCCCATCCCTGGAAGTATTTAAAAGATGTGTAGATGCAGCGCTTAGGGACATGGTTTAGTGGGCATGGTGGTGTTGGGTTGATGGTTGGACTTGATGATCTTAGAGGTCTTTTCCAACCTTAATGATTCTATGGTTCTATGATTCTATTCTATGATTCAAAGAAAGCTTGCAAATGGGCTTTTTTAACTGAGGCCCACAAGAAATCCACTACACTTCTATATTTAATTTCTGCCAACTTCCATTTTTCTACCAGTCTTTACTAAAATACTGTTTTAGACTTACAGATTAATCTGCCTCATCCTATTTGGCCTGCCATGCCTCTTTTTCAGTAATCTCTGTACCCTAACAGACTGAAGCCAAGTTTGAGACTAAGGCCTTAGGTGGCAGGAAAGATATAACCCCATGTCACCGTTTCCAGTTTGCTTTTTGATGACTAGTATTACTTATTATTAGCAAAGAGACGGTATTGTCTGAAACCTTAAATTAATACAAATTAAAATAAAATCACAGAGAACAAGCTAGTCTTCAAAACAGCATAAAATACACAGCACAATTTTAAAAAAGAAAACAGTGCAAAAATTAAGAGCAGTAAAGCATAACACCTGCAAACCATTTTTGGAAATTATTTTTATGAAGCCTATCAGTTTTATGAGAAGGTAGCTTAAATTTTAATGTTCTAATTATGATAAATATGATTTAAATGTACAAAAAATTAAATCTAATTAATAATCAACTCAAGAAAGCCTGCTCTGGCATTATAAATAGCTTTCTGTAGAGTGTGAATGACTAAGTGGAAATTTAAGCATTGTTTTTACCCCAGCTGCATGAAGTGCTACACTCTCTCCAGCTGCTTTCACCTGTTATAACACTAATGATAGAAAAGGATATAAACGTGCTATTTCTTATAGAACAACATATTGGAAAATGTATATCAGCGAAGTCACTAATTGCAGTGTGAAAAAAAAATTGAAATTCATGTTTTTCAAGTAGCCCTTAAAATAATTAGTCTTTCCATTCAGAAGTATCTCATCATGATGCATTTTCTAGTCCACATCTAGCCTCTCCCAGGAGACTTCAGCTCCTAGGATCCAGAGGAAAGTGGAGTAAAACTGAAAAAATGAGCAGGGCTGTGGCAGGAAAATGCATGATCAGAATACAGAAGTACCGAGATATAAATTTAACTGGTAGTCATTACCTGGTGACTGTTTCCCCATACTAATTTTATTATTTTTGTTACAACGTAGTCGCTACAAAATGAAACACCCTGATAATAATATATGTAATACTTTCTTGTCCTGAGAGCATAGAATCTTACCATCTGCCCTAACGAAAAAATATCCTCTTCAAACAAATGTAGTGGTATACAGCCAGCATACACGGCCATTTCTGGCTGGGTTGGCACAGAAGATTCTACAGAGAAAACATTAGTGTGCTTTAGAACAGGGTAAACAGTAAATAAATGTTGTTGTACCTCACCCTAAATTATTCTGCTTTCTCTGCCTTATTTTTAGTATTCTTTTCTTTGTCTGACTCTGTTATTTCAGTCAAAACAAGGGCTTATTGTAAAATACTCAGAAGAGAAGCCACGGATGGAAAAAACACATTGTTTTAATCCTGGTCTATTTAGACCATCAACACCTTCTCCATATTTTACTTCTTTTACACAAACGAATAACAGAAATTACAACTTAGAAATGCAACAGTTCTTGCCATTGTTCTTTATTTTTCTTGAAACTTTAAAACCACTAGATACTAGCATGAAGAACACAATACACATCATCTGGGTAGATGAAGTAGAAACATACTGATTGGTCAGTACTAGCTAAAGGCTTCTCACTAGTGAAAGCAAAATTTGATCTTGCCAGCAAAAGGATCAAAAGCCAGAGCTCTGGCCATTCCTGCCAATGGATATGAAGATTGAGATAAGTAGTTTGAGAAACAGAGTGCTTGTAACTGCTCTTACTCCTGTCAAGGAGATGGAAAAGTGGAGGTAATGATGGCTGCTTCAGAAAGGGTGAGGGGACGACCCCATAGCTCTTATCCCACATGCCTTACAGAAGCTTGTTTTCCTGTAGTTCTGCCATAAGGCATAAAAGCAGGGGCACATTCACTTTGTTACCCCTAGAAATCTGTTGCACTAGGCAACCGCGTAATCGTCTCATACCTGCATCTGTGAAAGAAGCCACTGTTAGTTCCTGAATGATGAAGAGAAGCCAAGGCTGTCTGGCTGACAGCCAGTCCACTCATGCTGAAGGGAAATTAAGAGTCTAAAAAATATAACACTAGAAATATAGGTCTGTGGTTTGACTTAAAAGTCAGCTCAAAAAGAAGGATATCTATTTCTCTCTGTTTTTCCTTAGTCATCTAAGAAAGCATGTGAAGACAGGATTTCAGAACACAGGTTGTGACACCTGTTTTTCATCAGAATGTTTTGTCTTTGTTCCCTTCAGTTCCACCTCAAATATAGGATAATTGCTTTCTATGTTTAGTAAGTTTTCAACTGGAAGTTGCTCTAAGAATCAGTATTTTCTCTGAAATGGAATAAAACAATGCTGTCTGCATACAAAGAAAAAAGGGAAAGGAAAAGAAAAAGGAAAAGGAAGGAAAAGGAAAGATAGGCAAGTGGCTGGAAAATACAATTTATCCGATTTAAAATCCATTTATTTAGAAGGTATGCAATGTTTTTTTTCTTAAAGCAGTAAGATATCTCTGCATCTTAAATATTCTTCCAGAAATTCAATTACCCAATTAAATGTAAGCTGATAGTAAGTCAGTTACTTTCCAGTGGATTCTTAGTATTTCTCACTACATGCTTGTGATTGCTGTGTTAATCACAGCTCTTGTGTTAGCTGTGGGTTTCAACTTATTCAAAAGCAAGGCTATAATCTGCGTTTGATCTCAGTCCCTACTGACATATCTGATCTGTTACAAATACAGCAGTAGTAGCTACGATGTACTACACGTTACAGAAGAGTACATGCCACAAGGCACACCGATCTCACTGCATGTGAGAAGTATTTCTCAAATAAAAGTATTTAATCAAATACCAGGTGGAATGTAAAGCTGTCATACACAGTGCAGATGGGTTGTGAGATAAAATGTCTGCAGGGCAGACAATAAACAGTAATGAACAAATTATTAGAGCACGCAAACGATTAACCAGGCACACCATATTCACTTTAATAATACTATTACAATAGCAGAAAGATTTTGTACATTATGCCAGTACCTTTTAAAAATAATAATAAATTATTTTATCATTTTTCACTGTACAAAAAATGAGAAGGATGTATGTAAATTATTTGCCACCAAGTGTGCTGTTGATTAGCGTGAATTCAGCATCTAGGGAAACGCATTAAAACCGATAGCCTTGATAAAATTGTTTTATTAGATGAAAAATGTTATAACATATGGTACAACAAAACAGTTAGATTCAGCAAAGCCTACTATTTATATCCACCAGTGTGGATTTAAGAATTCTGCGGTGCTTTGTTAAAGACTTCTGAATCCTTGTAGCGCCTTATGTTTCACATTTGTGGCTTTGCAAATCCATCTACAGAGAGTGAGTACTATACAATCTGAATAAATGTTTCCGTCCCTGGGAAAAGGGAAAGTATCATTTGAATTGATCCATGTAATATTTAGACATCTCTCCAGCCACTTAAAAAGAAAGGCTAAGAATGAGAATTGTTGTTTTTAATATTCTTAATCATTTTTATTTTTTAAAAAATCATAGGTTTGAAAGACTTGCAAAAATTTTTCTCACTATACCTGAAGGTTTCTCTTAAATACTTATTTGTTAACCAAGAGCTGATGCTGAGTTTTAACTTTCCAAAACACTTCAGTTGGCTTTCAATATCCTTCTTAACAGGTGTGCAGCTCATATTTTAACCTCTGTTGTTGTGTTAGGCATGAATTAGCTTTGCCTACTGGAGGGTATTTTTTTAGTCTTCAGAAAAATGACCTATGTGCTTTTCAGAATTGACATAAATACTGCAGAATGATAATATGCATTTGAAAAAACAGAACAAAATATTAGGCTCTAGTCCCTACTTATAAATGAAAACTCTTTTGAACAGGCAAAAGGCAAGTGAAAAGAACTTTACGGTTATGTGTTACCTATCTCATTGACTCTGATGGTTAACATTACAGATCTACTTGTATGACTTCAGAAATTTTTAAACATAATAGTAATCTCCCAACACTTCTGTGACATAGAAAGTGACATAGAAAATATTATTAATTATCTCTAATTACAAAACTGGTATCAAGGCACAATGAGACTTAGCAAAAATAAATGGCTGGTTTATAGAACAAACTCCTAAATTCCTGGCTCGTGCCCTCTCCATTGGAATAGCATTCCCTTTCCAGCAGTTCAGAAATTATTAGGAAAATCATTAGTGTAGAAACATAAATGGAAATTGGAGCGGTGGCTCTTTTTAGGAACAAGGGGCCTAAGTAGATCATATCATATCATCATAAAAACTCTTTATGGAATGAATGGACTTCCTAGGTATGAAAGGAGAAATAGTTCCTAGAAGAAAAGGCTGATGAGTGGAAAAGTGCAGATTATGTGCTAAAGTGGGCCGGTAGGAACATATGAATTGTCTACAAAAGCTTCCCAAGGACTGGCTGGTTGATAAGCCACAGGACCAAAGAGCTGGTTGCTCTCGGGAAGAGCCCTGGCTGATCATGTAAAGGGCTTGTTATTCTGCTGGATCCACGCAATAGGATGAATAGAGAAACAGGTTCAATGCTTCAAGGATCCTGCAACTCATACTGTATTTGGGGGATGCAGCAGGCATTGGTCTGAGCGCGCAAGTGATTCAGAACTGTATTTATACACTTGCAATGGGTCTGGCTGGGACGGAGCTAATTTTCTTCAGAGCAGTTCATATGGTGCTGTGTTTTAGATATGTGACCAAAACAGTGTTGATAACACACCAATGTGTCAGCTATTGCTGAGCAGAGCTCGCATAGCATCAAATCCTTCTGTTTCCCACTCTGCTGCCCCAGCGAGTAGGTTGGGGGTGAGCAAGAGGTTCAGTCCTTCTGATTCTCTCCCCCATCCCGCTGGTGGGGAGTGGGCGAGCGACTGGGTGGGGGGACTTAGCTGCCAGACAGCATCAACCCACCACAACATTATAACCCACACAACATCAAAAGCCTGTAAGAGAAGTTTCCGAATACTTAGAAGTAACTGGTATGTCAATGTGTATGAAACCAAACAAGGTAATGAACATACAAGGTAATGAATACAAAAGGTTTTGCCATTTTAGAAGTAAAATATAAATGATATCAAGAGTAGTTAAATACCTCTTTAGAAATAATTCATATTTATCACAGAAAGAAGAACAACTCCCTTAAAGTCTTCACACTCAATAGGTAGAGTGACAACTTGCGGTACGGAAATAAGCACTTTTATGGTGCTGGAAGTGAAATACTTTTCAAGCAACTTACATTAAAAAAAAAAAAAAAAGCTGTTGTATTAAGTAAAGTCACTGTTACAAAATTCCCAAGAACAATTCAGAAACTTTTTACAACTACTACCTCTGGAGTCTGACTTTGAACCTAGCCCTAGTTTCAAATGTTACTTTATGCACAAAAATAGTTCTACTGTCCCGGGTCACACTCTGCAGACCATGTCTCATAAAGCCTGCAAGCTTTTTCTGTTGTGGCTACAATCTCACAACAAAAATGCATTTTAATTCAGTATTATTTCAAATTGCAGTTCTCTCTTTTTTTTGTTTCTTTGCAGTCTAATAATCTTACATTTGCTCCATATCTTACAGCATCTGACTTTACAATCTCCACATTTACTTCTATTCAAATTCTTACCAAGTTTATTAGTGAGATATCTACCCCTTACTCTTTTTCAAAACTCTATTCTGGTTCAGACTTAGGATAAAAGAGTTCTCTGACCATCGTATTTGAGCCCTGAACTAATAATCTTTCTAAATAACGTCTTCACAGGCCACTAACTATCTTTCAGAAAACAGCATAAACTGTGCTTTAAATAGCAGAACCAAGATCAAAATGTCATCTGGTTCTTCATACAGAAACACTGCCTGATGATTTTTAATGCCCTTTCACTCCTTTTGCACAATTTCTAGATTTCACCACTTGGATCCTTCTGCTTCTCCTTTGCTTTCTTTTCCCCACAACGTGCTTGAGTACTGGGTACATTCTTATATCCATGTGAAATGCCTCATTTCCTATTCCACAACTACCACTAACGCAAACTATGTTCCTGCAATACATTTGAAAATTCACTGCTGTTTAACTCCCTTAGTAGTATCTAAGGTAGGAACTCAAATGAATATATTTGTTGATGACAAACAGCAATATTGGTTTGATATAAATTAAAATTATTTAAACCAATTTTAATCAGGATTTAAATCAAGAAGCAGAAATCCAATTTACATAGTGAGTTTCATTCTTGTTATACACTTTTACTTTGTAGTTATTTTCCCAAAGAAAGATGTTCTACCTATTCTTACCTGTTGATTTGCAACTAGATAATATTCCAGTTAATAAATATGTTTCCTTCTGCTAGCCATATGGAAATGCTACATGTATGCAAATATAAGCAACGACAAAAGCAAATCAGCTTAATGTACATTTATGAAGACTTTCTATACTTTATGATAGTAAGCATGACATTTCTTATTGACTGATTAGTTGAACAATTAGTATTTACTTGTGGTTTGTTTAAATTGTATTTTGTTTTTTAAAAAAATAATTAAATTTAAATGCAGAAAGTAAGAATTTAATTAAATTTTAAGCTATCATGAATGTATCAGTACAAAAAATAAATTCATCAAAATATATTTCCAGGATAAAGGAAACAAATTTATTAAACAATTAAATCATGGAATGAATTCTAATGAATATTTCTGGCCCTTCAACAAAGAAGCATTCCAGCTTTTTCCAATCGCAATTTACTGAATAAAGTAGATATTGAACAAATAATTATTAGAGAGGAAGCCTTTTTTTTTTTTTTAAATACAGAAAGAGAGTTTTCCACTAGAACAAATCTTGGCCCTACATGACTGGCCAGCAACTTCCAAATATTATGCATAGCATTACTTTACATTTTGACATCAAACACAAATTACTGCAATACTGTTCTTAATATAAGTTATAGGATTTTAATAGGTTGTAATGACTTCAGTCTGTAATGCAGGCTGTAAAGAATTGCAATCTTTTAACAAATTAGTCTTCCCCAATTAAGTTCAAAAACAAATAAAAGCAAAGCCCTTTGCTTTACATTTCTCTCCTGTTTGTATTTTTAGCTTCAATAGAATAGGACTTACTTTCAGTTAAGGCCTGAAGAGAACATTGGGCTTCTGCCAACATTTGTGAAGACTGAACTACTAACTTTTTTTCTTTTTCCCCTTCTCTGCTTTTCTTCTTTCCGATTTCTCTCTGCTCTTTTTCTATTAAGCAAAATAAAGATTAAATATTTTACTTTTTCAGACACAAACTTGCAGTCATAAAGTCTCATATTGTGTAAATGTTTTAATGACATTTTAGATAAATTAAAAAAAAAAAAATCAACCACAAAATATTCCAGTCAGAAGAGCTGAAATACAATAAAGAACTAATGTCATTCCGTTTAAAAAAATAAAAAATGAAAAATAATTCTTAAGATGTAAACACAGATTTACTGAGAAGGGACCAGGAAGGCTTCGGTCCCACCTTCCAGTTAGTGCACAATTCTCATGTCCCTACTATAACGTTTGGAATTCCTGAATTCCTGGCACCATGTCAAATATTTTCTTCATGCCCCTGCTCCCATGCATCAGTAATTTCCAAAATAATCTAACATAGATGAGGCATAGGTTCCCAATGGACATGGCAGAAGAAAGCCCCACAGTCAGAACCTCCTCTCAAGCCTTAGAACTTAGACTATAGGAAAATACATTTCTAATTGAAAAAATAGCAAACATTAATAGAGCATCAGAACACAGCTTGTAGCCTCAGAGTTGGAGATTACAGAGCTGTATCGTAACATAATGCTTCCCTGATTCTAAGCTGTTTCAGTTACTAATAGAATTTCTAAGTCTTAGGCAGGATTAAATTTACAAAGTTTTCTGGGAATAAACTACAGCACCCTGTTGGATCAATGACAGTGCTGTTCCCAGTGGCTGCATCTCTGTGCATGTCCATTCCAAACTCTGAAATATCTACTATGCTGGTGGGTGGGTCATAAAATGATAGCAAGAATTCCTAAGAAAAGAGAATACCCCCTCAGCCAGGTTTCTTCTAATATTTTTACAACGTTTTTGACATTAGGACTAAGTATTTGGCATTCAACGTGGGGAAGGCAGGGATTTTTTTGAAAATCTAGGGAGAAATAGAAATTTTAGTATATGATTTGTACCTTCCAAAGACATTAGAAGTGTTGCAAAATTGCATCCATGCCTTCAAGTTAAGAACAGCAACTAAGAAAACTCAGTCTCAAATATAAACATTGAAGAATAATATACTGGAACAAGTAAGTTTCTAAATCTAAATTTTTTCATTTAGAAGTAAAGAGGACTAGCAGCTCTTGAAGAAAATTAATACCTATGCCTAGTAGCATAAACAGAAAAGTTTCTGTAAATAAAAATGCAGGCAGACATTAGAACGTACTTCTCAGAACCCTCTGTAGGTAATCACGCTTTGTAACATCCATTATGAAATGTATGATTTATTGATGGTCAGAGCAGTGTTGCCTTTGGGGAAACTGTAACCTCTGTTATCCCTCTGCAAGGAAACAGTCTTTAAAGAAATGGCTGTGACACTGAGCTGAACAAATTTCTGCCATAAAATGAAGCTATTTTCATAAAATAAGAGACTAGTACTGCTTCTAATGAGATCTATAGTTAAAACAAAACTTTTTTGAATTTACACCACTGCAACATGTTCAGTGAAACAACAACAAACCCACAGAGTTTCATGTGGCATAATAAAGACATATAAATTAGAAGCCAGACTTTATGTTAACTTTATTTACGCTTGGCCTACAAAGATAACACTACCTAAAATTACAGACCTTTGCCAATTTTATCAGCTTTCTCTGCTTTCTCAGGTTTATCTGACTGCTTATTCACAGATGAAACTTCATTTTTTAACTCTGAGACTTTGGTCTCTTTAGGTTTTGTATCTGGCTGAGGAATATCAAGTTCTGAAGTTTTCTTATTTGGCAACTTGAATTCTGGCACAATCTCTTTCAAAAAGCCCCAGACTTTGTCCAAGTATCCAGGCCTTTAAAAACAAACACATGTATATGTCAATGATAATGATATTTACAGTAAGAAAAGAAAGTGTGATTTTTGTTTAGACAACACTATACTACAACTGACAGTCCAACTTTTCTAAAAGTTACTGGCTTATTTTAGTAAATAAAACACACTTGCCTGATTTTGTGTATCAGCCAATTTGTTAAGAGGCAGATTATGGACATATCCATAAAGAGAGAGATCGTGGTTAGAGAAGCATGTAAATAAATCATCCTTTCTAAAGCTTTTTAGTAGATAAAAGTTGCAGCAGGGAAATTTGCAGACCACTTTACAACTACAGCGTATAATAACTTGATTCTGGCTCTGTACATTAAAAAAACTTCTCAAAGGTACTTCCAAACTAGGTTTCCCTAACTGTTTCAGCACAGGTAGTTCCATGCCTCCTCCACTGATTCCACCAGCTACAACAGCTTTTTGATATGACATGACAGTTGCAGCCATACTGGTTCTCCACGGAAACTCAGTGATTCCAAAAATAATCTAAAACTGAATGAATAGTTCAGGGCCATGAATAAGTTTCATGGGAGCTAACTGCATACAGCCTTTTTTTAAAAAAAAAAAAAAAAAATTTGATTGTATAATGAGCTAAAGCCATCTTATACTACTACTGCAAAGACGCTCTGGTATTCACATTTTCTTTTTCCAGAATATAATATATTTGCAATAAGTGCAGATTTGTGAATACTACTTTTTGCTGTTGCAAATGTAAAACTATTACATAAAGAAACAAAATTTAGGTTACTTAGATTTCTAAGTCCATGGGCTACATATACACTACTGTAAGACACAAATATATCAAAAACCTAATTGCAAGCATAGCTTGGGACATAAAAATCGCTGAAATAAGGGCTAAAATAGCCCTTGACTGAACTTATTTAATACTGAAACACTGTTATAAACAAACAATTATACCTAAATAAATTATATATAAACCAAAACTATTTGTTATCTACGTATTCATTAGAATGTGTACATCAAAAGGCAAAAAAGTGTAATTTAAAATAAATGTCTAGATATTTAAAGCCTGTATCCTGGTCACTCATTCAGTAAAAAGAATGTCAAGCTGGAAAAACAGAATGTCTGTTCTTTAAAATGATAAATGAAGTTAAACACAGAGGAAACAAGAAAAAAATGTTATTAGAGGTTGGAAATACTATTTTTGGTTGGAAATAAAAGTATATCAACTGTTCCAATTTAAAAGGTGAAAACACCATACTAGCTGAAGTTGATTACTTCCAAATTCATGATGCATACTTTCTATAGTACATTCAGATATGTCCTGGTTTCAGCAGGGATAGAGTTAATTTCCTTCCTAGTAGCTGGTACAGTGCTGTGTTTTGGATTTAGGGTGAGAACAAAGTTGATAACACACCGATGTTTTAGTTGTTGCTAAGCAGTGCTTACACTAGTCAAGGGCTTTTCAGCTTCCCATGCTCTACCGACTGAGAAGGCTGGAGGTGCACAAGAAGCTGGGAGGGGGCACAGCCGGGACAGCTGACCCAAACTGGCCAAAGGGATATTCCATACCATGTGACGTCATGCTCAGCATATAAAGCTGGGGGAAGAAGAAGGAAGGGGGGGGACGTTTGGAGTGATGGCGTTTGTCTTCCCAAGTAACCGTTACGCGTGATGGAGCCCTGCTTTCCTGGAGATGGCTGAACACCTGCCTGCCGGTGGGAAGCAGTGAATGAATTCCTTGTTTTGCTTTGCTTGCATGCGTGGCTTTTGCTTTACCTATTAAACTGTCTTTATCTCAACCCACAAGTTTTCTCACTTGTGCTCTTCCAATTCTCTCCCCCATCCCACCGGGTGGGGGGGAGTGAGCGAGCGGCTGCGTGGTGCTTAGTTGCCAACTGAGATTAAACCACGACAAGATATAAAGTTATTATTATTACTTGCAGACATTTTGTATCTGTATACTAGATGAAACAGATTTCTCTAACCCTGTTTTCACCATAGTGCTTAATATTAATTAAAAATAAATTAACTTTATAAAGAATGGCATCAACTTAGCACGATAAATAGTTTTACAAGCAACTGTGTGACCTACAAAGAAAAACACAATAAAATTGCATTCCTTGAAGGCACATTTCTCAAGTGTCGGAAGTAAAAAAATGTACACTTCCCAAAATTGATGCTGAAAGACTTTTAGGGCTCAGCTTTATTTTTCATAATGCCTTATAGAATTAGATATTAAATAACTAATATGTAAATTGTTTAATAGAATAAGTTACTGGAGAGGAATAACTTCTGGTATCCATCCAGTCAGTGTATGTAGAACTGTAAATTCCTCCAGCTCTCTTTTTCCAGTTTCATGTATACTGTAAGACAAAAACAGACATTATACAGAATTATAATATAACCAACTCACAGTAAACTCTGTAGTCTACATTGCTTTCTGTAGGAGCAAGACCATACACAAACAGAATAGTTTGCTGAAAAACACAGTTACTTGCAATTTTAGGCGTTTCCCTATCCACTGCTGACTACTAGCTTACAAAGTCAAATTTGCTTTTATGCCTTTGCATCAGGCCCATTATTTTAATGTTCCCTCCAGTACAATGGCATAGTTTCAACATTGTTACCAGGCATACTACGTATACTTGCATGCAGTAAAGCCTCTTTTTGCAGGATTGGAGATGTGGGTTTGAAATCCCTCACGTAGAAGAGGGATTTCCTGAGCAGTTGCTCTAACTCCCAGGTTATTATGCATGAGTTGGCTGTATTTCCAGTGTACCATGCTCCACTCTTTCAAGTTGATACAGCCTCCTACTCTCTGGAGAGATTTCCGCCTGTAGATCCGGAGAGGACCGAGGCTAAAGATGCCAGCACTTGGCCATGACAAACCCTTGTGCTCTGGAGAAACACAGTATTTCAAACACATTCCTGCAAACAGAGTTTCCCAATGGGCAGCTCTAGGCAACTCCCTGGCCTGTGCAGAAGTACTTTAGATCACTCTTCCGACAAACATAACTTGATACGACCAGAACAGGGAAGCTTGACTACCCAGATCAGTGTTTTGAATTATTTTCTGAAGCTTAGTCATTTTAACACTTGGTGTTCATTGCTTGTCTTATAGGAAACTGCATCCATAATTGTCAATTATTTGCACCACGGGCCACCTTCTACTTTCCAGGTCAGTTTTAGGGAAGTGGATCACCATACAGCCCACAACAGCAGAACTGTAGCAAAAGCATCAAAAGCAACTTAAAATACTCTATTTTTAATACTGTTTAAGTCAATACTGGTTAAGGCTGACAATTAAAACTTCATTAAAACTTCTTGGACATTTCCATTTGGCAGAAAACCACATGTGAAGCTTTTTAGGAATAATGGCAAACAGATAAAGTAAACAGGGAGAGTACTCCAGTTTCTTTGCAAAGTTTTTTTGTGCATAAATACACACACACATCTAAAAAGGAAACACTGCACCTTCTGTAGCTGCAGGGGACTTTGATTTACTGATTTACTGTGTCACCTTTCAGAAAAGTGTGTATTTGTCATTACAAAATTTTTAGCAAAATATATTTCCCATTATACTAAAACAATTTTTTGCAAATTCCATGTGACTTCACAAAACAAACCAGGCTGATTAAACATACCTAGTGTTTGCCAGCTTAATGATAGCTTTGCACAGCAACATTGGCCAAAGTTCAATTTGACAGGTTGTAGCCGGCAGTAACAAATTATCCTCTTCATTGAAAGGCATAGTGTCATCCACAATGATCTTTCTCCAGCACCCCTATGATAGAGGGAGGGGGAGGAAAGAAGAAAGAAAACACTGAGTTTGTGGGCTGGAAACAGAACGTGTATGTAAGAGAACTTTTAACACTTTCCCAAGAACCCAGTTTTACTGTAATTTGATTTACACTACAGATGGCTTTAAAAGAAGTCCTCATATAATATCTGAGAAGCATGGAAACAGTATTCATAGCATTTTATTACTGCTCTGACTTATTTATTTCAGAGACTAATCTTATTGCAGCTATTTCCAAATATATTTCCTCTCGTATGCGTAGTCCATCATGTGCGTGCATCCATTGCTGGTTTTTCAGCTGCCATGACAGATGCCTAAGAAACAGTAATGATTAAAAAAGGGCTTAACTAAGATATCAGTTTTGCAGATGCCTCTTTAAGCACTTAGTCTGGAAAATACTTGTGATATAAGCAGTCCCCCTTGCTTCCCAAGAACTACCTGGGGACGTTGGCTGCAGTGGTTAGTGTCCTGGAAAGCATTAAGACTGTATCTTACAAAACACTACAGGAAACAACACAAAATGACCGAATGTAACAAATAGCCATATTTCCAGGATAAGAAACAAACAGGTAAGACAAGATACTGATGCCTCCAATACCAGATATTTCATTAGTAAATTGAGCTAGTACCCCACAAAATAAACTTGCCTACCATTCTCCAAGAAAGTCTCTGTCCTAGTGATCAAGACATAATAGAGAGGCAAAGGAATTAGTGGGGCAACAGCAAGTACTTCTGTTAACTCGCCCACAAAATGATGAATGACCAAGTCACTAAAATGTTCACCATACGTTATCAGAGAGGGCAAAATTACTGCTCTCTGAACTGTGGCTTCAAACTGAAATGCCTGTCGATTAACTCTATATGAGTTCTGTAGGTTTCAGAAGAAAATAAATTTAGGCCATATGGCAAAGATACCCAAAAAGAATAAAACAGGCTAATACTTTTTAGGAGAAAAACTATTTGCTGACAGCCAAAACTAAATTTTTAAGATTTCCTAAGTTTGAAAAGGACCTAGTAAGTGAAATGATCTCCTTTTTCAGTCATTGCTGAAGTTTAATAGAGAGAGCAGTACAACTTGGAAGGTAAAGGAAAAGATTGAGGAGATATTTGGTTTTCTATAGCTCAATTTTTTAATTCAGAGTAGTAATTCTGTGCATGTAATTCTTAAAAGGCAATAGTATTTTTTGCATATGTAGCACCATTAAAAATTTTTTTCTCCTCCTCGCCAATTGCTTGCCTTTTATACTTTATAAATAATAGAATCCATATCGCAATTATTTTGCATCAGTGATAACCTTTCTATAGCATTTCACTATTAACTCTAAAAACAATTATGCTAGTTTAAGGAGATAAGAGACCAAGAGAAAGAAAAAAAATATATGTGGGGCAGAAGGTTTATGGATAGAAAAAGAAATCTATAGGTGAGAAAAAGTGGAAATAAAGAAACAAATTCAATGAACCTCAGGAATGCAAAGTGAAAGCAGGATGTGGGATAGAACTGAAAGAATATTGCGCCAATGTGAAAAATGATTACCCACAGGTTTGATCTGGTGGACGACAATCCCCTCAGGACTCAATACAGCATTTTACTGAAACCAGTTCATTATTCTTCCACCGTGCTTTCTCTCCACTTTCATTTAATTTTCTACTTTCTCCTGTGAAATCTGTTTCTTCCCTATCTCTACCCATATTTGTCTTTTCTCATTTGCACATTTTCTTCCACCATTTGACCCTCTTTTTTTTACCTGTTTTTCTTTCTGTGAAATACAGCTCTACAACCAGAGGAAAAGAAATGAAATAAACCCAAAGGCCCAAAACAAAACCGAAAGTGACAAAGAAACTAAAACACCCTGATAACTCTCATATAAGATGCTTTAAAATGTAGTCTTTTATCACATGAATACACAACCTCTGCAGCATTAAATTCACACACAGAATAATGTCCTCTGCTGGGGAACCTGGGCGACATCATTTCTGCCTTCTCAAACTCATGCAACTCTTATTCCCTATATGAATATAAGTTATTCCATATGTGGAGGCAGTAGTAAGGGATGAGGAAAGCACAGGCATGTAAATCAGCTAAGTGCTCCCCCTTACAGGAAAGTTAAGAGACTCTTCCAGTTTTAACTGCTTTCCTATTTCTTCCTCAGTGCTGGCTAGCTGACATGTATCAAGAGCAAACTGCATGAAACTTCCTTTTAGAATATCATATTTGATCTATACTGTATTAGAACTGTAAGTTTTTCTTAATACAAATACATGGTGTAGGATTATTTAAAAATAAAATTAATATGCTCAGGGTTTTATTCCCTCTCAAGAGACATGTATCAAACTGCAACATGCGTAAGTGCAGCCATTCAAAAGCTCTCCCCAGCTTTGTTTGCATTTATGTTCATTCCAAAAGATGGACGGATTTATCAACAATTTAACAGGGTGATGGAGAAGTAAAATAAATCCCTCCTTACTTTTATTCACAGGAAGTTTTTATACGATAACCATTAGAGTAATGGTTTCCAGCGTAGAAACAGAATATGAGCAATTTTCCAAGGGTCATGGAAGTGTTTGAGTAATTATTTTGTATTTGTAACTGTAGAGATTTCTGAAAGAACTCTGCACTGAGGTGTTTCTAAGTGACGTGCTGCATACAACTGCAAGGCTCTCTCCACACCTCCAACACAAAACTTGGCCAGCTTATCCATCTGAGGCACTGACCTGCTGCTGTCCCTCTCCAGGAGCATCATCTGCTGCAGATGTGACGCAAGTTCCTTTACTTTGAAGTTCTAAAAACATTGTGAGATGGGAAGTTTGTGTCCTCTCCTTTTGTAGAGCAATACTAATTATCTCAAATAATGGTAAACTGGAGACTTGCCATGAGGACCATTAGGAAAACAAAATCTCTTCACTCTTCACCAAATTATATATATATTCTCTTCCTCTCCTCTGGTATATTTTTGTCTCCTATTGTTATGCATTTAAAAGTGCTGTCTTTGAGTATTCTGACCTGCATGCATACATTCCATCTTCCAAATCATTCCATTAACCACATCGGCCCTTTTCACAAACACAGCCCTCACAAAACCTCTTTCTCCCCAAATTTAAGAGTTTCATTCTTATACTTATTGTTGCTCTTTCTTTTGACTGCCTCCTATTGGCTGAGAACATCTTCTCGAGACCTCTATTTTTTTTATTATTTTTTTTTTACCATGGGTTAAAAACCCTCCAGGTTGTTCTTTCCTGATTCTCCTCTTGTCCTCTTGCATTTCCTTCAGTCTTTGGTGGTTCCTTTTTACTGTATGAGTTTTTTTCCCATGCATGTATATTAATAACATATTCTTCCAGAAAGCAAAATGAGCAATTTCTTTTTTTTAATTACTTCATCACATTTTAAGGATATGAAGTAATGCTGAATATACCATTTCCCTCAAAATTACTTTTAATATTTAATTGTCTTTTCTTCTAATTAATTATGCCATATTTCGGATTGAATTTATCTAAAGTCAAATTCCAGCTATTGGACCTTTTTGTATTTCAGTAAGAAGTTCTCCACTAGGATTATCTGCTTTTCCATTTGTAACTACCTATATGCAATGCCTTTGTAACCTCTGTTAAGCTGGAAGAGACCCAAGTTAAACACGACAGTCTAAAGTTCAAATGATGCTGAAACTTTGGAAAAGAATCCAGGTGTCACCCTTTGGGTTTTGGTCCTACGACGTACATTTCTGCAGAGCAGTCAAAGCTGTAATCATGCAACTTTCCTTGCAGAAACTGGGAGTTTTGGTCCTTAGCAGCTGAGAAAGGAAGAATATTCAGTTCTTCCACTCCTTCATGAGTGCTCTAACCATCACATTTCGTGCAAAAGGAGAGGTGGCAGCCATCTGATAAAAGATATGAGCTCTCTTTAACTTTTTGTGCACTCTCACAGAGTAGTCTAGTGCTTGGTATCTGCATAGACAGATATACCTAATACAAAGCCCTAAGTCAGCCGCTTAACCTCCAGGAAAACTCTCAGAAACTCTGAATGTTTGTTTGACTAATTCTGATAGCTCCTCACTCAGTATGTGAGACAACTTAATCACCCTTGGAAAAAACCCACACCTATCCCCATTGACAATAACAGACCACTTCACCACCCAAATTAATCTACTTAAATTCTGCTGCTGGAGACAGTTGGTGTGGTGATGCCTAAAGCAGGTATCTCAAGCAGGCACTCTGAATGTGTCCATAGCTTACCTGGATCTACTGATATGAAAATGTTTAATTTGAGCAGCTGAAGCCTCTACACCTGCTTTGTTAGAGATGGTTATGTTTGTTCCATTCACAGTGTGCCAAGGAACAGATGTATCTCTTTCAGCCTTCCAATGCACAGAAGAAATATTCATTGAATAACTGCTTGTTGGTGGTTTTTTCCTTAACATTGGCGTTCATGTTTTTATTATCAGTAACTTGCGATAGCCTGGTTTTAAATACTGTATATCAATACTATTAGCAACTTAAATTTAATTAGTAACTTCAGCCTGCTTAATCAGCTCTTTGCATTGTCTTAGCTGTTCACTTGTATTCATGAGCATTGATTTTCTTTTCTTTTTTCAAAAAAGCTTTTACACATTCTTTTTTAGGTTTTGTTTCCTTTTTTAAGTATAACTTTTTCTGTTTCCATGAATTCTACCTTTTTAGAAGTCCAATGGGATGCCTTTGAGTTTTCCTTAACACTTCCAACTTCATGTTTCCAACTGACTGTGTAAAAAATATTTTCAAGTTTGGGCAACTGGAAGTTAATAGGGTCAATTATATGTCTTAGTGTTTTGTGACATATTCTGTTTGCAAAAGACAAATGTAACCAGAATAACCCTAACAACATAGACAACTTCTAACTTTTAGGTCAGTGATTATTTCTTTGTTTATTAGTATGATGTTCAATATTAAATTGTGTTCCCTGTTGACTGTAAAATGCATGAAGTTATTGTCTGTTATCTTTAGAAACTAAATGGGATGTTTTGGTTTTACCAGTACATCTTCAGTAAATGGTCCTCTCACTGGAAGTCTTTAATGACCTTTAAATATAATTGGATACAAATAGCTCTGTAAAGTCAGCCGAGTTACTTGAACAATAAAAAACATTCTTAACCCTAATACACCAGAGCTGAGGGCCACTTGTCTGACTCCACTAAACATTTGCACCAAACCTTCCTATTCTGTCAGTCACTACACAGGAACAGAAATATTTTGCATATTATCTCAAAACAATTAATGCATGCACAAAAAAAATCAGCAGATGAAATTAAGACTGAAACAAAATGGGGTAAACTTAGTGAGAATTTAAATCATACAGTTTATAGTGCAGTGCAAACCTCACAATCAGTCTTCATATTTTTCTCTCTAGCAAAAATGAAATTATTTAGTAAAAACCAACCAACACTGAGAATTCAAGAGGTAAAAAGGAATTTCCATTCAGGTAGCACACACATATGATGCTTAGTTTCGTCATAACATTTTGAGACAGAGTAAAAAAACCCCAAAATATCAACAAGAAGTACTTTCATAAAACAAAAAGGTGTTAGAAAGAAACAAAAGAAAGTAAGTTTCTGTAAATGTGCCAAATTAAAACTAGTTTACACTGGACTATAAGAGGACACGTGATTTAGAAATCAAACCCTGTAAAAACAGGATGTCAAGTATCACACGCAGCTCAAAGAAACTACAAATGGTGAAAATTAATCACTTCTTAAAACAGCATTATTTTAACCACTCACTATATGATACAGAATGAACCAATTATTTTCTGTTAAATTTATTGAAATTGTACTTTGGGCTAAGGAATAACATTGAAAACTGCTGTTTGACACAAAAAAAAGATCACAAGTATCAGAAGATAAAAGTTATTTCAATAGATAATTTGAACATATGCAACATTAGCAACTGCCATTATTGGATCCTCTTTCTACAATGTAATAAACAAATGAACTCAAATGTAGTACCTTGTTGCAGTGCCCAGAGGGAAAAAATCTCCTAACAATCAGCAAAATTCTACATAATCTACAAAAAAAGAATATTGCCTTTTCAAGTAATAACTCTGATTTATCAAGTCCTAAGTTGTACAAAAATCACATGAACTGTAAAAGGCATTTTTATTAACATGCATCAACAATTTGTCAACACTTCTACTCCTACAAATCCATGTCTTTTCAATAATAATAAATACTTACCCTAACCATTAAAATTTGCCATGCTAGCTGCATAATATTTATATACTGTTAGAGGGAGGTACTCACCATCCAATAAAGTTTCACTACATATTTTCCATAGCTATTGTACAGTGGCATGTGTCCCCTGGTAGCTTTACATAAGGCATAAATGTGTTCCCATGGTTTCCAAAAAAGTGTGGATGTTCCATTAGTTAAGGCCTTTTCATTATATATCCTCCAGACTGCGTAAATTTCACTTATAATCCATCTCATCAGCTGAAAACAGAGAAAAATAGAAAAAAAAAATTTTCGACTTACATCTTTTAGAAAAATAAAATCGAGTTATAATGATCAAAGAATAAAAAGCTCCTCTTTTAAATGAAGAAGTGACGTAAAAGTATAGCTATGGTTTCATGCAAAAATTAATTTCACTTCTACAACTTTTCTTAAAATCATCATAATATCTATCTACAATAGCAAAAACTTCATGAAACTAGGTAAAGGCACAATATAAATTATGCTGTTCATCATTTACCAAAGAAAAATGAAGACATATGATTTCAGCATAAATTATGTTACAGGACTTGTGAACTGTCACTTGTTTAATTGCTTATTACTAGATATAGCTGCTAAACATCAATATTGGCTTTAATACTTGTTATTTGTACCCAGTAAAAAACAATCCTAAATCATTAAAAGTATTTAATAATTTTAAAAATTTAAAATAAAAGCTTTAACTAATCATGCTTTAGTGCATGTGTTTTTCTAACATGCAGATTTCTGATGTATGCTATAGTTTCACAAGTATTACCAGACTTGTTTATTTATATAAACAAGAATGAGAATAAATATTTATTACAAGAAACTTGCCCTAAAATTAATTAGTGGTTCTGTGGACAGCAAAATATACATCGTCTGTTTCCTGGTGGCTTCTTCCCATACAATTTCTCTGGTGCTGAATTTTGAATTTGCATTGAAGCATTGAATGAAATAGAAATTATGAAGTAATATTATATTCAGTAAGGCACTCAGGTGCTTTCGTTCTACCTGCTTTATAGTTTCCCCTCATCTGTAGAAATGCAGTAAACATTTATTCAACTCTGGAGAGAAGGAAAAGACTGGCTGGGTGACAGAGATTTGCACATACATGCAGGCACACTAAGAACATGACTTCAGGAAAGCTTGAATGAAAAATATAAACCCTTTCTAATACAGTTTTTATTTGCTCTTGTCTTTAAAGAATATTATCCAGTAACAATCTTTGTAGTTCATAGACTGTATATTTTAAAAAAACCCAAAACCGTTTGGAAAATCTCTTACCATCATTGATTTAATTTTTCAAATTCCGAAAAAGGTAAACACTAATTATACAAATCTAGATAATTTCTTGCCATTTTATTCCCATCATTCTTTTTCACTTAAAAAATGTGTCACAACTTACTTCTTCATGGCAGAAATCTGGAGTGAAATCCAAAAAGTTAAAAAAAGTTAAGAAGAATGAAAGAAAATATTTTCAAAAAGGGACATTAATGTATTTCTACCTACCTCACTACAAAATATATGCTCATTTGCTGAAAAAAGGTCAAATGAGGTTTCATTTTTGACAACCACAGGAATCTAGGAGAAAGGAAATTAGTTAAGTCCATAGCTAAATTATCCGGAAAAAATTAAATGAACACTAACGTTTAACAGTAGTGACATACAAATGTTAGACAATTGGCAAACATTCATTAGACATCTGCAAACTAAAGGCTGTCAGTTTGCAAATCTTGTAGCTGCTTTGATATTTCTTAATAAAAATGTGTTAAAATGTAGCTGTTCGGAATTTTTAAAAAATCATTATTTTTACCAGGAGATTTAAAGAGTATCAAATGAAATAATTACATAATTAAATTGAGATTCCCTCAATTCATTCACAATATTTGCAGTTCTGCATTTAAATCATGATCATAACAGTGTCTCATACTTTGAGATTTCCTTGGCCCCCCACCAAGATTCAAAGGGATTTGTTTTCTCATGGTCAGTTAGATAGTGATATTGTCAGTATGAACGCTGACTTTATCAAACCTTTAACTGTATTACATAGTTTTGATGACTATTACTTGTTTATACAGTCCATTTTCTTTTTGTAAGCAGTTTAGAAATAACATACTAGGATTGTAGTTTATTGAACTAAATATATCTGCCTCTCATCACTTACTGGTGATCATTGCTTGCTTCTTTGCTTACCGCACTAAATCGGCTTGTTTACACTTTCTTTTACAGTTACTGATAGATTAGGTAGCAACATATACCATCTTAATAGCCTTTCATCACTTGACACATTAATTTTTAACAACTTACAAAATCTCTAGTAATCATAGCTTCTTGATCCAAAATACATTGGACCAAAACAAGCACCAAAGTTTTAGTCAGGTCTTAAAGAAAACAAATGCTTTCTTCGTAGTGCTCTAAAGATAGATTTTAAATAATTTTAAGACAGATATATGTTTCCATGGCTTTCTGGGCTGCCAGCTCTCTTGCCCCCATCTTTCAGATACCTCTACTGAGTTTATGCATTTTGGCAGCATTTCTCATCCAATCTTTTGATCTTGTCAATTACTCCCCTGACCTCCCCCTCTCCTTTCTCCATTAAAAATTAAAATTGGACCTGTTTGGTATCTAGTTAATAAAAAATGGAACTGACAAGCTGACAAAAGGAAAACTGACAAGCCTGAAAAAGTTGGAAGGGTGGTCAAAGTGTTTTAAAACTTCAGCATTTCATCTGAAGCAAAAACGCTTTAAAACTTAGATTAGCAACAGCATTGGAGAACACTAACCTTTGAAATGGTAGGCTGTTTATTTTCTTTGCAATTATTTTTAAATATAAACTGAGTAAGAGCTTTGCATAATTTTAAAATGTTATGGTTACCTTCCAGACAAGTACTGTCAAAGACATGGACATGTTCTGTATGCAGACTGGAGAAATACAATAGTTGAAGCGAGAAAAAGTACTATATTTCTGGTAAAGCTAATTTATGGTTTCAGGATAGATATTTACTTGAGATACTTGCTCAAGGGAAGCCTTAGTTGGAACAGACAGAACTTGTTTTGCCATGACACTGATTTTTAAGTGAGAAAACAAGAACACAAAGAAAAACAGGAAGGCATCTCTCTGTCCAGGTGTCTTCTAAATGAATGTGGAGTTAAAACACAGAGCAGACTTGTGAGGATACACTACCATGGTGTTTTGCACCAGGAGGTGCTGGTCCATGGTGATTCTGGTAAGAAAGGCACTCAGACTCCGTATAGTATCATTTAAAATGCTATTATTAGAGCTAACTATAAAGAAAGGGATTAGTATAATATAATTATTATATAATATTATATAATAATTAGAATAATTAGATAATCTTATGTCCTTTTAGACACTGGGAACCCCAAGTTGTACAGAATCAAACAGGCTTCTGATCCCTGTGCAGCATTCTGTGCAGACCCCATCCATTGAAAGGGTTACCCCATTTTGCTATTATTGAGCTATGATGTGATTTGAGCTATTACAGGACTTTCTTACAAGAAAACAACTGTTTTCATAATTTCTACTGTAAAACAGAAAGGATGTTCACATAAGAACTTCCTGCTGCACTTGGATAAAGGCAAGGAGATGCAGGTGGTGTAATTGCCAGTAACAAGAGGGAGCTGCCTGCAGGCTCCTCCCTTACAATACGCTGGCTGAGTTTATCCAGCGGCCAGGGATCACGCCCGGCACCAAGCAGGCCTGAAGGACAAGCTGTGTGTGCAGCACAGGTTAACTGCTACATGGATCACTGGCTCCTCGGCGTACAACGGTCTCCTGGACAGCATGACTATGCATGGTCAAGAGGGTTTTATTTGTTGAACTAATTTCCTCTACAGATTTTCCTCTACTTGTGACATAGCTAGGCGAGTAGCATTTTTTCATTACGACCTTGCTCGTTTCTTACCTTATTTGTTAAAAACTCATGTGGACGTTTCCATGAATGCACTTTTAAGGATCCTGGCAAGTCTATTTTCCCTTCAGGATCCTCAAAGACACACTACATAAAACATGCATGAACAAAAACGGAACATTTTTTATTAATTACAGTATTGTGTCTTCTGTAAGATTTAAAATAATATATTGTTCACACGATAATTCACTTAAGGGGAAAAATAGCATAAAAAGGAACTAATAGTATCTATCACTGAACTAAAAGAGCTCAAAGCCCAAACTGAAGATTCAGCACAAAAACTGCTTGTATTGTTCTGAGAAGTCTATGTGGCCTGCACTGTCTAAATAGGTCTATATAAAATGTTTCCCTTTTTTCCCCACCTTTCAGAGAAACCTCCCAAAAAACGGTTGAAGCTTTTAATTCAGGCATTCTTCTACCAAGTTGTTTCTAAGTACTTTTTCTAAATCACTTATTTCTAAAGCTTTTTAAATTGAAGACTGAAAATAAATATCTAAAGCAATAGACAGAAAAAAAGCAGGTTCCACACATTTTAAACTGCTACAGAAACCATTAGAGACAGTCTCATATAATTTTCAAACTTCCATTTCCAAAGCGATACTTATTCTCCATGTGAACAGAAGGTGTCAGGATATATATCTGTTTACTTAATAGTACTATGTAGGATGAGGAGATGCCTCTGATAGAATCATAGAATAGAATCATAGAATCATTGAGGTTGGAAAAGACCTCTAAGATCATCGAGTCCAACCGTCGACCCAACACCACCACCCACTAAACCATGTCCCTAAGTGCCTCATCTACTCGTCTTTTAAATACCTCCAGGGATGGGGACTCAACCACTTCCCTGATACTGCTGGTGCTGACTGAGAAACTAACAGGTTACGTGGTTAGTGCCTTTTATTTGTGCCTGAAATTTTAAATAGCTTTTTAGGCATGTTATACATTTTGGTGTGTTTCACAGGCCACTATGCATTCTATTTATCTTCTACAGACCAATCAAGAGAAAGAGTTTCTGGGAAGGAAAAACTATGATGCTTTGAGTGCTTACTGATTAAAGGAAGGCAAAAGAAAATATATTACAAAAGCATAAAAACCAAACCCAAACCAAAGACTCCAAAATAGTATTTTTGCTGCATTTTTTTATTTGTTTCATTGTGTAAGTTCCTTCAACATACCAATCCGCAACAATTTAAAGTACCTGAAGGAAGCAAGATACTTTGGGGGGGGGGGGGGGGAGGGGAAGAACCTTTTAGGAATAATTATTTTTCTGAAAGCTTAAAGGAAGCCTTGTAAACTGGACCATACAGAACTGTATTAACAGAGTTTATACTCTGCTTTCAGAGACATCCAACCCTGACTACACAGTGTAATAGGAAAGTGTAGCACTTAAACACTAGATAAACCAGAAAAAGGAGGCAGGTGAGAATGACATAACACTACGCAAAGAAACACTAGAAAAACCAGAGATACACCTTTCTTTAGCTTACAAGTGCAAAAATACTTTGAAGAAGAATATTGTAGGTTCAGCTAAACTTGGCTGACAAAATCAGGTTTAACTTATCTTCTATTTAAGGTGGCTATAAGAGACAACTGCCAGGTCTCAGGAGTTCGTGCTCTAAGGACAGGAGCCTCAACCACAAGTTCTACAGGAAGGACAGGTAAGAAACAGGCACAAGAGAAACAGCCAAGGTCAGGTGCACAATCTCAGCAGCACACTGCGCTGCTCTAAGAGTGGCTATTGTGTAGGTGTGCTTGATAAAAGAGCTTTAGTGTAAGAAGGAAAGAGATCACTTCTGATTGATTCCTCTTCCCACAGAACAAAATAGGATTGTTTATATTCTTGTTCTAAGCATACTCAAAGGTACTGGATGCCATCGCTAATTCTGTTTCTAACTGAAATACCATATACGATGTTGAATTCTGGCTAGCTGCTTGGATCAAAAGAGGCCACATTGGAAAATTATTTAGATCTGTAAATTCGTCTGCTGTGACCAACATATTTCACAACTCCTTTAAACAGGTAAAAAGAGCAATGTTTCATATAGCGTGTGGCTGAAGAACTGAATGATCCAGTAAACACCTCAGAATGCCTCTTATGCTAAAAAAGAAGAAAGATTTTCAGTTACAATTATTTTAAAATTTTATCTATTATAATAATGTCTGGCAGACCTAACAGATTAGTGCTAGATAAATGTTTAGAGTACAGCCCAAAGACACCAAATGTGGTAACGGAACAGAAGAAAGACACAAAGGAAAATTATTTACCTGTCAAGTTAATGGCAGCATTCAGTACAGAACCTATAACTTCTCTCAAAAGAGTACTTTGGCCCCATAGGGCTACAATGTATTTAAGCTTGGGATAAGGAAAAAAAAAATCTACAAACACATAGGCTAACATACACATAGCACACAAGAATATATACAGAACAAACATATGAACAATGCAGAATTTGCATATAAAATAATGATTAAGCACGGTATTAAATGGATTTTAAATATCACTTGAAAATGCTACGTTTAAGAAACTCTTTAAGAAATAATTTTACTACTACTCTGCATAAAACGCACATAACATCCTCTAATGATAACCAGTTTGAAGGAGTAAAAATCCAGATGAGATTTAAAAGTCATTCCAAAGTTGGAAAGACTGAGGAATTTTTCTGCATCTGGTAGGTGCTTACTTTCTACAAAATAACTATATCCCCTCATACCATTCTCTGCACACTAGAACTGCAGACAGTGTTTCACATGTCCAGAAACTGAGGCGTGCAAAAGAAAAGACTTCAAAATCCATTTTTCCCATAATAAAAATGAGTGCATTTAACCTTTTGAGTCCACAGAAACTGCAGTGCCCAGAGAAGGGATTGCTCTGACATACTACAACAGTTCAGCTGCTCCCACATCCCCCGTTTCAATTATGTTATGGAATAGATTTTGGGGTTTCATTTTTTTTAACAATTAATGTGCACACATTAATGCACACACATATGTTAACAGCTCTTTTAAGAAGCAACAAATAAACAATGCACAATACTTTCAGTTTATTATTTTAGTTCAGCAGGGAACTATTTAAACTTAGTGAAAAGATATGATTGAAAATTAATATATTCATCAGTAACAAATTACTTTGAAGTTGTGACAAATACTCTATTAAATACAGGTACAAAATACGAAGTGGAAATAATATATATATGTCACACAACTTACTGAAATGGGACTTTTTCCAGTTTTTTCTTTCTCTTTTCCAGCTTTTCCAGTATCCCATTTTTCTGCATTGATATCTGCTTCATTCCATTCTGGCCAAATAGGAAATCTCCATTTCTCATTGGAAGCACCTACATGGGAAGGCATGGTTGCCCTGGGAAACAAACAGAGGCATGCATAAAAATGAACAGTATATTAGGCAAGGGTAGTAGGGAGATTCCTATCTCATAAAACATTCTTTTTTTCATGTACTGTAATAAAAATTTTAGTGTTAGTAACTACAATAACTTTTTGTCACTAAGATAAGCAAGCCTATAGAAGTGCTAGATGGCATTATTAGGTACAAACCAACAAAATATTTAAATGCATTTATATGAGGAATCCTGATGAAGTAAATGGGACAGCTGAAGCACAAAAGCAGAATCCAAGGGCACAGTTTCCTCCCTCTTCCTTTTCCCCTGATTCAAGCCACGCGGTTCTGCTTCCTCTCCTGTGCCAGTCCTAGCATTCACAACCCAATTCAACTCACTCATCCAATCGAAGGCTTTCCTTTTATTTTTTTTTTCAATTTTTTTTTTCTGACTTACTTACTTTAACCAACCAAAAGGAGCTTGCCATGGATAAAAGACATATTGGGGAATAGGACTCCCACTTCTAGGCACCTGTGAGCTGCTAGACCAGCCAGTTCTGTCTCCAGTTAGTTTCATTCTCAGAGCCTCTTGTGCTAGCAGTACTCTCACTACCTTCTTGGGATTCACAGCTCCAGTAAAAAGTTTGCTGAGACTGCAGGTATTTTCACAAGGTTAATACACAACATGTTCATAGCTACCAACTAGCACTAGTAGTACCTGTGCACATTATTTTTCCAGTGCATACAAAGGGCTGAAAAACTGAATTAGGTAGAATGAGAATACAGCAGCTCCTTCCCCCTTAACTACCAAACCTGGAAGCAGACGAAGTATGTGCAGGTCACATGTTAATTATATTCTCCCGGACCCACTGGCAATAAACTGGAGACGTAGTCCACTCTAAAGAACAAAAGGAAGAAGCTGCAGGGACCAGAGAAGCAACCTGGCACCAAAAACTGAGCAAAAAGGTTTAAATAAACCTTATTGCAGAAAAAACATATGGACTTCAACTAGTTGGGCAAAAGGACTAAGGTCAGAATTTCCTCTTTGATATTCAGCAGTGTTCTACAGCAGAAATGCAATAATAGACAGATACTTTTTTACTACTGGAGCTTTAACAATATACTTAGATGATATTTCTATTTCATTATGTACATCAGCTATAAAAAGCTAAAGATATTGTAATTTTCTCTTTCCTTTCCTTATACCACACACTTTTTTTTTTTTTTTTAAAAATGAGAAACAGCAGAATTCCTACAAATATGTCCAGGAAATCAGGAAGATAACATTGTTTTGGGCTACAGCTGGAGGGCTATTTTTACAAACTGGTGCCAAGAAATATTTATTTTAAAAATAAAAACTTAATTTTTTTAGAAACTGACATCTTCAGGAGATTTGAAAGTGAAAGCTTCCATTTTTTTTATTTGAGAACAGGTTTTTTTAACTCCTGGCCATATATTGCATATCATATCATGTGGATATTTATACTGATATACAAATCATCAGTGATATCATATAAAACCATACTCACATTTTAAATTTCAGAATTATAGCTTCCTCTTGAGATTTTGGTGACTCCACAGAAAAAAAAATGAACGCTGATTATGACTTACGGTATCACTCAGATTGCACAAAGCATTTCAGATAAAATGGTCACAGTGTCAAAATTCACATATGCTCTTTTTTAGCTGTTGTACACAATATTCAGTCATTGTTCCTATATAGGTGCAACATTAATTATAACTACATTCTAAAGAGAAATACAGACTATATAAATTAGTAGTCCGGCTAGGAGAAAAGGGCGTGTAGCAAGTGACACCTCAAAATACTATTAAGCCCCATGTCCCAGAAGGTGGAAGCAGGGGCAAGTCACTTGGGGAACAGAGACATTGCTCAAGTGTAGAGCAATGAAATTACAAAATCAAAAGCTCAGCTGGAGTCAAAATAAACAAAGGACATTAAGGGCAAGGAAAAAAGCTTCTGTAAGTACACTGGCAGCAAAAGGAAGACTAAGTAAGGAAAGTGCATGTCCGCTGCTTAATGGGGTAGGGAACTTAGTGACAAAGGACATAGGAAAAGCCAAGATACTTAATGCCTTTTAGTGTCTTGGATTTTGTTGGCAAATTTGGCTCTCAGGACTCCCGGTCCATGAGTCCACTAACAGAGTCTGTGGGAGTGAAGCATTATCAACAGTAGAAGAAAGCAGCTAGGAGGCACTTAAGCCAACTGGACACACACAGGTCCACGAGACTAGTTGGGATGTGAGCAAAGGTACTGAGGGAGCTGACCGGCGTCACTCTAAGGCTCCTGTGGATCATATTCAAAAGACCGTAGCAATCGGGGAAAGTTTCTGATAACTGGAAAAAGGCAAACATCACACCCATCTTCAAAAATGCTAAGAAGGAGGATCTGGGGAACTACGGTGCTTGAAGATACTTTAAACTCAAATGGACAAGGACCTAAGCAACCTGATCTAAGCCGGCCCTGCTTTAAGCAGGGGGTTGGACTAGATGGCTTCCAGAGGCCCCTTTCAATCAACATTTTTCTGTGATTCCATAATACTTTGTTGTTAGCAATAATAAGGACAAAGACATAGGTAAAAATAAAGATTTCTCACTGTCTAGGCAATAACTACATTCATCCACACTACCAGTCACTCTTACTGGAAGTCAGCTGTGAAAATTCAATACCATCTGTGCCTTCTGCTGTGCAAATAAAAATATAGCTTCTACCACTCTAACTGGAAGGAAGATGTATTCTCTGGAGCGACACCTGGCTTTGCTTTTCCATCTTTGCCATCTCAGTCGTCTGTAAATAGCCTCCAGACTCTCTCTATTATGTTTGATCTTTCATTAATGGTATTATTTTTTCCCCAGCATTTTCTTGTAGACTCAAATGATGCTTCATTCTATATTCAATAATACTTAACAAGCCATTGAAAAACCTGAAGTGTTTATCAGTTTCCTTGGATTACTAGGAATGTCTATATCCGTTCCAGTTGTTTCAAAGAATCTGCTGTATCTGCATTAACTGCATGCATGAAGAATGATGAAAAACAGAATGCTAACTGTACCAACAGCTTCAACATTTGTGATATTTTGAAACTTTGCCCCTTTCAACATTGATTTAAACACAACTCCTGGCAGCTTCTTATATATACTTATAAGTAAAAAATGACAAGTTAAAATTCTTACTTCTACTTTTTTCTTATTTCAGATGAAATATCAATGACACGTGCAGTGATTTTAACTATTCAAGGACTACTTCTAATTTTTGTATCTTTTTTCTCCATCTAAGTCTGCATTTTCTCTTTTAAATATTTATAGAGAAGCATGGAAGTTTCACTCAATAATAATAATAATAATAATAATAATAATAATAATAATAATAATAATAATGAAGTTCTGAAACCATTCCCAAAGACAATTAAATAATAATTGCAATAATTGCTGTAAGATTTCTGACTGCTTTGGGACAATAATGGAACAATAAAAAAGCATGTTTTTATAAAACAACGAGAGATAGAAAGACTTGCCTAGCTTACTATCCCACTAAGACAGAAAATTACTTTACAATACACTTTGACGTAAGAGAATACCCTCAACACTAACAATGTGGAAGATGTGGAAACAGTGCTATCTATGACTGAGATGTCTAAACTAAGTTGGGGAAGCCCAACGCTCCTGCTTCTCAAAAAGGATGATGCAGTAAGATTTTGGAAAAATTCATAAAAGAACTCCAATTTAATTGGACTCCAAATATAAATGAATATGTGAAAAAAGACAGCTAATTTATTAAAATACTGTATTTGAATAAGGCTATTAAGAAGTTCTTTTATTACAAGAATTGAATAATGTGATTCATTGAGAATTCTTTGAAACAAACTAACAGACACAAGGACAATGCAAAGCATTACTGGTATTTTATGCTCAAGCTGGATGGCTTCATTGTGCAACAGTATTTTAAACACCAATTTACTGGCAAACTTCTTTTTAATCCTGTGCTAAACCCTAAAGGAGAAAAAGGAATAATAAATTGCCAAATAAGGGAAACACTATGAAGTTGGCACTAACTCACCTCTGACCCTCTAAGCAGCTTCTCCAAGAATACTGGTACAATTGATATAGTGCCAACAGGGGAAATAGGGAATGGCAGGATAGACAAAGACAACAGGAAAAAAAAAGGCAGACAGATTATGAACTAAGTTTCTCAGAGACTCCAGGTTTAATAGAGAGACAGGCCCACAAGGTACTGGAAGTGTGCTCTCTCAAGTTAAACATAGTCATTTAGCCTGTAGACATATACACTTCAGCTGCTCACCCACTCTGTAAGCAAGATCTTGTCAATATGGTCAATGGAGTCTAGGGAGCAAATATTTTCTTCTTAAAGTAGATAAATCTACCTGTAAACTATCTGTGACCATTCCTCACAGAGAGAACCCAGCAACATTGAAGGGAGTCTTCTCAAGAGAATTACAGAAGTATTGGTATTTAGTTTCAGAACAGCGTGGCTACTCCACCTTCCTCTCCCAGTACTCATGTTATTCTGGATCACCAGACAACCATAATTTTGTGACACATGAAAATAACTGATGCATTATGCAGGTTTTTTAGAACGGAGGAAGACACCATTCTTTCTATTTCATTATTTCCTGCAGATAAAGATTGAATACTCTCTTTCCTAACCCCTCCTTGCAAAAGTTAGATGCACCTTTAATCTTGCTTAGCATTTTGATGCAGGCACTTTCCTTAACAGTAAAACAAAACAAAACCCCCAAAAAAGGAAGGAAAAAAGAATTAGTTTTTCACTTTTGCTTAGATGAGCAGATCTGAAGATGGAAATGAGACATCTTCTCACAGTAATTTTGATTGGGAGTATTGAAACAGATAAAATTGTTTAATAGTTCAATAATACCAGCATTGCTTCCACAATGACTCTCGGACTTTATGCAGAAATCTGGTTGGAGCCTTGAAAGATAAAAGTGCTTCAGTTTCTTCTGTCTCCATGGCTGTACTTTGGAAGTTAGGAAAAAAACACCCAGGGATTCCACCATATTGATGACTTCTTCAGGGTTTCTGGTTAGTTATTT
This sequence comes from Aptenodytes patagonicus, assembly GCF_965638725.1. Taxonomy (NCBI): domain Eukaryota; kingdom Metazoa; phylum Chordata; class Aves; order Sphenisciformes; family Spheniscidae; genus Aptenodytes; species Aptenodytes patagonicus. Next base: position 76,850,738 of record NC_134951.1, read on the forward strand.
GCAAATGGATATATCCAATCTTTTTTATTCTTTCTGTGATCCTTGTCATTCCTTATGACACAGGTTGCAAAGATGATATTTTTTGCAGCTAAATACTTTTCAGTTTCTATTTTCATTAAGGTTTTATTTGTTTATTTCTATTAAAACTACTTACGTTTCAAAGTTTAAGATCTGCTTTATATTATCATTCTAAGAAATCAATACAGAGGTTTTCATGGTCTTAGGACATAGCACTGGGATCTCTGCCTGAGGATTGAGATGCAAAATTGAAAGCTAAGTTTTGATTAACTTAATGAATTGCTACTCAGCAGCTGAGCTACAGTTACTGTCTATATATCTGTTCTTGGCTAACTTCAACTATGGAGTACAATATGTGTTTGCTTAAAGCATATTTTGGAGAATCAAAAGACTGAGCATTGGTATCTGTAACAGCAACTGTTTAAACAAACCAGCCATTTTATTTGCAGTATGATACATTTAGGTGGTACAGTATGATTAGGTATCTATATGCTAGCCTTTCTGTAGATGCAATGATTGTGAGTTTAGTCTTCATTTGATTCACTCTATTAAGAATTTGTTTATCTCCACAGCAGGGCATTTGTTGCTAAGTAACTGCCAACAAGCCATCACTTCATCCCATCTTAGTGCTCCCTGTAGGTGTTTTAAATGGTCACCAACATTACCCATAGCATGTTTTAAAGATTAAAAAATAAAACGTGAATTTGATCATAACAATACCCCAACAGAAGACAAAATCTATTTGATGCTCATAATTTTCACATTGTTCCCTGGACAGTGTTGCCAATCTTTTATCTTTCATTAAATACTATCTATTCTTTCCATGAAATGTCTGCAACCACTACACTGTACAGCTTAGTTTCATTCAAACCCCAGAAAATACACTATTAACATATATCTGATGTCACTCTTACCACGGTTCTTGGGATGGCCAATAATTACCGGAAATGATTCGGTAACAGGACATGATATTTAGGTAACTAATACCTGGCAGGACAGTGAAGGAGGCTCAGAGCTGAAACTTTTATCCTTCTTTCCTCCTTCCACTCCTCTAGATACTCTGAACTCCTCTATATGTACAGAAGTAAGAGCAATCTGAAGTGACGGATCTCACATCTCATATTCCCCATTGGATACCAATGTTGGGACACAGGGAAAGGAGAATTTTGGGCTTTTTCCACTTACCGGGAAGCAACAAAGAAAAATGCGTCCCTTCCCTTGGATTGTTTGAGCAGTCAGAAGAAACAATTTCTGGCCCCAGTAAAGGCTTTTATATTGGGAAAAAGAGGGCAGAGAACAAACAGATGGCTCCACTTCTCCTCCAAACGTGTCCTGGGGGGTAAGCTACTTAAGTTTTTCTCTAATCTCTTCAGAACTCAAAGACAAAAGGCCCCTTTGAAGACTTTATTTATGGCAGAAAGTTCTTTTAAACTCCAATCATTGAAATAGTATTTCAAAAGTAGCATCTGAATATCTTAGAAACCCACGGCAAAAACCATGGCAACACTCAGGTTCATAAGAATCTGGAAAGGATATGAGAACATTGGACCAAGTATCAGTGACTCTGCTGCAAAATGATTTGCTCTTTTTCTTCATACCTACTGCCATTCTTCAGAAGAGGAAGGAACAGAATGAGTCATGATCAGACGATCTAATACGCAGATAAGGCAATACAGTCTTCTCTTTATTATTAATATAGTCAGCAGCAATTCAAAAATAAAACCAAAATATGTATGTGATGTTTACAGTAACTTACCATTATTCTTATCTCAGACACTGGAGCCAAAACCTAAAGAACCCTGTGTGGAAACAACATACGCTAGTCTAAATGCTCAGAGCTCTCATGGTCGGGGAGAGACTCAAGCCATGGATGCAGTTCAGGCACAATGAGCAGAACAAATCATTGTCAAGCATCTAAGTTGCAATGACAGCTGCTTGCAAAGCCTATGACAACAGGTTTTGTTGTCGTTTCACTTTTGTGTATTGGGGTAGGATTTCTTCCTAAAAAGCGCAGAGTGCTTTCTGTGTGAAGCAAGATCAAACTGTGGAAAATTAAAGTGATGACAGAAAGAAAAGATGAATACAACGATTATTCTTTATAGGCATATTATTTTTAAAGGAGTCTGTATTTTGGATCACTACTTTCAAGTGTAATATTCTCATTTCTAAACATAGCTGACATCCTTGTAGGTGTTAAACTACTAACAGACTTCAGTAACTTGCCAAGAATGAGCCTATTTCAAATGCTTACGCACATTTGGAAAGAGAGAATGGTAACCTAGCCTCACATTTAGCCTTGCCAGCTAGAAGTCCATGTGTTTTCTTTTTTTTTTTTTTAACCTGCATATTAATGGGAGGCGAGATGTTCATTCCTGGTTTTCCTTCCAGGTTATAGAAGGGGAAAAAAAAAAAGCTACATGCCAAATCCCTTGCCCAAGTTGTACACAGTGGTGTCTCCTGGACATTATTTCAAAGAAAAATTGATGGAAAGTAGTGGCCTAGAAGCATTGTGGGGTTTAAAACCTTTTTTTTTTTTTTTTTAGTTTGTTCTCCTTATTTTCAGCCTGATTCCATTTCTTGTCCTAGAAATATGGTCTGAATTTTGGTCTTTATCATTTTAAAATTCCAGCTAAATTTGAGTATCTTTCTTAAAAGTTTGGATCAGTTGTCATCAACATAATTCAGACTTGCTGTTTTGATCCATTTATACCAACTATACCTTTTTGCTATATAAAAATCTGAACTGACAAAAAAGTCAGAAATTGAATATAAAAAGCAGAATAGAGTACTAGACTGGTGCCACATGTTAGAGAAAAAAGATGAAGATGCATTCAAAAAACTGATGACAAATACAGTGATAAGACAACTCAATATTTCATACAGATCACAATAGATTTATCTTGTGTGACTAAATCTTAGCAAAGCTAAAACAAAAATACATTTTTTCGTGGAAGAAAATTCCATGATTTTTTGGAAGAATTAATGTAAAATCCAACCTTCATGCTCATAGTAAGCTCATATACAGTGTTAGAATTTTGGACTCTCTTAACCTTCTATTTTTGCATTCCAGGAAGAAGAATAGTTTGTATTGCATAAACTCTCATTAGTAAGTGGCTCAAAGACAGAAGCAAAATCAGGTGAAGTTACAGACTTCAGAAAAAATAGTGTGGACGCTGCTGCTTTCAATGGCAGCACAAGTCAAACTCTGTAGCCTGTGAGAGCAATGCTAAAAAAGCTCAGCTTGTCATTTTCAGTGGCAAGAGCCAGCTGTAGTAAAAGTTCTCTGCTCCTGATTCTATGGAGCCAAAGGACTGCTCTCAAAAAGCTTTTAATATGGAATGGAAAAAAATACTATTTTACATATTTGAAAAACACTCTTGATAATGGAAGGTATTGGATAGCCTGGAAGCATTCATTTGCCAGCCTTTCATATTCTACCACACTGGAGGTCACTTAGACTTTTAAAAGACATCCCTCAAAAATATTTTTTTTTTAATTTACAATCCCAAGAGTGGAACAGTGAAGATTAATCGCAAGAGATGCTTGCCAAAGCAGAAACCTTGTCATATCTAGCTCTTAAATGAGCACTTTATCTATAGAAACAAAAGTAGTTTATAGAGGAGGGCTTTATATCCAGTTTTACAGGTAGAAATATGATATACCAAGACCTAGCCAGAGTCATAGCAAAGGCCTGGAAAGAAGAGTGCCTATTCTGGTGATTTTCAGCTGCCAATATCAGCCAAGAGAAGTGACCTCTGACTGATTCTTCCAAGGTGGTTGACTCTGGGTTGTGCTCCAGGTGGGACTGTCGTCAGCTGGCCTAAATCCTTTATGGTTGCCTGGTTTCAAAAGGTGGAGGTGACAGGCCAAGTGAACGGAGTACAGACTGACATAGGCACCAAGGGGTCCCAGCTGCATCTTGCAGTCTTTCAACAAGTCACAGGTCTGAGTGCAAGTAACATCTACATCCAATTTGCAGGCCAAATTTCTGTTTGATCAATGCACTGTCCTTCCAACTAGCAGAAAATGACTACAGGTTATATAGTTCTCAGTTAATGATAACACTTCAACATCAGATGCTGTCTGTCTTCATGATAGATCAATTAAGATCTCTGTTCAAGTACAGTCAAGGAAAGCAAATAAAACACTAGGACACATTAGAAGCAGGATGTCCAATACATGAAATTAGTACAATGCCACTCAGTATAATCAATTTGATGTCCTTTGCACAAAATACTATGTTTGGTTCCAGTTGCCCTAGCAACATAACAATAACTTTGGAAATTCAGTGACAGGCAACAGTTTAGAGCATGGAGGAATAACAAAGTGTAAAAGTACAAAATACTGAGCAGTACAGGTAAGAGTGTATTATTTATCTGTTCTCATAACACAAGAAAAATAATGCACCTATTAAAACACAGCAAATTTAATACCGATAAAAGGAAACATCTGACCACTCAGCACATAATTAGCCAGCAAAACTCCTTTACATCAGATGCCACTCAGGTGAGAATAATGATCTCTAGCTACTGGAACAGCTTGTCTCTAGCAGCACATACCTCTGCCAAACTCAGGACAAAAGAAGAAAAGGAATGTGCCGCTCAGGGGTTCTTAGTTCCATTCCACTGAGCTCTGTGTGAGAAACCACTAACAGCACAGTCACAGAGCATCCACTTGTTCTGGTTGTCCTCCAAGGCAGGAAGCCGAGGATCCCTTCCCAAATCCTTCTTTCCTGTACTTGATTCAAAGAGGGAATCTGAAGTCATGTTTCCCCATATAATTGTACAGAAGTTATGGAACCAGTAACTTTTCTGAGTTTGTTTCTCCTGGTGTTTCCTGCTAAAAAGATTGAGCTGGCCTTAGATTCAGCTATAAGAATGTTGGGAAGATTGAAGCACCTCTTTCCACACTGGAGTTTAGTACTTTAAGTATCTTCTAAGAACACAGCTTGTGCCTTGCTCTTTTCTTTGGCATTTCTTCCTTGTTGGCTTCTGCAAAATCCTTTTGTGCCTTCTGTGTGGCACCTGGGTAATTAAGAACTAAAAACCTCTGCATGGCAGAGCACCTCAGTACTGTGGGTTTAGGTCAACTCGCTTACAAAGCACTTAGCATGCATTGATAAGAAAACCAGGAAATCCCATTTCTTCAGTGGTGGTTACACAGAGCTCTCGGAAGAAGCTAAAGACCCTTCTGCCTAAGTAGGTGTATAATCCATGGCAAACAGAGACTCTAACATGATATTTTAGGAATGCTTTCCAGTTTCAAAGCACAATTATTATTATTTTTCTTTTGTCAGCGCTTTTTCTGTGATATACTTCTGCTGAAAGCTGCTTTTCTCTATTACACTGTTCATTGTAATAGAAGTCTAGACTTCTATTGCACAGTGTGGTTGCACAGTCTCCAACCAACGGCTCATGGACAGTGTTTGCCTGCAAGATCCCCTGACATTGCTTTGAATTACAGGGAAAGAAAAACCTAAAACTAAGACCAGTAGGGAGCACAGCATTTAGTGTGATATTGCCACTGGTATATTACTTAATGTTTTCACGCCCATGAGTCCATGAAATTTGAAATCTACAGATCAGGGTAGGCTGAGGTCTCAGGGGTTCATTGTTTTAATTAGCATTAACTAGGAAAACTAATTTGAATACATAATTTCCTAATTAAAATGTAATCAAGTTAATAATAAAAAATTCAACTTACTGATTGGCTTATATGCTATTTTAATATGTTTCTCATATTTACTTGGGGAAGAACCCATTGCCTCACCAGAAAGCATGAAACTAAAAAGACGTTAAAGGCAGAAGAAAAGGAAAACAAAAAGTACTAACAAATTGACTATATAGATTAAAGTTGTACTGCATTTACACACTGAAACATTTCAATGAATGAAGCACAGGTGCTGAAAGCAAGATCTTCATCCTTCTGGCCAGAAAATGCTAACACTAAGAACTCTAAGTGTACTTAACTTTATTTCTGAGACTAGCAAAAATACTGGCCTTGGAAATATTGGTTATGTACAAAACAAATAGACAATAAAAGACAATAAATGAAAAGCGTCTATTTTACGCTCAGGCAGGACAATGCCTCCAGGAATGTATCTGGTTTTTGTTAGATTACAATCTAGGTATTAGTACAATAGTACAGTAAAAGAGTTTGCAGATGCACATTGATGCAATAACTAACTTCCGAAGAACAATTACGAACCAAACAATTTCACCCAAATTGAACCTAAGATCGTAATACATTTATCCACTAGCATTACTATGTCTGGGGAAAGCATGCACGTGCATGATGGTACCCTTTGCTCAGCGTTTCAGATGTTTAAATTTTAAGCTACATAGACACTTCTCCATTCAATTCTGCCACTGGACATCCTGAAATCCTGGGCCTTTACAGATTTATGTTGCTTCCGAATTATTTGAGAGAACAGGAAATGCCTTGTCATGTTGGTAATACAAACAGCCAATAAACCCTTCCAAAAGGCTCTGGACAGCCATTCAAAACAAAAGAATTCTGTTCATCTTAGGAGTCATTGCAATTAATAGCCTGCTAAATGAGACCATGATCTCAAAATACCTGTTCCTCAGGATTATCAGGACAGTAGCTGCAAATTGGAAATGAACAACTGCTGCAGCTCGAGATGCACCGCAGCTCACTCCCAGACTCTTCTGAAGCCTTAACTGGCTTTGGTGATGCGTATGGTTAGGAAGGATCTGAACTGAGGTATTTGAGATAGAAGAGCCTCCTGAGTAATCCAAAGGACTAAAATCAGCTTTGTAGTAAGGGTATAATATCTTGTAATACATGACCAGTTACAATTGTAAAGAGGTTATGAATGCAGTGGAGGTTTAAAATTCTTCATATAAATCTTCTTTCCCTTGCAAAGTTCAGTAACTAGCTATACTGGTTTTGGCTGGGATTGAGTTAATTTTCTTCATAGTAGCTAGTATGGGGCTGTGTTTTGGATTTGTGCTGAACACAGTGTTGATAACACAGGGATGTTTCAGTTACTGCTGAGCAGTGCTTACACAGTCAAGGCCTCTTCTGCTTCTCACCCCACCTCACCAGCGAGGAGGCTGGGGGTGCACAAGAAGGGACTAGAGGGGACACAGCCGGGACAGCTGACCCCAACTGACCAAAGGGATACCCCATACCATATGACGTCATGCTCAGCATATAACGCTGGGGGAAGAAGAAGGAAAGGGAGGGACCTTCGGAGTGATGGCGTTTGTCTTCCCAAGTAACCATTGTGCGTGATGGAGCCCTGCTTTCCTGGAGATGGCTGAACACCTGCCTGCCGGTGGGAAGCAGTGAATTAATTCCTTGTTTTGCTTTGCTTGTGTGCGCAGCTTTTGCTTTACCTATTAAACTGTCTTTATCTCAACCCACGAGTTTTCTCACTTTTACCCAGATTCTCTCCTCCCATCCCACTGTGGAGGGAGTGAGCGAGCAGCTGTGTGGGGCTGAGCTGCCTACGGGGGTTAAACCATGACACTAGCATGCTTTGAACTTAAGCACTGTGTTTCTTATAACCATAAACTCGAAACTAACTGTATTTTTAAAGACAGTATAGTTTCCAATAGATGGGGCATAATTAACCAAAAAATGGATATGCCTAATCCAAATACTGCAAATTTAGGCCATCAGCAATAATTGGGACTAGTATCCTCAATGCCTTTTGTCCAAAATTTTAACTCTGTTTCAAGCCTCTAGCAGAACTTAGTCGGAACCACCAAGCCATACTCACCTCTGACAGAAGCTCATGCAGGGACAAAAACATGCATAAGCATCTACGTACGAATCTAACTAGCTTTTACAATAATATAGCAACCTGTTCTCTCAATAACACATATGTTGCAATGCATGTGGCAAGACAAAGATACACCATTGAGCTACCCTCTTGGACCACAAACATAAGAACGGGAGAACTGAATCAAAGCAAGGGTGAACTATATAACCCAACATCACCTCAAACAATACTCACAATTGAAAGCCTATGAAGAGCATAAAGGCATATATAGTATATTTCTCTAATACTTGGATAGTCTCCAATCATTTTTAGCTCAAGCACTTCCTGAGCTACATGTGGTTGCTATTTATTTATACAATCTTCAATGGTTTTCTTTTCCACAGACTTGTTCCATGTCCCCATGTAAATTTTTAGTGCCCATTGAAACTTAAACTAACCAACACGAGCGCTCCAGCACAAGACTAAAAGCAGCTCCAAGTTCAAACACCATGCCATTATCCACAAGACATTAGTTCTCGCCATTCCCAAACTTCAGTCAATCTAGCAAGCCCCACCCAAAACATCAAAAAATTAATCTGTTCAGTCTATCTTCTCTAAGCCACTGCTGTAGCCTAAACCTTAAGAATACTTACCTGAGGAACACATCCTGGCAGTGGATAAAACCTCAATCATAAGCCTTGGCTTACTCCTTATCCTAAGCATATGGGAATTCAAATATGAATTAGCAATGCAGCTATTTTTTCTGGTCTTACTGTCCCAGCCTTTAATCTTAATAACAAACATTAGGTAATCCTAGGCTTTGGTGCAGCAACACACTGTACAACAGCAGTGCAGCAACCTGCTACTCATTGTAATCAATCCGGAGCACAGCTAAACTTACATCATTTCTTCCAGCCAGTCCAGGCTTCAGCCTGTCTCTGCAGGTCCTTAAGGATCCATCAGCAGTAAATATTGTTCTTAGTTACTGCTCTCCCTAATAAGAACTCCAACACCACTCTGACCTTCCCCTATACATCCGTGACCTCTGTCTGTGCCACAATTATCCCTAAATCACTTGCCTCTCTTGGCATTGACCATTAACTCCTCACTTTTGTCCCTAATAACCCAAACCCTAATTCAGATTTTTCTTTGCGCAGGCAGATGCTGATGACTCAAGTTTAATTCAGAAGATTGGGCTTGATGGCATAGAGTTTCATCAAATTCATTTAAAAAGCATTTTAATTCATTATCCATTCTTATACTAGCCAGAATCTCTTTCAGTGCCGACAAAGACATCAATTCCTATTCACTGTAGCTGTTGAAACCTGGGAGTGATCAGATTCTCAGTAGCTTCTAATGGTGCAATTAAGGAAAGCTCTAAGGAGAGCAGTTCTTTTGAGCTCTTCAGCCTGTCATCTCTAGCAACTGCCTAGCTCCTGAAGGGAATTGCTACCTAATTAGAAAGCAGTAATGAAGAGAGACCCACTGGAGCATCCTGCAGAGACCCATGCGACGTCTGGCTTAGCGAGTCCAAAGGAATTTTCCTGCCTTCTCCGTATGCTTCTGAGGTCCCACTCCAGCACCGCAATATATCCACTGATAACCCCGTTGATTTTCCACAGTACAGATGTACTGTGCTGACTATTGTAAGCATTTATGGGGGAAAAAGAAGCCTGACCTCGCTAGAAATCAAGCAAAGTAATTTTAAGGTCATCAAAATATATTTTCCAGCTCTTTGTACACATTACTCTCAGAGGGCTTCTGCACTAATGTTATCCACAAGATTTGAAATTATAACACCATAATTCTTTGTAGTAAGCATTGACAGCTCTCAGGATTTTTTTTTTTTTAATATTTCTAAAAACTATTAGACTTTTTTCTTTTTTATACTACTGATATTTCTATTCAGTATTTCAATCATTGCAGACATAAAAACAAGTAGCATTTACTATCAGGAAGACATTATTAGACAAAATACAAAATATTTTGGACATTTTTATCCCTGCAACTGCAAGTTGTGCTCAAAAATAAAACAGAGATCCTCAGGGAAAACCTACCTTGCAATTACCACAGAATACTAAACTGATGGGACAACATTTTCTCAGGCAGCCTGCAAACATCCATTCCTCTTTCTGATACAGGGATAATGACACTACTTAAGTTGTCATAGACTTACACAAAATTTGTACACTACAAGTTGTCTCTGTCTCACAAATGCACTGAACAAGCTGGGTAACAGAATGAGTGTAAATAGGAAATATCTAATAAGTAATTGTTATATCTCCAATGAACACAGCTCCAATCTTAGAATGTGTGCGTGTAAGATTTACTTCTAATCTCCATCCACATCCCACTAAAAAGAGACTTGATAAACTGCCTTTGATAAACCATTTACGATCATTACTAACACTTGCCCACTATTAGGAGAAAATCATTATCTGAGGAAAGAGAGAGCAATCTCTCCAACACAGGGATTGCTGGCCAAAATGAGGGCTAAGTCATACGGTTACACAGTACAGTTGTTTCATCACCACATTCAGCAATTTTTCTCAACAATTACAAATACTAAGAGCAGCAGTATTAATCATTTTGTCCCAGAGTAGACTCCTGCAGAATCAACTAGGTACTCTTCAGATTTTTCTTGACAACAATGATACCGAGCTAGCCTTAAATCAGAAAATTGAACATTCTCTGCCTTTGGGGCTAGAATTGTACTTTCTAGTAAATGAATGAGATTTGCATCTTCTTCTCATGGACCTGCAAACACAGAATATCTTTACTGTAATATAGCTGTTCCTTACTATACAGCATCTTTCCATTTCTAAATAAAGAAATAACATGTCGATCTGTCTGCCATCAATTACATTCCCATCATTCTGACATCACAAATCCTATGACAAAGGGGAAAGCACTCTAGAAGCAATGTTGAAAATTGAAAAATGAAACATAGCCTCCATTTTGCATAAATCACATAAATCCGTAGTTCTTAGTTTTGACCATAAGCCCGATCCAAATAAAAAGCTCCCTGTAGACTTCAGCAGACTGTAGTTCAAAACTTGAAACTGCCTAGCTGCTTGTTCTCTCCATAGAGATTCTGTAGCTTATAGCAGTGGTCTCCAGAGTGGGGTGTGCACACAAGGAAGAAAAATATTAGAACTTCAGTAGTGCACGTATATAATTTATAAATAAATCAATACACATATATTGGGGAGGGGTGCTCAAAAATTTTTTACTGATAGGGTTGCATGATCAAAAAAGTTTGGAGACCACTGGCATATAGCATGACTAAAGAAAAGAAATATGTTTCAATGTTTCAGTCCTTTCAGAGGGACTAAGAATGCTAAAATATCTTTTTGATACTGGGTTTGGGCTATAAATTCCAGTCCATCTGGGAAACAAGGGCAAGCAAGAAGAAAGGATATTCAAGGTGTCAAAAGTGTTCTCAAGGGTAAACTTTTAGCCCCACTGTGTTCAGTTCCCAACTATCAACAATTTTCACTGATTTCAGCAAAACCAGATTTTCACCCAGATCTTTGACTAGAGAGTACTAAGATGTGTGTGGGTTTTCAGCAGGATGAAGATCTTACTGAGACTAAACACTGTAGTAGAACAGAGCCTTTAATCAACTCAGAAAGAACTTCCAACGTACAGAGCAAAACAATATGACTGAAAGTGTAGCAAGTGCCGAATTCAGATTTTCAAATATTTTATAGCACCATTCTCTACTGTTTCACGAGAAAGTGGGGCTACTTTTTCTGTAAAATTTTTGTTTCAAGACAAAAATTTGTAACGCAAAAGTTTAGAATAAGCTGTCGCTAGCTTTCCTTGATTTAAATTCATTATCTACAGCTCAACAGATGCTAAAGTAAAATCCTTCCTGACAGCTTAAACAAGAAGGTTTATCAGTTCAGTTGCTGAACTTGGCAAGACATGCATCGTGGTCTCATTTAATAAAGCCTAAAGTAACAATGTACTAAAGAAAAAGACAAATACCGGTCTAGATGGTCTGATACAAATAACTAATTTCATAAGAATGATTATTTTACAAGTTATTATGTATAAGACAGAATTAACAATTTTACTATATAAAAAGTACCATTATTTTTAGACTCTCCAAAAAAAGATGTATCTTAATTTAATGGAACAGCTAAAAAATTCTCACACTGTAAGAACGCCTATTAGGGGACAAAACCTGAAATACTGGACAAAATCTTTTGGATGACAGCCCATTCAGTTTCACATACACTGGAAAGTAAGAAATACTTCTTTTCCTCTAACAGTGCTAAAAAATAAAAGTGTCCCTGACAGCTTAGATATCGTCAGAAAAAATTTGATAAACTGCTTGAAGCAGTAAATATGAAGGGCTGCATGGCTGTGGCCAAAACAAAAAGAGAGTTACTAAGCAAATTGATGCCCTGAGAAGGGAGGAATTAGAGACACCGGCTGACTGCAACAACAGAAAAGGGGAATCAGGATGCAAAATACGAAACAGAAGTATAAAGATACGAAACAAGAAAATACCCTGTAGCAAAGGCTGGGTAACTGGATATGAAATAAGAACAAAGAGGCATTTGAAGACTGATTTCAAGAGAGAGAGAAGTGATACAACTGAAACCTTTATTTACGGTAGGAAAAAGAAGAAAAGGGCATGAGCACATGCATCAGATACCTTTTTCATCTGAATCCTGTCAGTGCCATGCATGCAGGCTTACATACTTTAGGATGAGAAAGCTGCTCAAAACATAGAAATAGAACTTGCAGGTCAAAATAGCAACAGTGAAAGAAAGTAAATGTTTTCTATTTATTTAGTTGTCTTTGCAGGAAGAAATATACATTTTCACAGAAATATATGAATTCACACTAAATACCTAGCAAATAGTGAATCATTTTAAAGTATCTCAAGAGATGTTACTTACACAGAAATATTTAAGAGATTAACACGAAGAATTATTTCTTTTTTTTATACTTAATTTCCTCAGATTTGTTCTAACATAAAGCAAACATTCAAGGCATTGGGAGTTGTGTTTCCCTTCTGCAAATGAAATTGATGTGCTGTAAGAGCCATTAACCGTTTTGCCCCGAAATCTTCAGCTAGCTTAGTTCCTCTACCTGATGAAAATGGAGGGTGTGTATTCCCAAAATTATTGTCCTGATTCACAGCTTTGAGGTTCTTTTAAACCCAAACAACATTTCAGTGAACACTTAGCTTCGGTCTGCTCCTGACCGTAAGTTGAATGCTTCGTACTGTGAGCTGTGGCCAACACGCTGCCCCTCGCATACAGAAACAGCCACATCGCAAAGCCACCCCCCCGCGTACCACACGTGCCGTGATCTTCCCGTTCCTACTGCTCTCCTCGAGGTCCCAGGCAGCCTGTCTGCTACACCAGCTACGGTACAAGATACACACAACATCGCTTTGGCAGGGTCACGCTACCAGACAGGTACGTAAGAAATGCCATAGGAGGAAGAAAGTACAACTTTCACACCAAGCTGGGCCTCCAGTTTAAACAAACAAAACAAAACAACAACCAAACCCCGCCTTGTCTCTGGAAGCCACTTTTAATTAAGTATCCACTTGAGCAAGTAAACTTTCTTAGCATAAGTTATTTGCACTATATATAGTGCAAATATATATGCACTATATATAGTGCAGGACTATAGGCAAGGACCTCTTCCACGTACGTCCAGCCTGCGTCAGTGGCGACAAGGCCGCGATACAGAAGCGGGGACGGCAGGCGGCGGCACCGTGCCGCAGCGGGCCGCCCAGCCCCGCCGGCCGCGGGCCTTAACGGCCGCCCGGGCCCGAGGAAGGAAGGGCGGGCGGCCGGGAAGCCCCGGGCGAAGTTTCCAGACGGCCGCGGGGGCGGCCGAGACCCTTCCCCGGGTGCGGCCGCAGCAGCCCCGGCCGGGCACTCCGGTGCGTCTCCCGGCGCGCCCGCCTCGCACCCCGTGGCCGGCCGGCCGGCGGGAGGCAACCCTTCTCCCGCGCCCTCTCTCCTTCCCTCCCGGGGCTCTTACTCTTTGGCGGAGGCGCCCGGCAGCCCGGAGCTGTTACGGCTGCCGAGCTCCTTCTTCTTGCTCCCCTTAGAGGCCATGGCCGCGGGCCCCGCCGCGTCCGCCGCGTTGCCGGGCGACCCAGCCCGCCGGAGGTAGCGGCTCCAGCGCCGCCCCGCGGCCCAGGAGCCCCGCGGCCAGCTCACCCCCGGCATTATCCCCGTCCGCCGCGGGAGGAAGGGCCGGCAGGAGTCGCCGCGGCAGGTGCCAGCCGCCGCGCGGGAGGGCAGGCGGCGGCAGGAGGGGCCGCCGCCGCCGCCTCAGGGCAGCGGGCGTCGGCTGAGGGGTGACGGCCTGCGCCCGTCCCGCCCGCGCAGCGTCCCCAGCCCGGGGCGGCGGGGGGAGCACGGACGCGCTCCTCGCCGCCGTCTTCGTCTTCGAGGAACCAAAAACCTGGTATAAAGTGCCTTTGCGGAAAAAGGCTTGGCTTTGAAGGTGATGAAGTACTGCTTTCCCAGCTCATGCAGCAGCTTCCAGGATCTTTCCCAAGACAATCGTTTGAAAAAAACTAAAGACAATTAAAAAGTGCATTTTAGTTACAAATATTCTAATCGCACGACTAAATTTCTGTTGAACAAGTAAAGAGCAAGAGTAAGAAGTACCAATTTGAAATGGTAGCAGTCCTTTGCCCCTTTTTACACCAGTACATGTAAACCACATGAGAAGGAAGAAAAAAAGAATTAGTCCTGGAGTCTGGAGAGATTTTAGAGCTTGAAAGTACTTGTTTTTTTCATTTCAAAATGATGCAACTAATTAATTCCTGATACGAAGCCTATGACTACCGAAGTGAACAGAGTTCCACCAAGGTCAGATAAACCTAACATTAATCAGCTACTTTTGAATTCAGTGGATAGTTGACTTCAACTAAACTAAGCGGATTTTTTCAGATACATTCCAGGGATTACATTATTGCCAACAACTCCTATTTCTAACTCTTAACCTATTTTCTATTTCTCAAGCTATCTGCAGTGCATGATGAAAATCCATGATAAAACAGAACCTACTTGTTCACTTATTCAAGCTAAGTCTTTCTGAAATATAAAAATAAATGAAAATTTGTCAAGTTGCAGAGGGCATGAGTAGATAAAAGATACAAGGAAAAACATGCAGATGTTGCTACATCTAGAGGCTTATTTTAGGCAAATGTCAGATCTTGATTTATATCAAGATGACAGAAGGCCAGATATATAAACTTTTAAATTTCACAGTGGAAAATTCCTCTGCATCTTTGCATTTCCTTCAGCATTATGTCCAACAGCATCCATTTTAAATAAGGTACCTTGGGACACTTCTCACTTGAGAAGTAAGTAAACATTTCATGTTTATTTATTTCTTTTCAAACTGAGCAGTTGGTCTCTCTTCAGACAATTACGCTATCAAATATTGATCAGGGCATGCAGATGAATAATTGCAGAGACAGAGGTGAGTTCAAACAGCTGGCTACCGCTTCAGTACCGGTGCAGGGCTGTTAACCTCCACACCTTGCTGGATGCTGATGCAAACTTGCAGGCTGAGGCTGGAACTTACAGGACTGAGTTTGTGACCCAGAACACAGATAAAACCACCTCAGATAATCTGTAATTTCTGTCTGTTCCTCTGAATCCCCTTTCCTATGCTTGCTGGGCAGAGAAACTACTATGGAAAAGTGTCTATAAAACATAGGTGTAAGAGGTACCCGTGAAAGTTTTCCTAGTAGGAAAATTTCCTTCCTGATCCCATTGCAGATGACCAGTGAAGTCTGCAACATCCTAGCAAATATATTTTTTGTAATACAATTATGTGAAAGACAACAGAAAAATAGTGGAAATTTGAGTGCATCTGTCTGTAAACATTTTTGGGTGGTGAAGGAGGAAGGACAGAAATCAGAAGAGAATGTACATAAGCTTCAGAGCCATTCATTCTTTGCTCTGTTAAATGATATCTGCTACATATTAAGTTCAAAATGCACCTTTTACCATCAAATTCTACAATACATTTTTTTGCAGAGTGATGGCATTAAAAGCACGTATCTAGGTGCTTTGTGAAGAAAAAAAAATTATCTCAAGTCCTGCATCCATCAAGTTACATCTTTTGATTTATCCAAGAACTTAATTTAGAATTCCATAACCTAATAGCAATAACAAGGACAGCTTGTTTGGAAAGAGAAGTTAATCTGAATTTTAAAAAAGCTAGTTTTCTAACTGGCTGTTAGAATCTATACGGTCAAATCAGCTGTTTCATTGGCCTAGTGTTTCAAGCCATGAAGTATATCTGACAGCTGCTCCCTGAAGGGAAACATTGTTAGGGTAGAGGCAGCCTTACAGTTGGAAATGTGAAAAAAATATACAATACAATAAAAGAAGAATAGTGCAGTTGTATCTTAGGAACCCACTGGGATGTAGCTAAACAGATGTTAAGATAACAGGTACTGGTTAGCGATGGATGGGTTGCATTCTGGTCACCATTCTTCTAAGATACCATTCAAAATACTGGCTTTTTTTTTTTTTTTCTCCTTAAACCATCACATCATCAACCGCTATAGCACACACAAGTCACTTAGAGGAAAACAGCCTTTTAGTCCTAAATATTTTGCACTTTTTTGTAGCTATAAATACTAGTTGGAGAGAGCAGAAAAAGAGTAACTATGAACAGGAACACTACGAAAGCTCCTCTCAGGGGTCTTGGAGCTCAGACTGCTCAGACTTAACTCCCCTCTGATTTTACACAAGGCACAAGGATTCCAGAACAAAACAGGAAAAAAATTTCACGTTAAGAAGAGAAGGCCTGGGAGTGTGGTTGGGAGCGAACCTTAATGTGTAGAAATACCTGATGGGGAAACTAAAGACACTCAGATTCTTCTCACAGATGCCCAGTGACAGGATTAGAGACAATGTGAAAATTTAAATACAGGAAATCCCACTTAAAAATATTTTTTTATATCTTTTTTTTTTAATTACAGCAAGGGTGGTCAAACGCTGGAACAGGTTTTCCAACAAGACTGTGGAGTCTCCATCAAACTGCACATGGCCATGAGCAACTTGCTCAAGCTGACTCTGCTCTGAGCTGGGGTGTTGGACTCTATGATCTCCCAAGGCCCCTTCCAACCTCAGCCATTCTGTGGTTCTGGGAAGTTTTCCACGAAAAAAGGGTTGAAGTTAGACCCAAAGCTTGTGTAAGAACAGATGCTGTATCTTCAAGCATGAGGTTGCTACAAAGTTAGATAGGAGATGAAAGGGAGGTAGAATAGATTTTTATTTTCTTTTGTTTGGGTCTTGGAGATTTTTTTTTTTCTTTTCTTCATTTCTTTTATCAAAGGATAGAAAAATTTAGGTTCTGAAATTAATTCATTTAGCAGAGTGAGAGGAGATCAGCAACACCTGAGAAAAAGGAAACTACAGCGTGTGATAGGGCTTGGGAGAAGCAACTCATGCACAGAGTTAGGAACAGTCGGCTGCTGAGACGACATAGGACAGGGAACTGAACTTGAGCAAACCCATCCTTGAACAGATGGACTGAAACTATTCACAAGCAGCTGTATTCTGTTAACTCTTAAGTCAGCCTGAGGTTAGGGAGCAAAGTGGGGAAATGGATTATATGAATATTTTGGGTAAACTGATGGAGTAAGACAAGGGGAAGAAAATTGCAACCAGCTGCATAACAGAAAACAGTCTTCTAAGCACAGGACCTTCTGCCCACTGCCATTTCAAAAATATCTTATGGTACTGTGTCTCATCTGATCTTGCCAGGGACATGCCTTTTCTAGTGCTCTAGCCTCCCTTGAATCTGACACAGCACTAGAAAGGATTCTGATGAACCCCAGCTGTGCTACTATTCCCCCTTATCTTTTTGTTGAGCTCGCTCTTTGCTAGAGCACCTTTTGATGACGTTGTCATGATTACTGTCTCATTTTGGAGAAAGACAGCCCCAAAATATTCAGTAAAATATTCAGCAGTACCATTGAGTCTCATGGGCACATATTTAACTTTAAGCCAAAGTGTTTTTGTGAACCGGGTCCCACCGCAACTTTGATCCTCTCTCCACTTAAATACTGAGGGAACAGAGTGTAGGCAGCCAGAGCAGGCAGCAGAAGAAAATTAAAGTAGCTCAGAGAACCGGGCAGTGCCATTGCTTTTCTTTAGTAAATTTATGTTTGATGATTCATAACAGGACTATCTTTCTATGTCAAAATGAAAAACTTCCTGGTTTTGATACTGTGTGAAAACCCCTATCTGAAGCTTGGAGTTGAGGGCAACTGTGGTACTCTAGCTATTGGAATTGTTAAGAAATGGGGATACTGACAGAGGAAGTAGTATTAGCTCCTTAAAAAATTCTAAATCTTTGGCTAAAAGATATGATGAATTTTGATTGTAGCCCAAGGGATGGAAGGATATTTTTGTTTTTAAAATGAGAATACACAATCTTAATGCAGAGTTAACTACTGAGCTGTAGAGACTAATAATTCTCTTAGTACACCATTTTACTTTAGTATTTTGTTATTTACAGTTAAGGATGTAACTTTTTTGCAGGAGACTTAAAAAGTTAAGTCTTGTTGTTCGAAGTCAAGGCATGCTGCAGATCATAGCAAATCCTTTTTAATAGTGATTAACTTCAGTGCAGTTTTAAGTGTGGTTCCAGTTGTGTATACAAGCTAAAAGCAAGAAGTTATACTCTTAAAAATGCAAAATGCAAGATTGCTAGATAAATAGTTTGTAATATAAATGTGATTAGCATTCTTCAAGAAAAGTCAGGAACAAGACCATAAATAGGTATACCTGAAGATGTCTTCAACCTTGTTTTTCTAATCTACCAAGTAAAAACAAATCATCTTCTATAAAAAAAGAAAATACTGCAATGCAGTTTACATTCTCTAACTTCTGAAACACGTAAAAATGACAGAAGTCATTATGACACTTGTGCCATTATACATATGACACAAGTGCCGTCATAACCACTTGAGCTATAGTAAGCCTCATCTAATTGTGCTTAAAACAATAGTCCAGTGAAAACAAATGACATCCCGATGGACAATCTGACTCAAAGCCCTTGCTCTAGAATACTAGAAGGCAGTGATTTTGGGTACCTTGAGGCAAAGCACAGTTGGGAACAGCAATTCTTTAAGTTTCAAGCAAGGTAGTTTGCCTGTACATATGTCCATAGAAGCATTAGCACTTCAACCAGCCAGATGCTGTCCAGAGAAAAGAAACTAGAAGTAATCTTTGTGCGCAATACAACTATTTCAATGTTATACTATACTGAATAAATATTGACTGAGTATAGAATCATGTTTGAGGCGTAGTAATTTAAAGTTAAGACTGAATGTATCTTGGTGGGGCAGATATTTTGCTACATCATTGCTGGGATAGCACTGTCAATTAAAATTCAGTCATTATAACCAAAGATGCTTTGACATAATATGAACAATGGAAATGGATAATGCAGCCCAAGTGCTATACTACAGAGTAACCTTCAATACCACAGTCTACAGGACACTTTTGAAATACAAAAGTTAAAAACCAAACCCATCTGAATGTGAGGGGTTGAAAGTCCATTATTCTGGATAGATACTACATAAGATTTTGATACATACCAGGAAGGGCAGAGGAGCTTAGAAACAGAGTTAGCAGAATGCCCATGCTATCTTTAACTTTTAGGGAGCCAAGAGCTTTCCAACAGGACCGATAATTATTAGCATAGCTTAAGCTTTCAGAAGGGTCATGATAATAAACAGGTTAAAAGTTCCTAAGTTCCAAAAAAAATGATAAGGCAAAACAGAAGCAGCCTGTATGTTTTATCAAAAAACTGAACACTGTTTTGCTTCCTAGAACCTGTAAAAGATAGACAGAATCCCTTAATATTAAAATGCCACGTGACATGTAGCAGATAACTTGTAACTGGGAGTAAAAAGTAAGGGCAATAAGGCCAGGAATCCTGCGTATTTTAATTTCATTTAGAGTTCAGGCCAAATGATTGTTTACCCAGTGATTAAAAGATGCAAGATCACTATATTAATCTCTTATTATCTTTGCAAAAGGATGAAGGAACCAATATTGAGATGCTGGCCCACTACTTGTACACCTCCAAGCCAAAGCTATCCAAAACACCATCCCTACTTAAAAAAGGAAGTTTTTCTTAAGGTACTTGGGGCGGGAAGCATTTTGTATGTACACAGACTGAAATGGTAAAATAGCCATCTAGTAGAATTTATTCATATAAATATGTAAGCCACATAGGATGTCTAAGCTAGACACTTTCCCTAAATGAACCTTATTTTAGGTAGTGATAAAAGAGTCCATAATCATGTGTTTAAAAAGACAAAGTACTTTTTTTTCTTTTCCTGTTTAGACACAAATTGAAACAAAGAAGTGAGCTTACAAACAGAGCTTTATAATGGTCATATACAATACAGGCATAATTTCTTTCAAATAATCTTCACTACATAGATCTGAATCTAGTATGTTCCTTATTTTCAATATTATTCTGCTGCAGGACGAAGAACTCTGAAGTGACCTTTTGTGTACTGCCAAGTAAACAATGTGTTTCAATTCAAAATCATTCTCTCACTGGCATTTTGTTAATATATTTTTTACTCCTGAAAGTATATCGCTACCCCCATTTACTTAAATTCTTTAGTAATTCATTATATGAAGGACAAAGGCATACATACACTTAAAGAACTGTGTTCCTGTACCAAATAAGGTGTTCTGTAAAGGGAGAAAGAGGTAGCCAGTTCTGTTTTGGAACCAAGGTCACTAGCAAGATGTTAAGACTAGAAAGATAAGGGAGCAACAGTTTTTAAGAGCAAAATGTTTCACCATTCAATACCATAGTTTTACTACATGTATTTCTTTTATAACTATTTCCTCTTATCACCATATATCAAATGGTTACTCAGGCACTGAGTCTGTAAGAATGACTCGAACTATTCCCCAGCGATTATCACTACAGATAAACAAGGATTTGTTCAATCTAAGGAGACTGAATGCTATTACAACTCAATAGGTCTGACACCAAGTTTAAACAAACTGTTCCGGAGCTTAGAATAGCTCATATTTTTCTACTACTGCAGTTAAGATACACCTAGGAAATCCCATACTGAAAGATCACTAATCACTCTAACTCCTTTCTAGTTTTGTCAGCAATTGTAATGCCTCATTAAGCTTTCTAAATGAATAGAGGCTGACTTTGCATTAGCTGCAAAGACATACTGCACAATTACAAACCAGGAAGACTATATGCCATCTCCAGCCTTTATGAAATTAGTTGATGGAAACATGCCAGGAAAGATGTTTTACTGAAGCACTGATTCAGATTTTTATTCAAGTTTTTCATCTCAAAACTGTCCCTTAAATATAGGGACTAGGAAGTCAGGTACTTGCTCACTTATTAGCCTGAAGTTAAATTGGGTCTGTCTAAACTTCCACATATCTTTCCAAATCAAAGTTCTTGGATTAATTAGGACAGGGCTTCATGACTAGTTTAATTGACCTAAACATTTCTCCATAAACTAGTCTCATTCTCCTCTACCAGGGAGATGCCAGCCTTTTCTTATAGTTTTCACCTTCTGGCTGGATCAGATTTCCTGATCCACCCCACCAGTCTCAGAGTAACACTCCCTCCAAGGAACAAGAGTGAAAATGCAGTTTGTAGCATGAAAGAAGACTAGCCAGCTGTTAAAGCTTATTTCCCTCCCACCCCCAGAAAGGTAAAAGAAAAAAAAAAAAAAGACTCCATCATGCCGGTAGAAGTCAAATTGGTTTTTATACTACTAGACTTAGGAAATATCAGAGTCTGCTCTGTAATAAAATCTGCACCATCACTTTAAACCTTTAGGTTTTTATTTTTGTAGATGGTAGTTCCTGAACCTCACCCTGCCTCAGCTTCTCCAGTCAGTGACAACCTGTATCAAAACTGGTATACTCTACCACAGTTTGAGAGTCATGGCCATTCTACATTCATGTAGAGCTTTAGAAGAACACAAGCTACATACAGAATAAGAAGAGTGCTTAAACATAGCAGCAATAGCTCATCAAGCAGGAATTTAGACATTCTTGAAACTAATCTGCATAGGATTTCATTGTCACCAGGATGAGTGGACCCAGATGAGATTCATGCATTCAGGTAGAGTCCCAAAGCATCAGAGTTTGGCTTTCATTCTGCTGTTGAATCTGAAGACTAAAACCAAGAAAAAGCACAATAGGTATTGGGGGGAAAAAAGTCTACCTCCACTGGCAGTTTCCCCAGTAAAGTAGGTATTTAAGGAACTATCGTTTGAATGTAGACCAACCTTCTATGCCATACTAGACAGATTCAAGAACTTGCCTTTTTTTGCCCATTAGTGACAAACTTCATGCTACATCGCATAGACTCAGTAAACTTACAGTTGAAGCCAAGTGAACATGAAATTACACCTTGTTTGACTGGTCATCAAGACTTATGTTTTGATCTACTCAAGAAGCATCAAATAAACAGACTATGCACATGTTCTACTGGCTAGTTACTAGATTTGTGCAGCTATAATTAAAGTTTAGAAAAAGACAGTATGCTGGAGATTAAACAGCTTATTAAAAGTGAGTTTACAGTCTAAATGGAATTGTTCTGCAAGTGACTGAATGGGAACATTATGGTAGTTCCAGGTTAGCTAGAAAGGTTAATAACTCAAACAAGCCAGCAAGCAAGGAACATGGATGGGGTGCAGCTTCCTTTCTGAAGTGCTACAGGCTGTCAAAAAAAAAAATTAAAGTAGCAATCAAGCTTTAAGTATCCAATAAATCTGCACAAGCCTAATGGACACATTCTTTAGAGTGGTACATGGTTGGAGGATGAGAAACCATGGACATAAATTGACATTTGAGAGGTTCAGACTAGATAAACTCTCATGAGGACAGTCAGGCATTGAAACAACTTTCCCAGGGCCATACAGTCTCCATGAAAGCCTGAGCACCCTAGTATGACCTTGCTCGGAGAAGGATGTTGGCTTAGAAGACTTCGTAAGAACCCTTTCATCTGAATTATCTTATGAATCTAAGGTAGTTAAACCCAGTTTTAGCTAATGCCAAACCTTACTGTGGTAATTTAAAATAAGCCTTTAACATAGCAGCTACTAGAAGATAAACTTGTTTTCAAATGTCAATGAAAGCATTTGTGTATAGGGTAGGACACATGATGTGAAGATTCGTGTTCTCAAAAGCATACACCAACAACACAGATAAGATGCCCAAACATATTTATTTGTCTCTTAAAAAGTATGTTACTCTTTAGAAAAAAGACAGCCTAGGAAATCTAAATACAGATTAAAGTATATCCAATCTGGCACATACTTCATGCTGATGTTTAAGTAAACATCAGCACCATCAGACCAAGCAAGATAAGGCTTCTAAAGTCAGTAGTAATGAGGTACCAGAACAGAAGAAATCCTTAAAATAAAGAGGAGCTTCAAAGCCTTTCAGCCAAGCAGAGACGGAGTTCCAAAATGTATTAGAGAACCATGAAATCCCTCTAATCCTTTTGTTCTTCATTTGCTGCCAGAAATACATGAGTTATAACAAGGAAACATAAGCATCTCAGTATACAGAGTTACAGACTGGTAAGCCAGTTCACCAGCTCCAAGTAGTCAGAAGAGTGCAGCACTGTTCTAAAATTGAAAAAGTTAGAGCTTGGGGAGTTTTTTTTTTGATAGGCTAACAATAACCAGTCAAGCTATTTCCTTCAAGACCTCTCACCTCCCTCATGGTATTCAGAACTATCTCAAGATGGAAGGAAAAAGAAGCAAGTTCATTATCACAGGACAGTAAGATATTTACAAACTCTTGGTAAAGTTTTCAGTGTTAGTGCCTGAAAAAGTTACTGAATGTTTATTTCTGGATGTGCATATGGGTGAGGTTACTGTAACTATGTGCCAGCAGTACAACTATATTCATTAATGTGTTTCATATGTAAAGTATTAGCTGAAAATATTCTGCCTTCAATGGTTGGAGATGCATTTTTGTTAGCATCTCTATAACCATGCCTTTCCCCTGTTAAGTACAATCATTTACCCATCTTGTTCTTATTCGGTGGTAAGAGCCATCTACTTCACTCAGTCCTAGCGAACACACTAAGTAAGATACCTCCCCATCTGTCATTGGCCCCTTCAAGATTTCTGGGATATCTCGATCCAGGAGAACTAGAAATGAGACAGATCCTCATGGTGGGGGATAATAAATAGGGACAAGTGTGTGGGTGAGAAGTCAGGCTAAAGTGGGACATTACTGGTGACAAAGGAAAAGTTTACTGTAAAGGTGCAAGTGTCTATTCAGCTAAAACCGTAAGTGAGTCCTATTTGGAATGTAGCATATGTCCTAGAAGCAAACTAGACACTGAATGTTGTCTTTGTTCCTTTTTAGGAGTGTAAACACTACCTTATGTTCTCAAGTAAGACGACACTAATCAGACTTAGACGCAGCCACTCAAGCAAGTGGAATGATAACGCACAAGATATTCTTGTTTAGCATGAAACCAAGTATGCAAACACCCACAAGAATCACCTATTCAGATAATACCAGACACCCCATATGGATTGTCACAACGCAAGCACCATAGCAGCAGTTTAAGAACAGTCTTGCTGCTCATCCCATCACATTTACTGATGAGTGGTAGCATTAGCAGCACTGTGATTTACTCTCTGCTTTCAATGGGTCTAGGTCCAGTTTTGGTTTCCCCACATCATTCTCTTCATTAGGAAAGGTTTTGTAGTTGGCAAGGATGTTTTCCACCAAGAATCGAGCAGCTTCATCTATGTTGATGTTGTCCTAAAAACATTGAAAGCAAAAAAGTCAGTGATTTTTTTTAAGTAGTCACACATTCCTATTAGAAGCTGGCCAAACGCAAAAAACTCTTCTACAATCTCATCAGCATGACACAAACAGCTTAGATGCATTAGGTCATCGCTCATACACTTGCTTGTTGAAAAAAGTTACCAGAAAGGTTTGAGACAAAGTTATTCACCCATATTACAAATAGGATACTTCGACTCCAATCTAGTATGCAGTCGGGGGATAAATGTCACCTGCATTTGGAAGACTCACAAATGCTAAAGTGCATTTCTGCATCAGGAAAGATAATAGGCAATTACACTGTTCATAGTAGTGTTCTACCTTTTGGGGCCTTTTTCTGCTTCTGCTGCAGTTTGGATGCACTTACTTATGTAAAAGGACCTTTTCTATCAGTGTCAAAACCTCAGCTAAATCAGGGTACCTCATCTAGCCACTCTACATTTTCTTGTGCATGCTTTGAAAAGTACCTTAACATACACTCTAAAAGGTGTGTATGCAGGATAACCTGATGAAATACAGCTCTAGGTATCTTAGTTACTGAGGGGCCAAGCTGGCCAATGCCAAGGGGCCTTTGGCCACAGCTTTGAGCTGGCTGGGCCACCTGTTAGCTCACCACAGGGCTGCCACATTTGGAATCACTGGTCTTTGGTTCCAAAGGAAATACCACCCCAGTGCACTCTTCTGTCTCCGTAACTGCAGATCTAAACTCTACATGAGCAAGGTTAGATCATGACAGTTGACCCATCACTACTGCACTTCACAAGCTTGTGGGTGTCAGCCACAGACCGCTTCTGGCAGCTTGCAGGTAGGCACTTTTCCCTGCCCAAAGTGGAGGAGGATTCTCCTCATTTTAGTGTAAGGATGTTCATAAGGTATTTCTATGAATATTTATACTCTCTGCAGTTCTTTTGCCTTTAATATTCTCCCTAATCCACAGGGAGTGGGACCTATATTACTGATGACTAGACTGAAGATTCAAGTATCAGTTCCAGCAGAAAGGCAAAAGCAGATTATCAGGATATTTAAGTGGGCAGGACTTAAAATCATAAACTGATTTGGTATGCTTAGAAAACAAGAAAGCTGCCCTGAATTTTTGCTAAGCTATTTTTAGGACTCTGAAGAGGTAGTTAACAGGTCAATTCGTAACTGAACTAGGACCAATAT